>NW_006442107.1:1512770-1523902 GCF_000325575.1 Pteropus alecto
GTTATATATATAGTTATATATATAACTATATAGTTATATATATATAGTTATATATATATAACTATATAGTTATATATATATATAGCAGATGTTATATATAGTTATATATAACAGATGTTTCTTGACTTACTGTCCCTATATACCCATCACAAATTGAAAATGTTATGTCAAAAATGCACTTAATACACCTACCCTACTGAACATCATAGCTTAGCCTAGCTCACCCTAAATACGCTCAGAACATACACATTAGCCTATAGTAGGGCAAAATCATCTAACACAAAGCCTATTTTATAAGGCCCAGCATCATGATAGAATCATACTGCCTATTGCAAGACCGGGAAAAGATCAAAATTCCAAGTATGGTTTCTATTGAATGCATATTGCTTTTTCACTATTGTAAAGTTGAAAAATCATAAATTGAACCATCTCATCGAAGACTGCCTTCACTCATACCTATATACACATATATAGACACATTATACACACACTATATGTAATATATGTGATACATAATATTTAAATTAACTGCTTAAGGTATGCAAATGATTTTGTAACATTGGTGCAAATCTTGAATGATTGCAATCATCTCTACTCAATATTAAAGCAAGTTTTCATAAGAATGTAGACTCTAATGTAATTTTTTTTTTTTTTTTTTAGATGAGGCAACCCTTGGTTGACCTCACAGATTGCAAGGACCTTGCCTGCTTACCAACCCTTTTTTAAATTTTTTTCCACCTACAGTTCCTGGTCTTCCTAGGTGGTCTCCCATCCAAGTACTACCCAGGCCCGACCCTGCTTAGCTTCTGAGATCAGACGGGATTGGGCTTGTTCAGGGTAGCATGGCCGCAGACCTTTAATGTCATTTTCAATCACCATCCTCATGACCATTTCCCAGGTTATATATATGTTCCTTCAATAATAACACCTTACTTAGGGTTTACATATATTTTCTTTGATCACAATAACAATTCCGTAAGGTAGAAGTGATTTCTCCCATCTTATGAGTTAGAAAACAGAGGCTCAGAGAGGTTCATGAGTCTTTGCCTTTGTCCATAGTAGTAAATTCCTGGAAGACCTGAAATTATTGATTCTGGTTTGCATGTGGTCCTTGTATCACATCATGGTCACATCCTCACTAACAAAAACGTCACTGAGCATACCATTAATTATTAAGCTAGTATTTCAAAACTTTATAAAGCTATACACAAATATAGGATATTGTTCTGCTTACTATCGCATCTAAAAATACAGAAATTATAGAAAAAAAGAAGTGAAGAAGTAATGACAAAAAAGAATCTATTCTTTTAGTCTAAGTCATTCTCCTCATTCGGATCAAATTATTGGAACCACCATATTTTGTCAGGAATGTTCTGAATAAAGATCTAAAGTTGGGATAGGGAAACAAATAGAACTTGGAAATGGCCAAGGGAGAGATGCCAGGGGCCTGAGGGAGAGCACTGCAGACTGGGAGAAAAGAGAGTTGAGAGCAGATGGGATGGTTGGGCTGCTTCACAGAGAAAAGCTCCATGCAGAGTGTAAAGAGAAAGCTATGACCCTCAGAGTATGACCCTCCATTGTTTGCCTGATTTCAAGGGGGTGGACCATATCCTTGTGTAAACTACCTCTTCACTCCATTGTGAGCAACTAGTTGGGAGGCTGCCTAGACTGTAAGTCTGACCCTGGAAGCCATTTCTGACAGTTTCACTTATGAAACCCAGGTCATGGCTTACATGCCTGTGGGGGCCAATTATCTCTGCTCTGACAAACAGAAACACAGCCAGTCCTTGGGAGTCCTCTCAGAAGGCAAACTCATTGTTAATGGGTCAGTGGAAACACCTCTGGATATGAAGACACCAAAGATTTCTTTTCTAGAATTACACACAGCCCCAAACTCTGCTGGTGGGCTTCGTGTGATGGAAACTAATAAACAGCTTTAATAAAAGAGAATGCTTCAAATGCAATTCTGTGTTCTCGAGCTGATACTCAGCAAAAAAACAGAAAAGAATTACTACTGCCTGCAGCATGTCTAGGGTACATGTGAGCCTGGCAAGTAAATTGACTGTTTTAGATGTAGGATGTCTAGTTAATGATTAAGTGATAGCACTTGACTGTAATTCTACTTATTTTGAAAAAAATTTTTTTTTCTTCTAAGAGTAAAACATGGAGAGAGAGAATTCTGTGAAACTTAGCAGTGGATTAGGATAGGCTTAGTCTTGATTTTTAATTTGAAATAAGGCTGGGAAATATTAATTCCTCTACTTCCACCTACCCCACCCCCCACTCCCAAAGTCATGCCCACCCAAATCATCATGCTAATCATCCCAAGAATTAGAGAGGTATTTCATAAACTATCCCAGTACATTGGATACAGATTTATGAGCATTGAATAAATAAGTGCTTATAATTTGCCCTCAGATATAAAATAGGATCAAAAGAAGTCAAATTATCCTTATATTTGGAGAGTTAACTGTGCTTCTCACTGGGATGTGAAATTAGAGGCACTAAGCACATAAAACAGTCTCATCTCTACTTATAAAATCTATTAAAATTCCTTCTGTTACACAGCCAAATGTTCAGCATTTTTACTTTACAGATGAAGAAACCAGCAAACTGAGGTCAAGCAAGGCCACTTGCCAAAAACTGGATAGCTAATAATTTGTGTACTGGGAGCTAAGATCCAAACTCTTTGCTGCTAGAGCTTTGAATTTTTCCTGTAACTCTTGCCTCTCCTCATTTATGAAAGCCCCAAAGACTGGGACTTGTATTCTTGAGTTAGTCAGCAGGCTTTATCTGTGAGTCTCTAACTTGCTCATGAACTACAAGACTCACCACTGATCATTTTTGCATGTTGGCCAATCCCTGTCTGCTCCCAAGACCAATGGCCTTGGTCCCTGACCCAGGAACAGTGAGAGCTAGATATAGTGGGATATTAGAATCTGCTTCTAGGCTCTGGAAATCACGCAATTTAGAAATGTTTCCTGTGTCAATCATCCCAATTTCTGAAGGTAGACAAGGCACTGAAGAATAGTGACTGCATCACTTGCTACTTCCCCACCTCATCTCTGCCATGTGTTAAGTCCATCTATTTGGCTTTCCTGTCAAAATCTGGACATCTGGTTTCTCTGCAAGTTACATACCTGGAAGGTGTTCTGTTTCATAAACTGGTTGTAGAATTTAATGAAGTGTAGTATGAAAAAGTTGCTCAATAAAATATTTGGTATTTAGTAAGTAGTTAGAAACTAATATAGCCTCCTTGAGCCTGATTTCCAACTATTTGAAAACCTATTAGTTGACTCTCTTTTGTTCAGCCATTCACTTACTCTTTTGAATCTGCTTAGAGAAGGTCTATGCTGTGCCTACCTCTCTGCTAATCACTGAACTTCTGAACTAACCATCTGCTGACGGGGCTGTAAAAGCAACATGAGATCCCTGAATTATTAGATATACCAGCAGTTGCCCTGGTTCAGCTCATCCTACATAAAGTATACTGGGTGACCAGAGATTCTGTTTTGTTCTGATTTCGTTTGTAGGCTTTCAAAATTTTGTTACTCATGACTTGTTGAACATATGGAATTCTTTTAAAAAAAAAATCAATAAAAGATAAATAATAATCATCTCACCTTTTTAAAGTGTATCTTTAAAAACATATATAAAGGTAAATATTATTGCTAGAGAGTACCTCAAAACAACATCATTATGTAAATAATATTTCCAATCCTGAATATAAAAATAATTTTGATTTATTTTGTTATGTCTGTAAGCCTGGTAAAATATTTTTGACACTAATTTTATAATTAAGTCTCTTTTTCCCCCTTGATATATAAGGTCAATTTTCAGTTAAAGTGTATTACACTTGTACCATGCCTGCTATTAAATGATGAAAAAGTAAAATCAATCAGTTATTTTGACTATAACAGTTATAGCAAAAGAAGGATATGCGTTTGTGTGGTACTCGTGTTTTATATAAAAAAGCTATATTCAATATTCTAATTATTCTAACTATAGTAAGTTAGTAAAGTATGATGATTTGTCTTATAAGACAATCATCTGGTGTCTGGTTTAATTCTATTTGTAAGATTATAAGTATAGTAAAGTAGGTTGTTTAAACAATACTTCTCTTATCACTGTTCATTGTTTATTTTCTACATTTCAATCAATATCCAGTAGCTAGAAAAAGTCTTAGCACAGAGTAGGTCCTCAATAATTATACGCTGAATGAATGAATGTTGAACTGCTATTATTCTAACATGTTCATTTAGATTCAACTGACCTTCAGCATTACACTTGATATTGGCCATTTTCAGGTTCCCTGTTAACTCAATTTGACATTTATTTGGAAAAGAGAAGCAGGCTAAGAGGGTCTAGGGGATTTTGGTTTATAGAAAATGGTGAGTAGAATAACTCAAAGTGGAATAATAAATAAGTTTATAAGCAGATTTTAAACCAAATCTCTTTCTGTAAGCCAGGATTTACAAAATCCATATAAGAGAAGAGGAAGTGATGAAGATTATGGCTAACTACAGCATGCATGGTACTCTAAAGCCATCACCACACAGAAGTCAGTGGGCTGCCTGGGAACTCTACTGCCTTGGAAATGTTCCTACTTTATGGCAAATATGGTATTTTCTGGACTGAGTCTTAAAGAGTTTAAGAGAATATACACAGTATTTAACAGTTGACCAAAATTATATAAAATCATATATGAACAAGATATATAAAAATAGAAAAAGAGTACCATAATCTTAAAAGGGCTAGATACGTTAATTTTCAAATCCCATTCTTAACCAACTTTGATAGACATTTTTTGGAGAGGAAGTGTCACTTTGAATAAAAACACAATACTTTAAGCTACTGACAGATTATAAATGCATCATTAGTTATAACCACCTACTTGTGGACTTTCCGTTCTTAGCAATTTTGAAATAAAAAGAATACAAATCCTGTTAAAATCCTTGTTCATTTGATATTATAAGCATAAGAAATAAAAAAAGAGGTAATATTGAAGCTGTAAAATACCATAATTTGTTAATGTAAAAAATATAAAAAGACAAAAGGTACAAACTTCTAGTTATAAAATAAGTCATAGAGACATAACGTACGGCATGATGACTATACTTAATAATACTGCATTGTATATTTGAAAATTGTTAGAGAGTAAATCTTAAAAGTTCTCATCACAAGAAATAACTTTTTTAAAAATTACATAAGGTGACGGGTGGTAACTAGACTTATTGTGATGATCGTTTCCCAATGTATATAAATAGAGTCTCATCATGTCGTATACCTGAAACTAATATGTTGTATGCCAATCACACCACAATAGAAAAAAGACAAGTTAAAGACCTTCGTGACCGATCAAATAGCCATCGGGATTTAGAATATGTTTAATAACATGTAGTAAAACCTGACCCCAGAAATAACTTTATATTTTTCTAACTTGGGGAAAACAAATAGATCTCAAAATTTTTATATAATTTGTCTCATTTCCTAAAGAACCTTATTCAAGTTCTTTTATCAAAATCATCACAACAAAACACATACTCGTGTCCAGTTAGAGGACAACAGGTAGAGGAAGTGTTTTCTAAGGAACAGGTAAGAAAACAACTTTCAAAGAAGCATGTGTCATCCTTTTCTATTCGAGACGCTAAACAATGTTCACTGTACGTCCTAGTCATATGATCATTAAGATCAAACAGTAAGTCAAAATTGAGGATGTAGATACAGCAGAACTTTACTGTGCAGGAAAAGCCAGTGATGAAATATTCCCTCTAAAACAAGATCGACCAATGAGACAACATGTTTAACAAGCAGATGCAATAAACCAGTTAAAATATGGTTAGATTTTAATGCCTATTTTTGAGAAATGTTTCTGAAAAGTTAAAGCTAATTGCTGAACTAATTACACTTCCCTTGAATTTCTTATACACAAATGATGTGCTTCCAGATTAATTAACTTTACTTCAGAAAAACTGGGAGTGATTCCAAATTTTGTCTGTCTGATTACTTAACTTCACGAAAAATATTCCTTAAAGCTCTGCCCTCGGGCATATGATGTTAGAGGTACTTTTATAGTGTGTAAGTAGAAATGCATAAATAAATTTCTAAATTAGCAGCTGATCTTATAGACTTCAGGATAGTTGAAAAGAATTCTATACGGCCGGCCAAAACTGATTTCAACATTCAAAAACAAACAAACAAACCCCAACAACTATCTAAGTACTATAATTTCTAGTTCTATTTGCTTCCAATTTTATTTTACTGAAGAGCAATAGTGTTCTCTCACAGCCTGGGGTGGTGTGGTATTTTGCCAGACTTTATTCCTGTAATTGGAAATACGTGTATATTTCCTCCCAAATCAAATAAAGGCGAGAAGCCCATGTGCTCTTTCTGCTAAACCACCTAAATGTGAACAGTGAAATCAAAAGTTCAGATCACTGGCTAGTACATAAGAAATCTATATCCTTTTACCTCCTTCTGTTATAAAACTCCATGCTAGATTTTCTGTTCTTAAAAAATAAGAAACCAATCTAATAAGTAATCAAGTTATAAAAGCTACTTTTTATGAGCTTTGCTGCTCAGGGGTATATTCTGTTGCCAATGATGCTTTAATTAAAAAAAAAAAAAAAAAAAAAAAAGATCTTGAGATTCCAGTTTGGGAGCAGGTACGAAAGACACTACATTGCCTGTAAATTTTTGTGCCTTGATCTTTTCAGCACTCTCTTCTTGCCCTACACCAGGTTCACAATTAGTGGATTTCATTTCAGCTGCTCACCTAGGTGCACTATTCCCATCCTTGATTATGAGCAAGGTTTCTCCTGTAGAGTAAGAGAAACAGAGACAACACTGGCCAATTCCTTGTTGGCCAGATTTGTGAAAAGAGACCGGCAGGGAATCAGTCTTTGTTTTAAACAGGAGAGAGGCTTCTAGTTTCGTTTCAAGAGAAAACAGCAACACATAATTAACTGGGGCAGGCATGACCTAGGGCAGATGGCAACAGCAGCCCAGTGGGAAGTAGACTGTCTAGAACAAAGGTTCCTACTGGGTGATACTAGTCCTCAGAATAAAGAGACTAAGAAAGCTTTCTCAAAAACTATATAAGTTTAAGTTACCTTAAATTTGTCTAAAGACCTCCTAAAATACATACAAATACACAGTATATTGGAAATTATTGCAAAATATAAATGAAATTCAGCAGCAGGAAGAAAGTACAATAATGCTGTTGTTACTCAATAATACTGGCTAATATTTTTGAGGGTTTAGAATAGGCCAGATATGCTAAATTCTTTAAAGTATTATTTGATGCCGCGTTTGTAACATCTCTAAGGTACATACTCTCATCGCTGCCTTTTTAAAAATAAGGAAATTTAATCATTAAAAAGTTGTGGAATGTGCCTGAGATTATATTATAAATTGCCACACGAAGTATTAGAGTGTGAATATACAGAAAAAAAAACAGAATTGAAAGTCTAAAAAATAACTTGACATATATGGGAAAATATACATAATCTCAAACCATTACGGAAAGATGAAAAATTTCATAAATGTTGTTGGAACAACTGGGTAGCCATCTGGAAAAATATTAATAAAGTCAGAGTCTGATCCCAACCAATAAAGCAGGATAAGTTCCAATGCATAAAGGATATAAATGCAATTGTAAATAAATACATAAAACAGGTACTAGAATAAACCAAGAATCCTTTTATAATTTTGGGATGGAGAAGGCCATTCCAATTTTATACAAAATTCTGAAGGCATTAAAGAAAATATTTATAATTTAAGTTAAATAAAAATTTTTAGAGGGTTATGATGAAAAATACCAAAAGAATTCTATAATTCCCACATACGTTATTTTAAACCAAGATATGTGTGTGAGACCTCGAGTGTTGTGATGCCCATGTACTTCAGTCCCTCAATGGACTATCTCAATAACAGGTCAAGAAATTAATAGGTCAAGGCCAGAAACTAATAGATCAAGGCCATTTTTGAGCAGGGAGTTTCCATATTTTTGCTCCAATATAATGGCTCATATTGATTCTGAAACCTTTTGACCATATTTCTGGGTATATAAGTTCAAAGATGAGTTTGAAACTCAGGGATCTATGCAGGATGAGAATGGCTAGGTAGTAAGACTTTCAAACCAAGTCTAAATTGAGAACATAAAACATATTTCTAGCTGTATGTTAGAGGAGAGAAAAATAAAAACAATGACAAAAAGAGGTTCCAAACTGAAAGACCCTCTCAGTAGAAAGCGTTCCTTATAAGACTGGACACATGTTACTTATAATGTGAGGAATCCACAACATAATGCTCACGTGCTAAAGAGGTCAAACAGACTGACTTCTGACTACACAGTGGGTCAAAATCCACGACACCATTCCCTACATCATCACCCTCTGACAGATTTATGCGTCTGCCTCCAATCTAAGCCACCCACTTTTTTGCATAGATCTCTGCTGAATATTTATCGCACGCACTTTCAAGTTCAATGACTAATGAACGCACATTGGAAGTGCCCCTCCACCACTGGTCATTCCAGCTGATGCTCAGCCATCAGCATTTTCTCATTTCCAGCTTTCCGCACTAGGAGAATAGGCTCAGGCCAAGTACACCACTTTGGAAAGCTTCCAACCTCTGCATATGAGATTTTAAAAAAGCATTCACCAGTGTATATGTGATGCAGGGCAGGGGACAGTTAAAGTTTAATCTTTTTAAGCTTAGACCCTTTTCATTCAACTCTTTCCATTCCACAACACTATAGTCCATAAAGAAATCTACTGGTATTTCTTCAATGCATGCTTCCTGTGAGAGAAGTAAGACAGTGGAGGAATTTTTTACCTGCTGAAATCAATCAAATCCCTGGAAAGAAGAATCAATGTCAATGTCATTATGTAAGCCATTTGCCGTTGCTTCTATTCATGGATTTATTTTGGTGCCTCTATACAATGCCCTATGATGGAGGACCAGCATTTTACATGAAACTTGAACATTTTAACTGAGACTTCCCTGTGTTTTCTGGAAGCTGTGTCTTTCCTGATGCTGGAGCCGGGCTTGCAGCCTCTGTTTACTCCAGAGTTTTGCAAGGTCATCTTCCTGGGGGATTGAGAATGAACTGCTGTTAAAATCATAAGATTTCAGTGGGGCCACTGCTGCATTTGGTCCATTGCTGCATTGCATTGTGATGGCTTTTTCAATTCGATCAAGGAGAATTGCTGAGATCACCCATAGTGATGACATTACTTTTATCTTTCACACTTAAAAAATAGTGTCAATATAAAGCTCTCTTTCAGAGCACCTACAGGTTATAGGAGGAGGGGCTTTCAATGAAGGAATGTAAGCCGATTGGGAAGCTCTGTCTTAAGACGTGTAGCCTTTCCTAGTAACAGAATGTGCTGTAGGAAACTGCTCTCAGACCTCTCCTAGGGCTTGCTTTAAAGCTTATTCTGTGTCCTCTCTTACTTCTCCCTGAGGGAACTGGAATGCATTTCAGTGAGTTCACTTTCACTGACACCTTGTCAAGAAGAAGGGCAGTGTTAGCACAGATGAATACCTCTTGGACAGATCTTTTCATTGTGTTAAGCAGGAAAAATGCCTTTCTTTATGGAAAATTCTTATCTTTTCTTGATCAAAGAATATTTTCTGTACTTATTTCATAGAATACACGACCTATAAGGCACAAATCTGGACACATTCATTCAGAATCTCTTCTTCAGAGACTTCTGATGGCCAAAATCAGATCTTCTTATCTCATAGACATCACAGGGAGACAAATATCAAGAAGAAACCCTGCCTTTCTCTGAGTTCATAAGGGCATGAATAAAAGAAGCAACACAGTATGTCTTCAGAGAAGAAAGAATTTTAGCTTTAACTTTACATGGATTTGCTATTTGTCTCTGGGCTACTTTATATTATTTGTTCTGTCTCTCCTTTTTAGGATACAGGGATACCAATACTGATCTAAATCTTCTTGGTTTATAGTATAACCTCAATACATGTTATATAAATGAAGGAATCAATGAATAAAATGAGTTAATGTGAGAAAATAATCACAAACTGCTTTGGAATATACTACAGGATAATGCTAGAGTTAGGAGGCAAATTATTATGTATGGATGGAAAAAATACAAGGGGCCCATGTGTTAACTGAGTTATCTTAAATGAGGATGATCCTGCAATGAGTGACTACACAGTACTCTGGGTTAGTCCCAGCGAACAACTGGAAGGTCCTCAGGACTCCTAGATTTCATGTGCACTTCTTCCTCCAACACACACACACACACACACACACACACACTAATTGGGAAAACTAAAACCCAGAAAGGTCAAATAATCATTTATTATTAAAACAAACCAAACACACACACACACACACACACACCACACACACACTAATTGGGAAAACTAAAACCTAGAAAGATTGAATGTAAGGTCAAATAATCATTTATTAGTAAAACAAACCAAACACACACACACACACACACACACCCCTCTCCATCAGTCTTGACCCTTTACCCAATTTTCATTTTTCTTAGCATTCAATCACTACGCAACATGTTGTATGTTTATTTGTTAATTTGTTAATTTTCTCTATACTAGCTTCACCAAATAGTGATTTTACTTTTGTTTAGTACCACATTATCTAGAAGAGTGACTAGTTTATATCAAGGCACTCAACAAATACTGGTTGAATAAATAGCCAAAGGGATCTGTAGTGGATGAAACCCAGAACACGCATTTTTCTAATTACGAATCCACAGTTCCCCCGGTATACCACGTCGCGCACCTCACGGTGAAGCTAGTTTGCCCCTTTACACTTTGACATGAAGTGTTACACAACAAAATTAAATAATGAATCATAAATAAATGATGATTTCCAGTTCTACTCTTCCCCTGCTTAGGAAAAATGTAGCTTATTGACTCATGTCTTTCAGCCAGTTCAGTAGAAGTAGAAATCAGATTATTCTGAGTATGAAAGAGTGAAAAAAGGTGTACGTAGCTTAGATGCTTGTTAGAAACAGAAAAAAGAAAAAAAAAGATTCCCTCTACTTTAGAAAAAGTATGATCTCATTCCACATCACTTAAAAGCATACCAAGTCTTAACAAAAGTCTGTCCTTCTTAGGAGACGGACAGA
>NW_006442107.1:1523964-1548201 GCF_000325575.1 Pteropus alecto
GCATGGAGTTAGGGCGTTTCTGAGGACTTCCTCTATTCCAAGCAATGCTCTAAGTGCTTTACAACTGTTCTACTGCTATATAACAATAACCCAACGGAGCTGTCACTTTCTAGACAAGAAAATTGAGCAGAGGGAGAACAATTCCCTTGCTCAGGGTCACATAGCTGAGAGGTAGTAGACCATTACATGTGACTTCAGAACCCATGTCACTAAAGTTGCCCACAGAAAAATCACTCCTGGAAGATGAGTCAGCCGTGAATGCCTGCTACATGTTTCCTGTTCCGTATCACCTGGGTTAGTTCCTAATAGTAGAAATATAGTTAAGATCTGTTCCAGCAATTGGCTTCTGGAAACTGGGTTAAATTTTGCATTATAAGAAAATTGTGCATTATAAGCAAAATTTAGCTAGCGTGTATGCAATGTGGTGGTGTTTTAATAAGCATTAAGTAATGAAAAATCTTAATTATAATGTATGTTATCTAAAATATCATGTTAGCTTCACTTTTTCTTACTAAACTGATAACTAAAGTAAAAATTAGAAATGGTGCTAGAAAGGAAGCAATGGTGTTTAAAGCATTCACGGAGTTATTGGACATGCTTAAATTTAACTTTTAATGATTTGATTGTATAAAAAATTATAAAAATTTCTTTATAATGAAGCACTTTCTTAATGGTCATTAAAATAATTCCATCTATATCTGTTTGTGTAAAATTTATAATTTCCAGGATATTCTCTAACTTCAATCTTTGTATTTTTCTGCTTTATACTTCACATTTGGATACATAGATCAAATCTGCCTCTGTGACATCTCACCAAGTTCTGCTTTTATGGCATCCAAATGTGTGTGTGTGTGTGTGTGTGTGTGTGTGTGTGTGTGTGTGATCTTCCATAACAAGCCCTCTAGTTAGCAGGTAACAAAAGTGAAAAAAATTCTTTATATATCCTTAAATCCAAATCAATCTTGGATTTAGTAATTAGTAATTACCAAAATCTAACACTTCACATGTTATTTTGCATTTGCATTTATAATTCTGCATAGATACAGAACAAATGGTGATATTCTTAATACATTTAGCTATTTATCTTTTCTGTGCTACATATGACTTTTTGGAACCAATGTGATTATTTTATATAATCTTAGAGAAAGAAGTCACATAGACTTATTTTGTATAGTTCCCAGCAAATGCAAAAATTAGAGGTTCTTGCTACTCTCTTCTCTCTCTCTAGGATCTCTTCCTAGGTGTTATTATCCATATAGTGAAGGCTCTAAAATTTATGACTCCAATCCTGATTTTACACATGTTCTAAGCTTGAATATCAATTAACTACACAACATTCCCATTTGGTTATCTAATAGACACTTCAATCTTAACCAAATGCAAAATAGAATACTTGATTTTTCCAAATTTGCTCTTCTAAGTCTTTTCCATTTTAGCTAATCAAATTATTTCAGCTAGAAACTCAAGTTAAAAAACTGAATCATCTTTAATTCTTGTTTTCCTTCATTCTCTGTCTTCATGTGCATTTCCTAGTAGTGGACCATAAAAGTAGATTTTTGTTTAAGTGACTTATTGGGGGACTGCTTTACTGCAGTGCTTCTCAACTTGAGCATGCATCAGAATCACCTGCAGGGCTTGCTACAACACAGAATCCTAGACTCCATCCAGAGAATTTCTAATTAAGTAGGTGTGGGGTAGGATCTGAGAATGTATATGTCTAACATGTTCCCCAGTGATGCTGATGCTACTTTTCTCAAGACCATACTTTGAGGACTGTTGCTGTAAAGAAAAAGGGAATGAGAGGAGATGGATAGAGGGTGGTAAAAAGCAAAAACATGGTCTCAGATGGAACTAAGTGATTGACAGAAAGGCAACTTTAAGCTCTTGGGGGACAGTACTCCCAAAAGTTAGAGAATGACTCCCCAGCTAGCAATGGGTAACTGAACAGGGCACAAATAACATCCACTATATCCCCAAATTCATTTCTCAGCAAGCCTGTTCAGATCCACCTCAAAAACAGGTCTTGAATCTATATCCGTCTCACTATATCCACTGCTAGCACCCCAGTTCACCATCATTTCTCAGCAGATGTCAATTCCTTCCTGAGGCAGAATGGCTTTTACACGGTTGAATCTAGGGCATGAGCCAAATTCCTCATGTGGTCTATCTAAGATCTGTAGGAGAGAATAATTTAATGACTTTCTAGTTAAAGAAGCTGTAACTGCAAATTCAAGGTCAACGTCTGAAACTAAGACCTGATGAAATTACTTAATGGTTACAGTTTTATTTTCCTACAATTCATTCTCTACGCAGCAAAGTAATATAAGTCTATTACATGCCGATCTTGTCATTTCTCCATGCTTTTCCACTGTACTTAAAGGAAAATCAAACTCCCTTCCATGGCCAACTAGGCCTTGGGTTTTTCAGGCTCATGGCATTTGTGACTTTCTGTTTCCTCTTCCCAAAAGTTCTTCCTGTAACATCACTCCAAACCTCACCACCAACTTTCTATACAGAGATACAGATGGATGACTGCTTCATATCTTCAGGTCCCAGCCCAAATGCCACTTTCTCAAAAACGCCTGGACAGATCTTTCTATCTAAAATAGCTCCACACCCCAGTCACCATACCTGCTCTAGTTCCGTCATAACACCTAATGCATATGAAGTTACCTGGTTTACTAATCTGTTTCCTATTTATCATGCCTCTCAGTACAAGACTATGAGTCCCGCAGATGTAGACTTTGCCATTTCACTGTTCTGAAGACTGTTTGGCACACAGTAAAAGTTAAAGAAACACTATTGAAAACATAGATGATTAATGTGCATGGTTTGGATGTGGATGATATTTTACTTCTTATCCTTCAGTTGTTCTACTGGCTATTGGCCAGTTTTTTGTTATTTTCTTTGAGACCATGCATGGTCATTTCAGATTAGAAAGATCCCAAGGATCAATCTGAACATGACTAATCAAAATAGTTTATAACTAACACAGTTTCTTTAGGACAATGAATATATTTTCATTTTGACAGCTGGATCATCCGTCAAAAAGGCAGACCAAGCGGATTAGTGTGACCAAAGTTACATTTAGAATGGCTCAACAAATATTGGTGCCACTGAAAATTTAGGCACAATATAATTACATCAGTGCCTGGATACTAGCGAGTCAGAGAACCAATCTAAGAAAATGTGATTGGTAGCATTTCTCTATTTGGAACATTGCTTGTCTGCCTCATAGAGACAGATCACTAGGTCATGGCTAGAAGCACCAAAACAAAGCAGGAAATAAATGACTTATTCAGGCACAGAGCAAATTGTGCCCAGATAGATTTCAGAATCATGTGAAATTGGGATCCAGGAAAGCTTCCGGGGGGAACACCAGGCACTGAATATCTGGGCAACAGAATGTAACCAATAACAAGCCACCCCTTCAGGCAGGATTTTGTTTATAGTCTTTCTTCCAGGAAAGTGGTTCTTGGTCTCCAGAACCACAGCATCAGCATCAACATCAGCATCACCTGGGAACTTTTGGGAACTCAAAATAAATCAGGGCCCACCCCAGAGCAGTTAAGTGAGAAACCCTGGGGGTAAGACTCAGTAGTCTTGCTCAAGTTTGAGAACCCCTTTTCCAGGGCTAGTGTCAATCCACTGGTGGTGGGAAGAGGTGAACTTCATTTTGGTTAAAGATATCTGCAACTGGAAGTGCAAAGTTTGAAATAAAGGTAAGTTTGACACTGTGTTTTTCATCTACCACGCAGTCCTCAGCAAAATACTTTGTCCACCTATTGTCTTGTCCATGTATAAACAAGGTGTAAAAGCTGACCCTCGACACCGCAAACACTGCTGTACAAACTAAAGGTGGAAAGCTCTCCAGAAAAGCACGGTGTTCTCAGAATGATGAATATTATTACAATTCAGAGATATGTTAAATTTTACTCTCAGCATAAATTTCTAAGCAATCATAACCTATTTTGCCTAGTGAAGACGCTCCAGCTGAATTGCCTTAAATACATATTTGATAATATTCAGCAATGTTGTCAGATGAGGGCTGGCGAGGAGGAGCTCAGTTTCTGAGGAAACACCACTCAGCTCATCAATCTGCCTAGTTATGCAATCATTTCCTCTAATGAGAGGTCTGTAATTGTCACTCATGATGACTTAACATGTCATTGTTGATTAGTACAGGAGACAAAGACTTCTCAGGAGCAAAGTGACACACAGCTCAGCATATCCAGTCTTTGCTCTCCTCGTGCCTAATTGGTTGGGTAACTGTAACCTTCTATTGTGATAAATGACAACTCCGATGCTCACAGGCAAACGCACAGGCTTGAGCACACATGGATACACAGGCACACCTCTCACTGCCTTATTTATACTTTTTCCATAAATTAAAAAACAAAGGCAATTTTTTCACATATTATGAATTCACTTACGTATTTTCCCCTACTAAATAAAAGGTTTTTATAGGAACTGGGATATGGTTAAAGGGATTTCCTACTTCTTCTGCCTTTCAACTCCGCAGAGTGACCTAACTTTATATAGGCAATATACTGTTTTTATTTTCTGTGATTCCTCCACATGTCCCTTGATCCAGCCAAGGTAACCTTGTCACTTTCAGTTACATAAATATAGTGCACTTCCATCTTTACTTTTTCTTTTACTTTTACTTTACTATTTCCCTTCCCAGAACTCTCTTAAAACATTCCTTCTATTTCTCCAAAAGGGACCTATCTTCTAAGATTCTCTTCAAATTCTAACACAAGTTCCAATGTCTCCCAAAGTGTTGATGAACTGTTTCAGTTCATCTTTCCATTTTCTGAGCTCTTATATAATTTACTGTTTTCCTGACTCATTTGGCATGTATTAAATACATCACTTTGAATTATTATATAATGTTGACATATGACCAACTCTCTAAATGTTAAGATACTTTAGGTTAGGGACTATGTTCTAAGCTTTATTCCTGTGCTCCGATTCACAACTGTTTCATAGTAGGAACTGAACGAATGAATACTTGTTAAATTATTGTATTTGATGGTTTAAAACAAACTGTTGGCAAAATAATAATAATTCACTTCTTGCCATAAAAGTTAGGAGGTCATCTTTTAATTTATTCTAAAATTTTCTATGGAAAAGACACACCCAACACAAACACTCAGAACAATTACAGAAGTTCTTTTCATATTTATACATGCAAGTATTATCTTGATCAACTCTACAAATCCATTGGTCACCAGAAAGGAATTCGAATAGATTCAGTAAACCTCACTTTCTAAGGAAAGAAAGTGGAACCATATTTTTTAAAATTATTTCTTCAATAAAAACTTCAAAGCAAAAATATTCTTGATGAACCAGGAGAAAATTCTCTGTATAAACATTCTCTGAACTAGGTATGTGCGAAAGTCAAGTGACAATAAGTTTCATTTCAGTGTACAAGAATTTTCTGAGAAAATTCTCTGTATATCTCCTACAACTTTAAATAAATGGAAATTTCATGTAATTTAAAGATAAGGACAGAGAATGCCCATCTAAATATTGTCGATGAATAATTTCAAAAACAAATGCAAATTTTATTTTATTCTTTCCCATGATGTTTATATGAATCCTCTTTGAACAACTATTAAATATTACATGAATGTGAAAATGAATTTTTAACAATAAGAATAATATCATAAATGTGTTTAACTTGAGTCATTAAATGTGCCATTTAAAGAAGATCCATTTTAAAAGTCAGTTTTGAATGCATTTAATTTTAAGGAGTCATTATATATAATAATAAATTTACTCTGAAAACATTTCAGTTTGTTAAAATAAAACTTCTCTTTTCTATGAATCTAATTATGGACTAAACGTTTATGATCACCCCCCCCTCCCAAAAAAAAAATTCATATGTTGAAATTCTAACCCCTAGTGTGATGGTATGAGGAGATAAGGACTTTGGGAGGTGATTAGGTCATGCGGGTAGGTCATGAATGCATTAGTGCCCATATAGAAGAGACCCAGAGAGCTCCCTAGTCCCTTTTGCCATCTGAGGACACAGCAAAAGGTGGCCATCTATGAACCAGGAAGCAGACCCTTATCAGACACTGAATCTGCCAGTGTCTTGATCTTGAACTTCCAACCTCCAGAACTGTGAAAAATAAATTTCTGTTATTTGTAAGTCTTCTTGTCTATGGTCCTTTGTTACAATATTGGCCTGAATAGACTGACAAAGGCATAATTTCAGTTTTAGGGTCAAAATTATATATTTGGAAAATGATCTCATGATATAACCAAAATCAAAACAAAATCTGCCTCTTCGAAAATTGTCATAATATATCACCTTATATATTTCTAATGCAGTAAAATCAGCAAAAGCTTATTTTAACCTCTGAGTGAAACAAATGTCTATCAGCAACATTTTCCCTACTTAAAATCCACATTTTAAAGTTAAAAAAAAAAAAAAAGCACATTTGGAAGGTAGGAAAAAAAGCTAGACGTTAAATCACTTTGAAATAGAATGGTACTCTCAGTGGTGCTTTAAAATTGAGTTATTGTTCTGTTTTGGAAACAAAAAGGACTATAATATAAATTTTGCTTCCTTCGTGATTTATGAAAACAGCCAGTTCTTCCTTGTCTATACATGATATCGTGTTAAATAATCCACTACACCAACTTTATTAATTATGAAACATCCAAAGA
Organism: Pteropus alecto; assembly: GCF_000325575.1. NCBI lineage: Eukaryota > Metazoa > Chordata > Mammalia > Chiroptera > Pteropodidae > Pteropus > Pteropus alecto. The sequence continues at coordinate 1,530,646 of NW_006442107.1, forward strand.
ATGTTAAATAACCTGAATTCAGTCATCTATGTCAGTAAATCAGCTGGCAATTAAAGTATGCTTAAAGGCTATTTGTCTATGAAAAAAGTTAAACTAAGAAATTTAAGAAACTCTTAATGCAAATCATTCAGCTTCACAGAATTTACAAAGGAACAAATGTTTTAATACTGGGCAATAACATGAAAGGAACACCAATTATATATGTGTGTGTGTGAAATGTATGTATAGTTATGTATGTGTATGTATGTCTGCATGCATACCTATACATACAAACATATATTGCATATGTATATATATTTCAAAATACATACATATATTAGTCAATTGCATAAGTCAGGGTTTTTTTTCCCCAATTAAAATCTTTTATTATTTTGCCACTAAAGTCTATTAAATGCATTGGATAATCATGACTTAGTATCTTATCCAATCATGAAAGACCATATAATTATAAGAAAAGAGAAAAAAGTGGCATCATCTAGAAACATATATCTATTCTAATTTCTCAAATAAAAGTTTTGGTGAGGTTTGATTCAAAGCATTAAATTATTTTGTAAAAGAAAATAAAGTCATATAAATATTATACCAGATTTACTTTTCACAAATATGTTGGCATAGAAGAAACAGGTCAGCCCAGGTACTTGCTATCAGATATAAACGAAGATGCTCGGCCACACCCAGGCAAGCTCTCCAGGCAATTCTTAGCACACTCAAATCTGAGACACACTGCCAGAGGCCAGTGTTTCTCAAACTTTAGTGAGTATCCAACTCACCAGAGGACTTGTGAAGACTCAGATTGCTAGGTCCACTCCCTGGAGCTTCCGATTCCGTAAATCCTGAATAGAAACTTCTAGCAAGTTTCCAAATAATGCTAATGATTTTGGTCTGGGACTGCACTTTGCGAACCACTGCTACGGTCTTCCTTAAAAGTCCTCTTTTTTAACCGGGGTATCAAGTGAATTGAACTTCTATTTAAAAACTTTACTTCCTGAGAAGGACTCAAGATGGATCTATACGGTAAAGAGAAGAGGGCATGTGGGCTAATCTCTAATTATGAAAAGTGGAGAGTCTGATCTGTTCCCATCTGTGTAGAAGCCCAGACTTCCCCCACACAGTGGCAAGCTAGAGGGGAGAGGCCTGTTTCTCTAAAAGTTGCTTTGTATCCACTCGAGCACATGGATCCTGTGAATTTTGGAGCTTGGCAGGCCTGACCTGCCTGGTCTTCTCGGGAGAATAAAGATCATGAGACAGAGTACATGCTCACCATTCATCACGCATCACACATCTCATGACTGCCTCACCCTAGTAGGCTTTGAGCTTAAAACTCCTCTATAAAATGTGGCAGAAATGTTTTGGTTTGGAAGTTTCAAAACAGTTGGCTACAAATCATCCTCCCAGGCTCTAAAAAGAGCCTCATTAGCCCTCCGATGGATCTTTGGGCTTGAAGATCACGGCATTTATCAGTGTAATAATCAGAAAGTATTTGTTTTGAAAAACGTGTCCCAAGTACCCACGGATGTGAAGGTAATGGAGGTAATTAATGTGAACTAGGTATGTGCAAAAGCCAAGTGACAATAAGTTTCATTTCAATGTAATTAAAGCTGAGGCACACTTTCTAGCAGTACTTAGATTCCAGAATGTTCTATCTGTTCAAACCTCTCTCAATTTTTGATGGCAGAATCATATCATTATTAAACAAGAGACTATTCCCCTTTTGCTATGACAGAAGGTTATGCATACGGCTAATTTAAGAGTAGTTTCATATCATTAATGTATTAAGTTTAAAATTTTAGGAAAGAAATACATCCCTGTTGAGAAACGTTTAGAATTGCCATCTGTCTTTCAGAGGACCAATTCCGTTAGCCTTGCTTACTATACTGGGTAATAAAAGATTTTATAAGCAACAAAAGATAGGAAACTATATGAAACATGTGCTACTTGGCTAGAGCTACTTTCTGTTTGCAAAGCCAATGGCCAATAGAGGAGCAATGAAGTTGCAAATAACTTTTAATTATTCTTGGCAAGTTTCTCCACGATTATAACAATGATAACAATGGAATAACTGCATCTCATTTCTATTTGCTACTGATGCTAAATAGTAGACTGAGAGTTCCAAACTTAAAATTAATTAATATAGAAGCTGACATAGTTTTGAACTAACTTTTTAAAATGAGATGATTTTTGAGTTCATAAAGCAGGGTACACTCTGCTGACCCACACCCCCTACCCCGTGAGGGTACACAGGTAATGCTACTTGGCAAGTAGTCTTTGTAATCATATCAAATTCTTAAAGGAGAGTTTGATTCTAAATATGAGAGCAGCCAAACATAGTTTCCATGGATGACATTTACACAGACTGCGGTAGACAAACCCACAGCTTGCATGCTTCCCCTCAGCTGCTGTGTTCCCTTGGAAAGCCTGGCTGTGCCAGTTTGGGGCTCCTTCCCCATGAAACTCATGTCCAGACTCCATGTTTCCTGCAGCACAGCAGTCCTAGTGGTCACTACCCGGTAACTAGAGTTGTCATGTAAAGTGACACCTACTCTTTTTTTTTTTTTTGAAAGTCTATGCTATGACTTTCTGAAAAACATCAATGTACAAGGGTAAAGGATAGTTTCAATGTGAAATAAGTTTGAACTATTTTAATAACAGATCTATACTGTTATGCCAAGAGAAGTTATCAAGTCCAGCTGGGAACTATTTGAGCCTTTTCATTTTCTAAATCATTCAGTGAGAGCATACAGGGATCGGTCATCAGAATCATTGTTTTTCAATCTTCAGACACTTCTTTGGAGACTTTCTACTGTCTCGTGGCTTAAAATACCATGATAAGCTGATGACTCTTTCAGTTACATCTTCAGACCAGATGTTCCTTTCTACTCCAGAAATTAACTGTATGTGCAACATCTCCACTTAGATGTCCAAAATTATCCGGTCCAAACCAAGATAATTGTTATTCCCCTAAATTCACTTTCGCTAGAATCTCTCCCAGCTTGAGTGATAGGAATTCCATTTTTCTAGTCTCAGGCCTCTTCAAACATATTGTCATCATAGCCTCCTCTCTTTGTCTCAGATTCCATATCCAACCTGTTAGCAAATCCTGTTGGATCTACCTTTAAAATATGACGAGAATGTGACCATTTCTCACCGCTTCTACTGTCACTATCTTCGTCTGAGCCTTTGTCATCAATAACCTGAATTGTTGTAATAGCTTCTTAACTGCCTTCCCTGCTTTCATGGCTGACCTATGTCCTACTACAACCCAGCAGATAGAATGATATGCTGAAGTCAGATCATATGTCTTCCTCTCTTGGCTTTTCATTTCATATAAAGCAAAATCTGAAGTCCTAACAAGACCTTTCAAATAACTATATGTTCTGACTCTCACTTCCACTCATAGCTTACACCCTACTAATTCTCCAGGCTCACTCTGCTCTAGACTTACTGATCTCCTTGCTCTGCTTTGAACATGACAGTCATGTTTCTGCCTCGGAGCTTTTGCACTGAGTGTTGCTTGTCTCTGCTTGCTTCCTCTCCCTAGAATATTTCCTAGAAATCCCCATGGCTCACTTTCTCACCTCTTTAAAGTTTTGCTTAAAACTCATTTCTTTAATAAATCCTAACTAGAATATTTTATTAACACCATAACTTATCCTACCCCTTACTTTTGTGTATATCTATCTATATATATAGATATATATAGATATATATAGATATATATCTATATATTTTCAATTTCACAGAATCCTCTAACAAACTCAGTCTATTATTTACTGTTTCTATTACCTTTGCATTATTTTTCTCCATGAGGGCAGGAATGTTAGTCTCTTTCATTCACTGACCTGTCTCAAGTAACTGGAACAGTGCCTGACACAAGTAGATGCTCAATAAACCTTTGTTTAATTGCATTGATTGTCCTGATCTATGAAGATAGGGGAAATGGGCGTCTCAGGGTGTATGTACTTTACCAGTCAAAATTATATAACTTTGATCTAGAGCAACAACTACAGCATTTTATACTAGTCAACAATTATACTACAGCTATAAGTGAATAAATTAAGTAGTAGGAGACCAGACTAAGATATTTTCTGTAATAGAAACTAGCGCGTAAGAAAAGATAACATCTGACTGTGGAATATCATCCAATCGCCTCCTACCAGGCTTGTTGCCTCTGCTCTTGCTCCCAAACTATTCTAACCCAGCAGCTGCAGGGACCCTATTAAACAGTGAGCCACCCGATGTTACTCATCCAAAGCAAAAGTCCTTAAAATGGCCAACAAAATCTTACAAGATTTGACTTTCCCGTTATGTTTTGACTTCATCTTCCTCTCTCCCTGGTTCACTCACCTCCCTCCACGCGAGCTTCTACCTCTGGGCCTTTTTATTTGCTGTTGGCACTGCCTGGGGCATCTTTCCTCAGCTGTTTTTATGGTTTCCATCTTAATTCCTACAGATCTTCACTCGAATGTTGTCTTCTCAGGGGAGACTTCCCTGGTCACAATATTTAAAGTGAAGGCACCTCCCCTAGGTCTTCCAGATTTATTTGCTGCTTTACTTCTCATTATAGTTTTAATATAGTATCTTTACCTCATTATCTTATCATGCAGTATGTTATACCTCATTATCTGTCTTCTCCCCCACTTCCCTAGAATGTAAGCCTATAAAGACAGAGTTTTACTTTGTTTAATCAGTGGTGTACCCTACTCTATCACTAGCATCTAGAACAGTATTTAGGAAAAATATACATAACACTTTTTGATGAATGAATGACTAAACATGTAGATATATATACATACACATGAGCACAATTCTCGTGGGCTTTTTCAAGTGTCATTTTAACTGCTGTCAAGCACTTCTTGAGATTTGAATAGTGTGGTTCCTTCTGACTATGGAACCATAATAGTCTTTTTTTTTTTTTTCCTTGAGAAATTGTCTTTTTAGTTCTGAGCTTAGTCCTTCTACTTGCCAAGTGAATCAATATTATAAATCATTTACGCTGTCCCACCTCTCTGGAGGCATTTCACAAATTTACAGATGTCTACAACAGTGGAGATTAGAGAAACTTCAGTGATAAGCCATGACACCTCCTCCACTTCAGAGACAATGGGTAAATAATAGATCTAAGTAAGGTCCATTATCAAGTTATCCCAGCACAGCAACTAGAACTAAGGTGCTCCTACTAGGGTAGTGATCTTACTCTGTGTTCACTCTTGAATCTCTTACTTCACAATGAGAAAACTCAGAAAAAAATATCGAGTAACAGATTTCTCTAATAGATATAGCTTTATGTAGGAAAGTAAAAGTTCACTCAAATGTAAAGTTATGTTTCTTGACCTGAGAGTTCGCTTTTGTATTTCTGAGTAAATAATCCTATAAGATTGAGAAACTGCTAAATTAAACAAATATTTTAAAATCTAATTAATCAGACTAACCACAGCTAATCAGACTAATATTTAACTCAATCTAATCATTTTATTCATTAGATGAGCAAACGAATCCATATTCCATCGCTGACCATAAAGACGGCTGAGATAAAAACCGACATCATAGTACTTGGACAATTTAACTTTCCTTAAAACTTTCCATGGTGAACTTGGTGTAAAGGCAAATAATCATAATAAATAATTTAGAAATTACTTATTGCAGTGTTTATACGTGTATATTCTCATGTACCTTTCTCACTTCTGGATAACTTCCGTCACACAATCCTAGAGCACTAACTAAAGGAACTGACTACTAGGAGGTTCCAAACCAAATGGACTTGACTGCCAAGTTGCACAGAAACACAAGATTTTCAATATTTACATTAAATAATTACAAGTCCTCTGAGATGAGTTTTTAATGCGATAGTTTCAGAAGCAGATCTTCCTTCAGCAGAAGTCTCTATTGCAGCAGTAATAGTTTTATGACCCAGTTCTCAAAGACAATCAGAACTATCAAAGTATCTTTAAGTTGAGAGGAAGAATGTGTCCTTGGTTCTGAAACAGGAGACATTAAATACTTTTAAAGCAACTATAGCAATTTAATCCCATTCGTTGAAACTATTATTCTTCGTATTTCTTTGAAAGCTTCCTAATATTACATGTGCCACCTCTTTATAAGATTTGATTATAAGTTCTTTTGGTGGCAAGCAGTTAAGAGGGGCAACAAAAATGTTGGTTGACAATCAGAATCTTGTAAGATCTGAATCGTCTGAAATCATGGACCAAATCTTTAAAGATTATGCTTAATTTGAATCAATAGAACATCATATTTGTTTCCAACAATTTCAAAAATTCAGCACGAAGGAGACATGGATGTGTAGTAGGAAAACACCTCAGAGTTGCATTTCACCGTAAATAGAATATGAACTTAACAGTGATGTGGCTGCTAAAACATAAATGCTGTATATTCAGGCTACATTAGTTACATAGGGCATGGGAAATAAATTGTTTATACAACTTGGCCATACCAAAGCTGGGACACAGGATTGACTACATAATTTTTGTGGCCTGGTGCAAAATGGAGATGTGGGGGCCCTTATTCAAAACCTATTACAAATTTCAAGTCAGTGACAGCAGAGCATTGAACTAAGCATTGAGGCCTTTCCAAGAACATCAGGGTCCTGCAAGATTGCACAACCTACAGGACCACGACTCTAAGCACTCGCTACACTTCCTGAAAACTCTCAAGGGCAAATTCAGAGAAGAGCAAAGAGAATGTGCGGATTTTAAATCAAGTCACATACAGAAAGACTGAAGGAATTAGGGATGTTTTCTGGGAAAGACATGACAAAAGTGGGAGTATCCACCATTACCTATAATAGTTGAAGAGCTACTGCATGGATTACAAATTAGATCTATTCTCCATGACCCCAAGTAATATAATTAATGAGTAGAGATACGTATTTTAAGTTAATTTTGTATCTTTGTTGTAAACAAGCCTGTTCAAAAGAGTATGGGCTACCTAGGCAAGTAATGGTTTGCAGTTACTAGAGTTATTCAAACATATTTTGAATTAGACAAGGCTCTAGGAAAGCTGCATAAGAACTCCCTCGGGGTATATATTTCCCAAGTTCAAAATCATTAATTAATGCTAGGCATGCTACATCAATTCACCTGAAGCCTGTTGAAATGCTGTTTCCTGTCCCTCTATCCCAAGATGAGACTGAGGAATTTGTAGTTATTAAAAGTATTCACTAGGGGATTCCAGTAATAAATAAGGACTAGGAGCCTGTGATTTAGAAGGAACTTAAATATCAAAAAAGTATTTAAAATAGATGTACCTAAAGGACCTACATAAATTCAATAGGTCTTCTCAGCCTGAGTTTGAGTAGCTGTTCTCTCTAATCCTGGACTGACCATTGATAGATATATCTATCTATATCTACATCAACATCTGCAGATATACAGATGAGAGAGAGAGATGAAGAGAGAGAGAAAGAGAGATTATTTTTTTTAAATCCATGATGCATCTCATACATCCAAACTCATTCTGGCTTTTTAAAAACCATCATCTTGGAAAGATTAGCTCAGTTATAGTGCCAAATAAATTATTAACTACAAAAGATAAATTCATTTTATTATAGAATTACCTCATTTTTAAAAGTGAAAACACATTGCCCACTATAATCATTATATATGTCTATAGAATAATAATAATTATATATATATATGTATATATATTATACACACACACCACGAATTCTGCATGTTCCCTCTGCACTCACTAAAGATGAGATTCCAAACTGATTCAAGCTATAGCTAGTCCCTAAAATAATATTATTTGCCTTTCCACAATTAATGGCACTTTACGAGACTGGCATTTCTTGACTTAAAATTCTGGTATATTTTGTAAAGTTATCTCTGACTTGTATGCAGAAAATTCTCAGTATCCTTTTTCACATTTCTTAGAGAATCAAAGCTAATAAGCATTTTTTACAACTAACATGCTAATTTTGATTTGTAGTTTGGTTTTCTACTTTTCTAACTTTTCCTTACATATTGACAATATGGAGAACACATGCAAATTTTGATATCTAAGACGGGAAAGACCAATGCCACAATCGAAATCACTTGGAAGTAGTAGGTATAAGAGTCACCTAGCAGAAAAGAAAAGCTAAATTTTCTCTTTGGGAGAAAAGTAGGGCCCATTTTCCCCGGTTTAGGTGTGGGTATGTGGATACCTAATCTTATCTCTTTGCCTTTACCACTCTCGTTAACACCTTCCTGACACCATTCTCACATGATAAATGGCACTTCAGTTCTTTGGGCAGAAAAAATAGATGATCAACACCAGAAGAGATGGGGAAAATATTGTTTGTTATTGCACTTTACAACTGAATACAAATTATCTACAAATGGGGCAAAATTTTTGAAATGGTAGCTTAAAATAGTATCTTCAGTAAATGTTTTGAGTACAGTCACAAGAAAAAACAGGGCTACACTAACACCTTTTTTTAATCAAGTGCTCTTTAAAAATCAAACAGTAAAATTCAAGGACAACTTATAAAAGAGTTGGAAGAGTCATTTGAAACTTTTGTTCGGCTTGTGGATATTCTGTAATAATATTTTTTTTTTGGTAGGAGAAACCTTCCAAACGATAACTGATCAGAACTTTCTCAATATTTTGGCTTCTGGTCTTGCATTTTTCACTATCGATCTGACAAATAAGAAGAACGTGAATGTGATGAAACTTTTGTCCCTCACGTGTATTGGACATTCTAGAAAGTAACACTGACTTTCATTCATATGTGTGTGAATCAGCAGGACAATTTAGGGCTCATTCAAAATTCTCTTTAAACATAAATTGACTTTTAAACCCAAACCAAAATAATTATGATCGTTTTTACCATGGGTCTGGAATTTAGTTGGTGAAACTTCATCAGAAATTTCAAGAGCAGAGTTACTCCTCTGGAGTATTGTACTGTTTGCACTTTTGTCACTAAATTTAAAAATAAAAGCATAAGTAGTTTCTATTATACATTATATGTTATAATTATGCATTATAACACATAAATTATACATTACAACTTTATAAAATTAATAGGTTAAGAAAAAGGTGAACATGTGTTAAACTGTTCTCAATTTCTACATATCAGATGCAGATTCATATAAAATATAAAATTTAGGAGAAATAGGAATTGTTTAATCTTATTATTAATAAAAACAATTATGTAGTAGCTGTCTTTTAGCAAGCACTGAGCTATTACATGCATAGTATAATTTTATCTTTATAAAAACCTTATTAGTTAAGTGCAGTCATGTCCATCTTAAAAAGGAAGAAGCCAAAAGATAGGTAAGTTGACCAATATTTCCCAGCTGGACGGTTAAGGTGTGACCCAGGACAGTCTGAATCCATTCTCATTACTGCACCATATTCCCTTCCAAAGAAAGTAATTAATCCTTAGAATCTTTTAATGTAAAAAAAAATTACTAAAGTGCTTCCTAAAATAATTTAACATTAAAGAAGGATCTAAGTGGTAAATGTTGAAACAGAGCTCCAAGTTTGATTTCCTGTCCCTAATTCTCCACCTTGCTTGTCTTTGGTTTTTAGTAGTTCGATCTTCACTATAACAGTAGGGAGACATTACTGATCTTAAAGACAAGAGACTGAGGAATGGCTTAATAACTAAAGAGCTGGGCACCATAGACAAGTCCTATAATATTTTGAGTCTTTCACTGCTCACTACTGAGATAGAGGGTTTTGTCACCTCTAAAATTTCAGCAGCAATAAACAGTTAAGCTTCTAGTTTTTTTCTTTCCTCTTTCAAAGTGCACGCATTAAAAAAATTCTTAATTTCTTTTTTCAAGACTAATGGTTTTGAAGTACAACCAGGCACCAGAGACTAGCTATGAAAACAGCTTTAAAAAGCAATCAAAAGGACATTTCCCATAACTCCACACCAGTGGGTCCAGCCAGCATCCCACGATGTACAGCAGGAGTCCATAGTTTAGGCGGCCCTTATAAGACATTTCTCATGGGTGGGAAGAATAAACAGACCACTTCATGTTTCTTAAGCTCTGTTTATAGTCCTTCACAATTTTGAAATAAATCTGTCATCACTTACAAGACATGTGGGGAGTAAAAGAAACAAAATAACTTTCTAGTTCTTTTAGAGAGTCTATTGGTACTAAAGTTGAGAAAATACTTTGTCATTTTCCTTTTTATTGAAAACTGGTAGATTTCTTATCCAGATGAGGAAATGACCCACTTTTCATAGTGTAAAAATCTTCTTGAGAATAAATCAAGCAGAGCGATTTGTTTTGATGGAAAGATATCAACTAGCCTTGAAGGCGCAATTCAGTTTTTGAGAGAATCATCTCGCTACTTTTTCTCACGTCCATTCTGTTTTAGGAATGGCTCCTTATTCTATGTGGATCCAAACTTCCTGCTCATTTCTTAGGTAGTACAGGTTACATAAAGAACCTACAGTCATTACACTGTTAGCAGTACTAGATGCCCATATCTTTGTCATACATGTCACTCCCTGGGTATAAAAATTGCATGTTGCCTTATCCCTCTCACTGAGGTGTCCCTGTGTTCATCCCTATGTAGGACAGCCCCTAATGGTACTGAGAAAGTGCTCTCCTGGTTGTTAGGCCCTCTCTCAGTAAACACGGTACCATGTATGAAAATCTTGTACTCAGGAAGTACAATTGAAACCATGATTCTGATCCTTGAATGTCATGGTTAACACAATCAAAAAGCTTTTTATTTTATTCTTGTTTTTAAAAAAAATCCTTGTGAAAGGTTTGAGTCTACTGCATGTCCCATCCCAGTAAGTAAAATAAAAGGTAGCTTCAAGCAAGAATACTTCTTTGACTTTCAAAGGATTCTGCGAATCTTTGCTTTTCAAAGATAACTACCTAGTAAGTGGAGGAAATTGGGCCAAATATATCCGATCATAGGCTGCACTATTAATACATTGCTTAACAATATATTTAGTCTTAATATATTTTTTCAATAAATAAAGCAAAACAGCCTAAGAGTGAAGACCATTATATTCACTCATAAATTCATCCAGAATTCAACAGTCCATAGGTTCCGAAAAAATGTCGATTTAATGTAATTAAAAACAAAAAGGAAGGAGAATTGAAAAAAAATATTTGATTATAGTTGTTTGAGTTTGGCTTTTCCTGTTTTGACTTATTTTCTTGGAAAAGAAAAATCACCTCTCCTACATCTCAACAGTCCTTGTGTAATGGCCTAGATGGTTCATTAATGCTAGAAAAAAAATCCTACAATTAGTCAAACATCTATGAACATATATCTTAGTCAAAATTCCTTATGGATAAATTCTTTAACCCAGTGGTCCTCAACCTTTTTTGCACCAAGGACCAGTGTTCCTATGAGAATCTAATGGCTGATGATTTGAGGTGGAGCTGAGGCAGTGATGCCCGCGCTGGGAACAGCTGCAAATACAGATGAAGCTTCGCTCGCTCAGTGCGGCTCACCTGCTGTGTGGCCCAGGTCCTAACAGGCCGTGGACCAGTAGTGGTCCGCAGCCCAGGGGTTGGAGATCCCTGCTTTAAACAACTAAAGAACTCTCCCAGATCTCCAATACCCATTTTACAGCCTTAATACTAAAGACCAGCATTTTTATCTACAGAAAAGGAAGTGCTATGTGATTGAAATGCCAAGTGACTTCACAAAGATTTATGGATCCCAAATATGCCCCAGTCTCAACCTGAGGGAGTCTCCAACAGTCCTGAATAAAGTACTCCATCGAACAGTGTCTCTCAAAGTTTTGTTTCCTGTTGGTTCAGAGGAAAGAAGCAAGGTTGGAATTGCAGGCTAGAGAGGAGCACTTATTATTTTTGTGTATTTCTGGTATGCTGGCTTATGTTCTAGAGAACAAAATAATTAAAAATAAGAAAAAGGCCCCCCTCTCCCCCACACCCCAGGCTCAACTCTCAGTTTACTCCGAGCTATAAGTAGACTCCTTAGCTACAGCCCAGATGTAGGTAGATTATTAACTGGATGGAGACCTTTGGAATGAGCCTGGAATGGTAGGGCACATGGATGACAATTGGATAGTCTGCACATTCTACTCCTTGTTAGCACTTATCTCAGCATGGAGAGGGGCCAGTATATCTCAGAGATGTTGCCTGTTGGATGAGCCTGAAAATATAGGGCTTACTCTTTTTTTAGCCATAATTTTATAAAAGCGGCTGCGATTTAGTCTTATGTTTTTATAGGATCCTAACCCAGATTAATGACTTCTATGAATATGCTTATTTACCCTGAGTCAACTGGAGAGAGTTTGAGCCAAGCTGTGTAGTTCAGTGGACATAATGGGATAGATTCATTTCAAATGGAAATAGATTCCAAAGCTTAATTTTCAGCTTAAACTAAGAGACTCTTCTGGTACTAGAAAGAGCAGCAGTAAGAATTTCCTGACTCCCAAAATGTTGGTATTATTTATAAATTCTGTGTTTATGATCTGTTACTCAAACCTGTGAATGCTTAAATAATTCAGTAAATGACCTAATATTTGAGCACCTAGTTTATTCCAGGTACTGTCCTAGACATTGGGGATATGACAGTCACCAAAATCAGGGATACAAAGAGAAGACCAAGGGTTGTATAATACAGTGCTTTGCTCTTATACTATAGTGATAAAGAAGGGAATACACAAGCAGAGAGGTTCACTAATAAAAATATTTTTAGGGGCATTCCAAGAGAGAAGGAGTAATCAAGAGGGTCAAAGATTTCTGAGAAGTCGAAAAAAAAAATGACCTTTGGATTTAGCAAGATGTAGATCACTGATGACTTTCAAGAGATTGGTCTCAATGGAGGGATGGGAGAAAAGCCTTATTGATGGGGATCGATGTCAGAATAAGTGACGAAGAAGGGAGAGAATGAGGGAGTGAAGACGGTACCATAGAAAATTCTTTCAAAAAAGTTTTCTAGAAGAGAAGCGCAGACATGAGGCAATACCTGGAGGGGTATGCTGTCAAGAGATTTTTTTTTTTTTTTTAATTGGAAGCTATGACATATTTAGGCTGATGAGAGTGATCCAATATATGAGGAAATAAATGATACAGGACAGAGAGGAGAATGCACTTTGGTTGGCAAGAGGGGAAGAGAAGTAGAGTATACAGGGAGGGGTTGGGTAGATAGACACAACAAGGGGTCCCCCAGGTACGAAGAGGGAAGAAAAACTGATGGGCATGGATACAGATAAGTTGGTAGATTTGTTGTTGAGAGAATGAGGGCATTCTTTCCCGATTGCTTCTTTTTTTGTTTGTTTGTTTGTTTTGACAATAAAGAAGTGAATACAGCAGTAAGAATGAGGAAAGATAATTGAGTACTATAGTTCAGAGAAGAGAGAAGAAACTACAAAATAATCTTACAGAATAAGAGAGCATATTCACCCAGGAAATAGAGTAACATTGCTTCTCTTAGTGGTGCCTTAAGAAACAGGTCCCAGGTTTTGTGGTTTTTCTACAGGTAAGTTCAGCTGTCCAGATGTCAGCACAGAGAAGGCAAAGCATAGGGCTTCTCATTAATAAAAGCATTTTGTCATGGAGGGTCCAGGCTTTTAAGTTTTTTAGTTTCCCAGCTTGAATTCCAACTTCCAATTGCTAGCATCTCTGGTTCTATACCTGAAAGGTAGTTACTAACTGCTGTGTGCCTTAGCTGAGGTGCTCATATTGGACTTTCTTCTACACTGGCTGATTCTCCTGATGTGGTTACCAATCCCATCTGACTGTAATGCTGCAGCAGGAGACCAGGATTTCTGGCCAGCCTCAGCTTGGGCATGTTGTGTTGCTGCCTCAATTGTTTTGTAAAATTCAGTATAACTTTGGAACATCTCAGGGGTTTTAGAATTTTTGTGACAAAAAAAAAAAATACGTATGGGTGGCTTATTTACAAAACTATTGAAACTATTTTATATTTCTGAATTAATCCTCCTATTTAAAGATAAAAATCCATGTTTAAATTTTCTAAAAATACAATGTCAAGAAAGTGTGTGGGGTGTTTGTAAGTATGCATTCATGCGCATGCACATTAGGCAGACATTTTAATCCTTTTTTTTTATTTCTGTGGAAAAATTTCATCATCATCATCATCATTAAGGCACTTCCTTAAAGCTTAAGAACTACAATCACAAGTATGTATTTTGTCTCTTAGTCTACATGTTAACCTTCCCAAATATCAAATGCATGGAAAAACTTTTATGTCTGAATATTCTTTCACAAGGGAACATCAAGTGGGGTGAATTGAACTAAATAGGTCTAAACACACAGCAGGAAATGTTTTGTCTAATAATCGTGGTCACTCCCACACTGGCAACATAATATGAAAGTTCACATGTCAATCTTCTAAAAAAGGAAAATCAGGTTTACTCAGAAATAGTGGATGAGACAAAGTACCTCATTGGTAATTGGCAGCTGGATCATAAGAGAGCAAAATACGAGTCTTTTATCTTTTTCAAAGATAAAACGGTACCCATCATCTTAGGATAACTGTGCCACCAATGTGGTTACTTTTAAGCTTGTTTAGATGCAAGACTCCATGAGTCATTACCCTCTTTGAAGACATCACGAGATGCAAATATAATAAACTTAAAATAATCTTATATGTAATTTTAAGCTAACTCAAGTAATAGCTTATGTTTAAGTCTAATTTAGACAGGAAGTCACAGATACCAAAACTTTAAGAAAAAAAAAATAGGCACAGATTTTAAATTTTTTTAAAAATGATATGAATTAATTTATTTTTACCCTGTAAACCTGGAAAATGAAACTGTTAAGTTTTATCAGTGGGAGCATATTTTGGGATTGAAAGAGGCAAATTGATCTGAGTGTAGTAATTAGTTCTATTGTCATCATTTTGGTTTCTTTGCTTAGATTTTGATACTAAAATTCACAATGACCTTTTTCCTACAAATTTTAAATTATAAAAAACAGTGCTTGGTTTCATAGTGTTAGTGTAAGGGCTTCCTACCAGTAAGATACTTCTACATAAAGAACGTGAACTTCTCTGGTATAAGGGTTCCATCTCCAAGCTCTTTTGCAACCTCCACCATGCAGTGATTTACACTTACATGCTTATTTTCCTGACCTGTTAGGCGTAACTCACAAGCCTCTAATTTTCTGCATGCTACATCTGGCAATAGTGTGAAGAACTGAATGGCATAAGTCCTAGATATAACTGATAGAATGATTTCAATCTCTACCCATCCTTTTGTATCTGTTCTCAAAACAGCCTCTGCCATGGAGGTAGTGATCCTTCATCACACCAGTTGGCTTTTGTGTCCATTACCTTTGAAGATCACCTGTGTCATGTTATTTCCTGGCAAGCTGTGCCTTCCGTGTTCTGACAGCCAGGTATGTGGTTAGTACACAGAGTAGGAATATATTATTTATTGTAAGATGGCAAAACAATAGAATCTCAGATGCTAGCTAAATAAAAGACTGAGTAGATATTGATCTAATGATAATAATCTTTCCCTTGCACCTATTTTAGTTTCCTGATCTCATTCAGTTTTATATCTTTAGTATCTCAGAGCAGCCATTCACGTCCATAAACTCAATAAACTCGATAAAATGACATTTACAATTCACCCCTTTTATGCATGATTCTTACTGCCAAAATGCTGCCTATTGGATGCATACACTTTCCACCCTTTCTCCTTTTCTCCTTTTTTCCATTAGTATGACTAAGAATTCTAATTACCCTATTACCTCCAGCAACATAAAACTGGACTGAGTCAGGAAAAGTATCACCATTGACTCTTGGAAACTATAACATGTAGCGGCATTTCACACGTGTGCATGGCATTCAAAAACCATCGATAGCATAGCGACCCACTTCGCATGGTACGCAAAGCATTTCACAAAGAGGCTTTAACCTGATTCTCCTTCTCCCCAGGTCTCCTATTCTCCGCTCAACCCAATTTTGGGGCAGAGACATTGAAACATTCTAGGTGTGATTTATGACAGTAATTCAGGAGGGTTTGGTTGTTCTATCAGATCTATTGAGCTGGTGTCACTATTTCCATGATAGCCTCCGCTGGTCAGAACCAGTTTCCAGAGTTGGACTTCAAAGAAAATATTTATTCAGCTGTTCAACACATTTCTATTAAGCATTTACTATGTGCTGTGATACTTGGTTTAGAACGGACTTAAGCTGCTCACAATTGAAACATGAGTATTTGTGCTTCCAGTTCTTAAGGGGCCTCTCTAGTGTAGACATTAAGTAGCTACAACACAACATGAATTTAAACAATGAGGACAAAAAGCTTAGACAGACAACTTCTTCCTGGCAACATGAAAGAAAGCTTTTATGGAGGAGGTAGTGCTATTTTAAAAGGTATTTGACTAATAAGATTTTTTTTTTCCAGTAATACCAGAGTTTTCAGGCAGTTGGAATAATTTGAACAAGACATAATGAGATTGCATAGTATGTTTGAGGAACATTGTAACCAGATTTTTCTTAAAAAAAAAAAAAATAACACTGGTATAGAAAGGAAAATATCACGCTCTTAAAAATATTAGCAGTTTTAGCTGAACATAAAAATCAACAAGTATCAAATTCGACATTATAAAAACACCATAAAAAATAGAATTGATGAGACAATGCTAACTGTTAGAAAGAATGTGGTTTAAAAAGTTATTTCCATTATCTGCATCTAGGAGGATAAATTATTAAATATCCTTTTGATGAGAGACTTACCAAACTAAAAATAAATACAAATAAATATGTGACTATCTATGTTGTATGTGGCGGGGGAGGGAGGAGAGACAGAAGGAAAGAGGAAGAAGAGGAGGAAGAAGAGGAGGAAGAAGAGGAGGAGGGGAGAGAGGGAGAGCTTTCCTGATAAAAGAATAATAAAATATTTACAAAGATTCTAATCACCAAATCATTTATAATTAATTTAGGACCATTCTATAAAGAATGAATACTAAAGGACTGGCAAAGTGAAGATGACTAATAATGGAATATCATAGTCATTAAACTCATCGTCACCAAGGGTGCATGAGTACCTATAAATGTTGGTGTTATCAATGCTAAGAAAAGCAGAACTCACAAAAATTAATGTAGTGCACATGCAACTATTGTAAAAATAAATACTCGCAGAAAATATATCAATATATTAATACAAAAAAGCCTGATCAGAGATACTAGATCATTTATATTACTTTTTGCATTCTAATATTACATATGAGCATATATTGGTTTTCTAATATAAAACATTTATTTTTAAGAATTAATGTCATCTTAAATGATAATTGTAAAAATATAGCATTTGGATCCTGGGAGATAAGGCCCAATGTAATGTAGTATCTGGAAGATTATTTCCAATGTTAGCTACTACTCTTAGCATAGCTAGTTTAGAGAATTCAGGGAAGAACAAGTAGGATGAAATGGGTGCTGCACTGGCCACTGAACACCCGTGCCGTGTGTGGTTAATGCATACACTTCGAGTTATAAACAGCTGTGGTTACACCATTTAAACTTTCTCATCCCCACATTCCCCATCTGTAAAATGGGAGCGGCAACACCTACTGGTGTGACTGACTATGAAAATGTTATAAAATGCTCAGTTACCCAGAACAAAACACAGCA
>NW_006442107.1:1548243-1557001 GCF_000325575.1 Pteropus alecto
AAGTGCAGAGGTTACAAAGAGAGACGTGGGCTCGGGTGTTCGGAAAATATCTGGCACAATGTGAGCGTTTCGTAACTACGAGTTGTCACTATCGTCACCGCCATCATCAGCATTGTTCACGAATGGGTTGGTTTATCTGCTTTTTCGCTATTGGTCCTCTAATGAAGTGATATTTTCTTATAAATGTGTCAACGCTGGTGGCCCACGGATAGCTCTATAACTCCATATAATTCTGAAGCTAAAAAGCTTTAAGGCAGATCCAGCTAAAGTGCTCAGGGTCTTCCAAGATATTTACATCGTCTACTCATTTTCTTGGAGATAGAGCATAATTACCTAATAATGAATCATTTTATTACTTTTGCTTTCCTGATGTTTACCTTCTCGTTTTCTGCTTTAAATACAATTAATCAGAAAGAGTAAAACATAATAATTATTTATATTTTAAGCATGAAAGTCACTGTATTAGTCAGGTCAGGCTGCCATAACAAAATACCATAGACTAAGTGGCTTCACAGAAATTTCTTTTCTCACATTTCTGGAGGCTTGGAAGTCCAAGATCAAGTGCCGGCTGATTCAGTGTCTGGTGAGAGCTCTCTTCCTGGCTTGCAGATTGGCTGCCTTTTCTCTGTGTCCTCACACAGTGGAGAGAGACAGAACTCTGGTGTCTCTCTTCTTATAAAGGCACTAGACCTTTTGGATTGGGGACCCACCCTTATGACCTCATTTAACCATTATTACCTCCTTATATGCCTTATTTCCAAATACAGATAAGTTATAAAGTTCTTTTGGGATATACGATTCAGTAGCAATTACCTAACTTTCCAGGCAGTCCTAGCCAAATGCAAACCAGTTCCGTGTTTCATTATAATCACTAAGCATACATTTAGTCTTATTTGTATGTCACTCTCCCACCACAGTCACTCATCTCATCTGGCTTGCAACAGATACCTATGTGACGTCCCTAACTGAAACCATATTTCCTCTAGTTGCCTAGTCTTGCAATTTTGAAGTTAATCTTTGACCCCTCTCCTTTATCATCCAATTCCAATGAATCATCACATTTTATTGACTCATCCTTTGAAGCAACTCTCAGAAATATCCCTTAGTTTTGATTAACCCTGTCACCACCTCATTCCAAGGCTCTAATCACTTGATGGATCACTGTAACAGCATCCCAACTAATCTTCCTGCCTCTGCTCTTCTCCCTCCAGAGGATCATGCACAGTCAATTACTCTTTCTAATAAAACCCTATTTTCATTTTATTACTTGCTGAAAAGTCTACATTTCCCATTGTCTATCATACTGAGTCTAAGAAAGTTTCCTCGGTATTCTAAGGCCTTTGAATTCTAATCAGTTTATATTTCCAAATACTTTTCAACACAAATCTCAGAACTATAAAAATTGGGAGAATGGTATTAGAAGTCTGGAGCAAATACTCAAGAACATGCTTTTAACCTACTATTGTTTACTAATTTTTATTTTCTATACCACTATTTTATTCTATGCAGCACCTTCTCAATAAGACTGCTTTTTTCACAGTGTCATTCATAGAAGATCATCAAGTCTAGTCCAGCAGTATGTGATGCAAGGATCAAGACAGCACAAAGAGGACCCTTTCGTTCACTCTAAGTTTCAGGAAAATAAGGTGTCTCAAATCAGAGGTCCCCTTTATTCAGGGGAGAGGCTGCATCCAAGCCGAGGTGCCTCTGGCTTCCTCTCCCTGTAGAGGGGATGGCAATTCTCCATGGGTCACAAGATCCCCAAGAGCTGGGCTGCTAGCAACCCACAAAAATTCTCTATGTAGGTCCTATGCCAATCCAGAATGGCTGGCATCAAGTGGTTTATTTGTCCCTCCACCGACGAGGTTGTCCTCATACTTGCCTCAAGAAGCTCAGGCAGGTGTGGTAAGCAGGATTCCTGCACTTAAATATAAACCCATGATGCCCTTACAATGGCATACCTCCAGGAGAATGAAAGGTTGGGTAACCTGTATATATAGGGTTATCCAGAGAAATAAAAAAATGTATATTCATGACAAGAAAGTGGCTTATGTAACCATGAAGGCTGAGAAGTACCAAGCTCTGACGACCCAGGGGAGTTTCTATGTAGTCCAAAAGCTAGAAGGCTTGAGACCCAAGAATAGCCAGTATTTTAGTCTGAGTCTGAAGGCCAGAAATAAACAATGTCTCTGCTGATTACTCATCTTTAGTAATTCATTAACTTAAAGCACTACTTTTTGTTTCATTACATAAAGGAAATGCTTAAAGGAGGTGCTTAAAGTAGGCACTGAGCACTTTTATATTTTGACCCCTTAAGAAAAACACTTTTCCTTTCTACCATACTTATCAAGTAAAAGATTTTCAGATAAATCCCTTTACCTTATTTTCTCTCAAACACATCCTTTGTCCAGACAGAGGGCTTCTGTATCTCACTGTGAGTGAACAGATTCTTTCCTGATATGTTTTCATCAAATGATTTTTGGGGGGCTAGATGATTTTTGTTGTTGAGGAAGCAGTAAGCATACCTACAATATCAGCAAATACTAGCACATTCCTTCCAGAAACGGGCATTCACGTTTATATGACATTAACTATTTTTGGGTTCGGGACACATTACCCCAAAAGAGGCACCTTGACATATTAAACAGCTTATGCCGAAGAAGTCTGAGACAACGGCAGAAGAAAGGAGGTCACTCTGACCTCCCCCCACCTTTTCACCTTCTCTCTGAAACAGGTAGGTCACAAAATTCCCAAGTGAATGTCACCTAGCCGTCCTTGTACCAGGGAACATTTTTATCACCCACAGGGAGGAACTGGGGATGGAGAAAGGGGTACAAACAAGCCTTGTGAAACTAACCCTTATCTTCCTAGCTACTCTGCATGTTTTACCACCTTCGGTCCAAACCCCTTTGTCTCGTCAATTCTTTACAAACTTACTGTTTAAAACACGTAAAACCTTCCTGTTCTGGTCACTTTTTTGCCTTTTCATTCTCTTCTACAGGCTCCCATGTACATGTAAAATTTGTATAAAATGTGCATGCTTTTCTCCTGCTTATCTGTCCTTGTCAGTTTAATTTTCAGACCCAGTCAGGAGCCCTCCCCGCGCAACCCAATCTCCCTGAAGGGTAACAGCCACCGAGATTAGACGTCAATGCCTAAGTACACTGGAAAACCTTAAGGTTCAGAACGCACGATGATCCTAGAATCATATGGTGTTTCACAGAGGAAGATGTTTAGAGGTCATCGAGTTCAACTTCATCACGGAGAACCCAAAAAAAGCTGACATTATTTTCTTTAAAACATATACATCTAAAGCCCACTCAGTGTCTTCATTGGAGTTTAGTAAGTTATATGTTTTGGGTCTCTACAAAGACTGTGTGGAGCAGCTCAGCGAAGTCAGCCCATGCTGTGTAATTTCAGGAGACCAGAGTTTCTGCCTGCTGATTCCTGGTGAGCATGCTAACACCCAGAGAAAACTGGCCTGTCAGTCCCCAGAGGCTCAAGTTCCCCACCTGATACACCATCAAACTCTCAGCCCAAAGGTGATCAGCGGTTGCTCAGATTTGTTGAATTTTAGTGGAGCTTGGCCTTCCTGCACCAGAGCAGCAAGTATGCAGAGCAAGACAGTTCACACCTAGACCCTAATTACCTGCATCCACTTTAATTAAATGAAAATTCATAAGCACTGTTTAAGCCTCTGAGTCTTCTGAAAATGCATGGCCTTAGGCTTTGAAAATAAACATGATCTCTGTTCTACCCAGGTTTTGATCAGCCAACTAAACCATTATTTTTTTTTTAAGATGCAAGAACTGTCTGTACTTGATATTTTCCTGCCAATTTCTCTCTTCTCTGGGATTTAAGACCTCTGATGAGCACAATATGTGAATTGCTGCCTTTCTGATACATTCCTTATGCTCTCCTTGAAGACAAACTTCAATAAAGTGAAATATTAGTTGTACTGGAGGAACTTGTCTTCCCTCTTGCCTGAAATAACAATTAACTGTCAACCTCAATTTAGAGACATATATATACATTTAATGTATACAGATTGTGTTTTAGGAAGGAAAAATTATTTTCCGAGAAATAAGTAAGGAAAGTTTAGCATGATCACAATTTTATTAATTTGATCATTTTCAGTCAATCTTTAAAAGATATGAAATATATAAAATGAATCATTTTTAAAAAACTGCTAAAATTTTTTAAATTATGAAGGATGAGGCATAAGGAAAAACTCCATTCTTGTTCTAACTGGCCTGGGAACTTAAACTTTTTTGAACTTTCCAATCCTATATCAGTGCCTATATATCTAAACCTCCAAGTAACTCTCTATTATTCCCTGAAGGGCTCATATATCCATGCCACCTGATGACTCCCTCAAGGACTCACATATACATCCTCTTGACATCTATTATGCAGACCACCAGAACTGACCAGAACTCTTGATGCCCATCTTCCAGACCACCTGGTTTCCATCGTCCCGACAGCCAGACATCTAACTGATAACTCTCCTGGACCAATTCTAAGTCTAAGAACGCAGGACCGATATTTCTCAAGTATACACTTTTTACTATAAGAACTTTAAACTTTCTTTCCTTATTTGAAACACTGAGTTTTTGCCTAGCTGTGTTCCCAGTTTGCAAACTCCGAGACCCTTAAATAAATCTCTATCATTTATTTCTAACAAAGCCTCCACTCTTTTCGAGTTGGCTCAACAAAATATATCCTATAAAAACTGTAATTAAAATATACGTAAAATATATAATAAAAATATTAGGAAGGGTAATTGAGATAAGTTATAAATACTCCATTTTTAATCCTACATATTGTAAAGAAAAAAATGCTGTAAATGGAATTCAATCATTTTCAGTCAATTTCTAAAATGCTGAGTGATTTTTCTCCTAATTTACAAACCTTCTATTTATGATAATCAGATTATTTTTCTTCTCAAACCACTTTAATAGATCTTGCTTGTTCTGAGTCATAATCCAATTTACTAATGGCAGAATTTTTAGAGTTGCTGTTCAAAAGAATTTCAAGTTTGCTTATTTCTTATAATACAAAACATAAATTAAGATTTCAAACAGAACACTCAGAATGAATTAATCTGAAATTTTGGTTAGCATTCAGCTTTTTCCTTTCTTCAGATTCACCAAATGTCTTTTGTTGATAAGATAAAGATAATTGAAAGTGTGATTGATGTAAATTATATAAGAAAGCTAGAGCCAGACTACTGAAGCAAAAGCATCTTTTAAAAAGAAAATTTCTCTATTCAGATATTAGATAAAAACAATGGAAAACTATAAAGAAACATGTTCTCTTGTTGTAATTTATCATATTGATTCTTTTTATGTTTAATAAGATTGTGATCATGCTGGCAGTGCTAAACTTGTTTACTTCTTTTCTAATGTAAAAAAATAAATGAATTCTACTAGCTACACAATTTAATGTATGAAAATGAATTTATCTGCAACCTAAATTAAAACATTACTTTTCCTTAGTGATTTTAATGTTATCAGCACCTCACCAATATAAAGTGATTTCATTTTCCAACATTAATTTTTATAAGAAAAGTTATTTGCCCAATTTTATTCTTTTTAACCAAACCAATGCTATTGACAGTTTTCTTTAAAACTAATTAGTTCCTCTATGTAGCTAACCCGAAGCTCTGATGAATATCAACCGTAAAACCTAATCTGGTATTTTCATCATATACTCAATACAATCAAAAGTGATAAGGAAAGAAAAAATATACATAATAAATATAGATAAAATGCAGAAATCATATTATTTCACATTATTCATAGGTCAGCATTTTTATTCACAAATTCTGCAAAAAACTACAGATGTTGACAATTTGGCAGTTTGCAAGTACATCTGTAAGGTATAGGCTGATCCCTCATAGGGAGGCAGGTCAACAATTGTTTTGCTTGTTTATGTTTTTTAAGCAACCTATGCCTTTTTATTTCCCTCAAATAAAGGCCATATTCTGAATTCTATGACTTTCCACATTTTTTAATTTATCAGCTATTTGTACGTTGCCTCCTCTGTACCAATCGCAGTGCTGCCACTTGGGAATAGAGCCTCTTGCTATTTTGTCTTTGTAGTAGCCCATTCACCTTCCATTTCAGATGCTGAATCAAGATGCCTCTCTGGGCAGCATCTGTCTCTGACTCAGCACTCATCCGCATAGCAGTTTCCTATCTGCCTGATTTTGGTCCCCTTCCTACTATAGACTGCTCTATCCACATCCCGCGCATCTGTTATTTCTCCTTTTGTCTTTAGAAGCGGGTCCACAGGGATGCTTTCCCTAGCTCCTGGTTACTTACAAAAACTAAGAAAATTTAGTGATTTCTGGTAAACTAAATATATCCATTTTTTAAATTTTAATTAAAGTGAATTCTTTATTTACTTCCTTGGTTGTTAGGAAAGCCCTTTTTCTTATGAAATAATGATAATAATATTGGGTCACTCTGATTCATATTACTTTTATGATTATTAATTCTTAATTATTATTTTTAATTATTATGATTATTTTTACTAAAACTCCAAACTCTGAATGTTCCAAGGATGCCATCGGATTCCTAGCTCTCATTTTTGGCAGCTCCTCCTGGATCCTGCTGTACCCAAACCAGTGGGATACGAGATAACTGGTCAATGATGCCAACAATTACTGAATACTTACAGTAAAATTACTCACTGCTTACCATGTGGTATCCACTAGAAACCAGGATTACCCAGGCATAAGCTTTTGTAGACACAAACCTAGAGTTGAAAGTAGTGGATACATTTTTAGTCAGGATCATCAAGCCAAAGAACTACAGCTTAAGGCTCTAATTGGTCAGCAAATCAATTGAAAAACTCTAAAATCTCATGGGTCCAGACCAGCTAAAAAAAATTTGAGAAAATTAGAGAAAACAAAGAATAGAGGAATGCAGCAATCAAAAGAATGGAGAGGTAAGTAAAAACAACAGGGGCAAATTTAAATACACCCTCACTTAACCAGCACAGTTGACTTAAAAATTTTCACAAGACAAAGCAAGGTAGCCATACAACAGGGTGACCTCTTTGCCTGCTACCAGCAGGTGGCAGTAGACACTCCTTTGGTAAAATGCCTTTGGATTTCTGGATTTTGAAATAATGTTCTCCTTGCTTGTCCTTTCTGAAATAGGGTGCTTTCAGTTATGCCTTTCTCTAACCATGGTGGTTTTCCTTTCCCTTTTTAAATAATAATATAAAGTATTTCTATATGATATGAAATAATTTATGAAATTGTTTCTCATTTTGTATTTTAAAGCAATATATTAATGAGATTGTTTTCTATTTTGTAATTTATTATTCCTGACAAATATTTTCACTCAGTCTAGGCTTTTGAGCCATTTTTTTGAGGAGGAGGGTGAAAAAAATGTCAAGTCTTCTTGATTGAACCAGTTACCTGGTCAAAATTATAGACTGTCCACTGCGGTGTTCCCTGTGAAGTGCTTTCTAATGGTTTAGGTAAATGTCAAACATGACCACTGGGCAAAAGTCCACTAAGAAGAGACAAGATCAACATCAAACTAATATTCTAATTGAAAAATCCAGAATAAGACCATTTAGGCATAGCAATACATTCAGGTGGATAGTGCCTAAAAAAAGCAGTGCCCCTAACCTGTGTGCATTGCTGTGTGTGTGAGAGAGCGTGCTCACATGTGTATAAGTGTTTCTACCAGTTTTCATTCAGGCATTTAAGCTTCAGAGATCCCATACATAAAGGGAAGCTAGCTAGGGAATAACTGCCAGATGACAGCATTAGAATTGAAGTTAAGTGTGGGTTTTAGCAACACAAAGCATTAGTGGTCATAGCAACAGTAGAGCCAAGGCCTCTCAGCCATTTAATGTGGAATCAGTTAGAATTAACACATGAAAGGGGATTGGGATGGGTCTTGGTGGCCTGGACCAAACCACCAGGGAATGAACTATTTCCCAATACTGTCCCAGGGAAGATTGAAAAAGGAGGTGTGTAATTGGATATCCTTCATTCATAATAGGAAAACACAAAATCACATTAAACTTCTAAATCCGCACCTATGTTGAAACAGCATTTTGCAAGGAGGATAAACACCTGTTTCCAGTAGAGTCAGTAAAAATACCAAGTGTTATAAGATTATTATGGATCTTGTAAAAACCAGTCCAGGGGCAAAAAAGAAGAATGTGATGGAATTGATTTATTTCAGGCTGATTTTTAATGAAAAGCCAGATCCTGAGGACAAAGTCGTAACAGTGTTTGCCCTCCTGTGAAAGCTTCCAGCATCCTTTTTCTGTGATCTGTTACTAAACTGATAGCTGTGCTTTGGATATTGTCATTATTTTAAAACAATTAGGTATGCCTGTTTGTGTGTGTGTGTGTATGTAAACACATATATATATAGCTTTCTCTTTCAAAAACTATATAATATGAATGAATGCATTAGTATAACAGCCGAGTCACATCGCCTGACCGTATTTTATACTTGGTCATCAGCCTAGCCAGGATATATGCTAAGACAAGGCATCTCATTATCTCACCATGCTATGCGGCAGGTGGCTCAGTGGATCTAGTGATGTGACAGAAGTTTACAGATTAAAAATAAAGGAGATACAAAAAAATAAAATAAAATAAAATAAAATAAAATGAGATTCACCAAGCGTGAACCCTAATGTAAACTATGGACTTTGCGTGATAATGATGTGCCAATGAAGACGTATCTACTGAAACAAATGTATATTCCGGTTTAGGATA
>NW_006442107.1:1557027-1557848 GCF_000325575.1 Pteropus alecto
TGTGTGTGTGTGTGTGTGTGTGTTGGGGAGGGTGGTACATGGGAACTCTGCTTAGTATTGCTGTGAACTTAAAAACTGTTTCAAAACATAAAGTCTATTTAAAGAAATAATAAATAAAGGAGATTTAGAAATGACCCACCACAGCAAACTCCCAGTCTATTCAGGCTAATACCAAAACTTCTTACTTCCTTCCATGTCAATGTCAACAGGTTAAGAGTTTGTTTTAAATATGCATAAAACTCCCTAATAAACTGCATGTTAATGTCTTCAGTTTGTCCTCCTCCAAATGTACATACCATGCTGAAACTGGAACCATCTCTTGGTCCACTGACTTTAAGTGGACTTTCAATTAACTATGTAGCCCACATGCCCCCTAGGATAGCCTGTCTCTTGAGATCACCCCAAAATTGTCTAGGCTCTCAAGGTTCCCAAATTTCTGAGGATGCTAAGGTGGCTTACATTTTTGGGGTCTCTTCTAATCTCTAACCATGTATTTCCGTTTTTCTTCATGATAATCCAGATGGGACATAAAACATTCATGAGTGTGGTAGATTTTACTGAAATTTGATTTTTTGGTAGAATGTGAATCAAATTAATGTAAACAATTTTAACCTGAACAATAGACTTCCCGTTTAACATTTCCACCTACAACCTTCCACTGGAGAATACTCCTGGCTGCTAAGCTGTGTGTCCTCACTGCACCCCAGTTCTCCCCGCCCCTCCCCACTCTCTCCATCCTTCTCTTCTCCCTTTTTGGACACAAAACATGAAGTCTTATATTCTTCCGATTTAGAAAAATCTAACCTTCTTTTGTTATACTT
>NW_006442107.1:1557859-1607942 GCF_000325575.1 Pteropus alecto
CGGATGTCTACTCGCAGTCACATCTTCTACAAATGCTTATATTTTTACAAATAAAGTTCCCTTCCTAAGATGAATTTTGGTGCCAGATGTTAAGATAATACATCTTTTACCTAGTTATATAAGTTGTACTATATCTTATTTGTCCTGAAACTATTCCCTTTGAGTTGAAAAGATGAATAGAAAGCAAGCAAGAGATTATATATTGGGTACCTAAAAAACGTTGGGCACTTAGCTAGACATGTTTGTTCATGTTTTAATGTAAATCTTGCAATAGTTCTGTGATGCAGCTGTTGTTATAATTATATTAAAAATGAAGCAGCTGAGGCTCCAAAAGGTTAAGTAATTTCCTTAAAATTATACATTCGTTTAATAGCAGAGGCTAGATTTGAAAAATCTATGCTGTTTAAAAATAAGGTTTGTGTATCCTAGCTATTGTCATAAGAAAGAGATATGAGCAAGTGAAAAAAAAAAAAAAAACGGACTTCTTAATTTTTAAACAAAACATTTTATTTTCAGGTTCTGGCTAAGAAACTTAAATCTATGTGACCTTGGTGAGAAATAACCAAATGTCTCAGATTCTCATCTTTCTTGTCTATAAACCTCTGATCTTGCTGATCCGGCTGAGTTGTTTTAAGGATTAGTTGAGTTAATTTACATGAAAGCATTTTGTGAGTAGGAGAAAGTTTTGTTCAGTAAAGAAGAGCACAGATTTGGAGCATGGATGGCCTGAATTTAAATCATGATCTATCTGTCAATTACAAGTGGTGTGACCTTGGTCAAGTTATATACCTCTCTGTCAGTTTCTTCTAATGTTAGATAGAAATAATGAGTACCAATTTCTAAAGTTTTATGTATGAGATGAAGGATATAAAGTATTTAACAAACTCTGACACATGGTGAGATGTGAATCAGTTTGATGATTGTTATTGTTGTTGTTACATTCTTAGAATACTGGGGGTAACAACTGCTTACCCTTCTCCTTCAGCCAAGGCTCCAAGTTTGGTCATACAAGGTGTGCCTACATGTTACTCGCACAGTCTCAGGTATGAATTGTGCAAGATAGCAGCACTGTCTTCATCAGAGTTCTTTCAAATTATTAATAAAAACACCAAATAGGAATGGTAAAGACTTATTGAAGAGCCCGGTAGCTGAGCTAATTCCCATCTCAAGCCTAAAACCCTGAAACGCTCCTCTCCCCCACCGCCAGGAAAAAAGACTTGGTTTAAAAAGTAGATTTTGGGTACTCAGTCATTTATATGGAGAATTACAGACCCGGTCCATAAACCCAAGTCCTGGTGAGTGAAGAGTAAGAAGTAATTGCATGGCCTTTGGTTGTTACAGCTCTATTTCACGGCTCAGTGGAACCTGGGCTCTTACCAAGTAGCTACTTTGGTGTGGTTGGGAGCGCCTCCTAGGAAAGGAAGCCTCGTCTAGTCTATAACGTAAGAAGATAAGCAGGTGTCATCCCTACTTGGACTAACTTTAAAGTATATTCAAATTTCAGTGATTTCAATTTTATAATTTTCATAAGGTTTAATGAAATTTCCTATCTCCTGATGTGTGCTACTTTGTAGATCTGAATCCTGCTTCCAGTCAATCACTTTAGCTTCTCTTGTCTATACTTCTTGAAGAACCATGATGACCTCCTAGAAAGAAAGATCTCGTTATCAACCTTTAACTTGGCCACACTCAGATGTTCTCCTAACCAGTGATCTAAGACTTCAAAGTTGTTTATAGAGATACGCAATATATCTAAATGAACAAACATGCCTTTCCTCATTTCTCCGATGCTTGAACTGAGGAACTGAGATATCAGTGTATAGTGTAAGACTCTGGGTCTGTGTGTAAAAGATGAACATTTTTGAAAGAGGAATAGTTTAGGAGGATGTGTGCAATTACATTGCCGAGGAAAACATCAGTCTAAATTAATAAACTCTAGCTCTTTGGGGAAACAAACCGAATACTCTTTCATTAGGTTCGTCAGCTGGCTCACCAGGTCCTTAGTTTTATCTCCCCTCCTTGGAATAAACAAAAAGGAGGTTTTCTTCCCAAGTCACTAAGAAAAGCTGTTGATTTATTTGGGAGGGAGAAGTGTTGACCTTAGAGTATATTCTGATATGATTCTACCACCTTGAGAAACAGAATGTTCTATCCTTGGGCTATTTAAGGGATTATCTAAGTCGGTAGAGTTACAGAAAAATATAAACAGTCTTTAAAATTCTACATTTTTAGGCAATCGCTTAGAAACTGGCATCATATATAGCTCTTGCCAATTGATGTGCACATATATAAAATATATGTAAATACAAATGCCCTATTCTAGTCATTCATACATTTATTTAGTGAATGTGTATTGAAAGTTAATGATATTCTAAGCAGGAAGAACGAGATGAAGAAGATGCATGTCTCTGAGCTGAAATAGGATAAATAGAAAGTTAAAAATAATAATAATCACAGTCTTAAGTTTAGTGGTGACACAAAAGAGGGGAGTGATTTTACACACATAAATTTATGTGTACTAGTGTTTAGCAATAATGAGACCTAACCTGCCCATGAGTACAATCGTGGATCCTTGACCGTGAGTAGCCCCCATTCCTTATAAAGGGTCCAGGTGCCTTACAATGTGCCCGTGGGCCAATTCTGGCATTTCTAGGAGTCCTCAGAAGATGCCTGGGCTGCCTACCTGCCTCCGGCTGCTCATGACGGCACCTAGCCACAGCTGCTGCTGGGCTCAAATGTCACTCAAAATCCTCGAGTTTCCAACTCCACCTTACTTCCAGGCTGAAGTGGAGAGGGATCAGCATTTTCCTCTGCATTAAGAGAGTGAAGCTTTTTCTCTTACAGTCAGATTCAGCTGGGGTTGTCTCCCAGCAGATTCCATAGCTTTCAGAGTTTTATAAGACTTCCTTCTAGTCACATGCCCAGTCTTAAAAAAAAAAAACAAAAACGTTTTTTAATCTCAGGATAGCTGGATCAGGATGGGTTCAAGTTCAAAGACCCCCTCCACGCCTCCCAGCAACAAACCTCCTGCATTCACCCATATGCCATCCCTCCTGCTAAGACTTCTTGCCCAAGCAAGTAGTGCATGCAAACATATTTGAAAATAAGAAGAGATACCTAAGGCCACAGCTCAGCTCATGCCAACCCAGGATCCTGGTCACTCTGTCACAAGCATATCTACTTATGTAGTTCAGCACTTTGCATGATGAACACACTGCACATCTCTTTATTATCCTAGCCACTCCTTAAGTTTTAGACCCTCTGGTTAAACAGACTCAGGTTCAAATTCCATCTCTCCCT
Source organism: Pteropus alecto (assembly GCF_000325575.1). NCBI lineage: Eukaryota > Metazoa > Chordata > Mammalia > Chiroptera > Pteropodidae > Pteropus > Pteropus alecto. The sequence continues at coordinate 1,561,160 of NW_006442107.1, forward strand.
TAATCCCTGTGTGACTACAATTAATTTATTTTGCCTTTCTCAGTCTCCTGGTCTTCATTTATTAAAACGAGAATAAAAATATCTATTTCATTGGGTTGTTTTGATGAGTAAATAAAATACTGACATTTACTCAGTTAATAGTAAGTCATTACGTATTCTTTTACAAACTCCTCTGGAGCCAATGAGTACAAGGGCTGAATGAGTGTGCTGGGTCTCTAAGGTAAATTACACACACACACACACACACACACGCAAATACACAAACTCAGTTTTTTTGTTAGTTTTTAAATGAAGCTTTGCATGCTAAGGTCTTATGCCCTCTACCTGGACATTTAAATTCCTACATACAGCCTAATCTTGATTCCAGAACCCCATCAAGACTGTTTTCTCTGGCAATAGCAGTATTACATAGTAGATACTAAACACTAAAGAGCTAGAGATAACTTTACTCAAGCTACTGGCTTGGCCATATGGCTGGAGTTTGGAGTGGAAGTGGGGGTTCTAAGCTGACTATGTTGAAGTAAATGAGACAGTTGCAGTTTGACACAAGTGTTATGCTTGCTCAGTATGTTATTGCCATGCGACAGTACTATCTGCCAACTGTCAGCACAGTTAACACTGTGTCACTGCTCAGGAGGATCTGGAGACAAAAGAAGAGAGGGATGTCTTCAAAGGAGGAGAAGGAAGAGGAGGAGGCAGGAGATGAGAGTAGAACACTGCAGTGCAAGTGAACTTGAATCTAAAACCTTGAGGTGACTCAGAAATAACTGCCTTTTTACCTGCCCATAGGTTCCATGTTCTTTAGTTTTGTACAAAGAAGCAAATGGAGGGGGGAAGAAATAAGGTGTTTTGCAAACATTTTTATATTCTCAGAGCTAGAGCTACATTTGCTGTAAAATCTGGGTGATTTGGTTTCTGGTTAGAAGTCTAAGTAAGTACCACATGACGTCATCTCCCAAACTGGGGTCCATGGAATGCTGCTGCTTATAAGATATTAATAGATGTTCCATAAGAAGAAGGGTTCCTCGGTTCCAAGTTTGGAAAACGAGGCTTACAACTTTCTCTTCTGTAAGATTTACAGTGTGCACTATTACACTCGAAACACTGAAAAATCCTACAAGATGGATAGATGAAATGGATGGATGGATAGATAAGTTCTTCGTCATTGCTTAACCTTGCATTCCGCAAATTTGACCAGTGAAATTTCATTTTGGAGAACTTCTCTGTGACAAAGTTTCCTTATCCATAGAGAAAAATAATACCTGTCTTATATTGAAAATTGAGTTAATCCAGCCAAAGCATTTAATAGTGCCTGGCACATAACAAGTCCTCCATTGGTATTAGCTGTTATTGTTGTGCTTATGGTCATTATTAAAAGACACTACTTCTTGAAGAGGCTGATGTGAGAACTGCAATATTAGCTGTGGTAAATTGTAAAAATAGTTTCAGTCTGTTCTCCTCTCATCAAAGAGAGGAGTGTATTTCTCTCCTTCTTGAATCTCGTTGGCTTGGTAATGAGTGTTAACCAATAGAATATGGCAGAAGCTGCATTGTGAGTTCCAGCCTAGGGCTTAAGAGATGGACCTTGCACACTTAGACTCTCACTCTTTGAACCCTGTGACCGTCATAGGACCTCCAAGTGATCCCCAAGTTAGCTTGTTTCAGGATGAGACCATGTCGGGGGAGATTCCCATCATTCCAGCCAAGGTGTCATAAACAAGGCCTGACAATATACCAGCTGATCATGGGTACATGAGTGAGCCCAGTCCAGCTGGCCCAGACCAGAACCACCCAGGTGATCCACTGAATCATAAATCAACAGTTGTTGTTTTAAGTCATTGAGTTCTGAAATGGTTTGCTATGCAGTAAAAACTAAATAATACATTAGGAAAACAAAACAAAAAATACTTTGGTGTTTTTACTCCAGTCTACTCTGCTGCAGTCTCTCAGGAACAAAATGTACTTCTGAATACAATGTGGTATGTTAACAAAATGTATATTTTGCTATTTATGAGCAGTCACTGATTCAGAAAAGTATGTAATATCTGTTTGGAATTAAAAATCCTATCACACAAAGATTTTGTTTATTATTTATATATGCATCTAATCACACCAGCACCATTTTCAACTGAGGTCAGCAATTTATATTATTATTTTCATATTCACCTATACACCCTAGAAATGATATCTTGAATCAAGGAGCAAAGAATACATTGCAAAGATAAGATGCTGCTCAAACACCACTGGGAATGTCATTTCGTAGAGCATCTCCTGGTATTTCTTATTTTAAAAATAGAATACTATCTTTTCTGCTCCATCATTGTCCTTAAAGACTGCAAAAATAATCAAAATATTGGAATACATTTTTGTTAAATGACATTTAAAACATCGCATGCCATCTTGCATTTGATTCTGTAGGGACTTGGATCACAGTATTAGCTAGGGAACACATAAAGACTTTCTTAACAAATTTTGCTGAAGGCACATATTGAGTAGAACCCCTGGATGCCTTTTCTCATCAGAAACTCTGCAATACTATGTTTATTAATTCACTGAACACTATAGGAAAATGGATACTATTTGTCATAGTAAAAAGTATAATCCAGGAATATTCTTTAAGCCGATTCAACAAATGCTTATCGACAATTACTTTGTCTTGGAATTCTGATAGCCATTAATGATTCAAAATGAAGAACATTGTCCTGCCTTCAAAGAGCTCCCAGTGAAGTAGAAAAAAAATTATTTATCTGAGGAACAGTTAGAATTCAAAATTTCCATATCTTACAACAATTCTAACCTTATAATTAGTCAGTTTAGCCACTGATTCAATTATAATCATGGGCATTATTTATTATATTGGTAATGATTAACAGAGATAAAACAAAGTACCTGGAATTAAGGTGTATCAATAACTTGAAGGGTTTTTTTCCCTGCCCACTGTTAAGAAATGAACACGATGCTGCAGTCTTTCATAATAGCCATCCCAGCACTTTGACACCAGGACGTTGGCAATGGCTTCTAAAATGCTGATCAATGGGTATCACTTGGGTATCATAAGAATATTTTTGAAAAGTAGGGTTGACTTTAGATATTTGGGTCAAATTGTGGAAATCACTGCATGGAGCATACTTTGGTTATAAGGATGCTCCTTGACTTGACATGAGACTGACCTGGGTTCAAATTCTGATTTTGCCCAGTTAGTCACTGTACAATATTGAGAAATCAAATAACCTCCCTTTCCTTCATGCTTCCTTGTTACATGTATACCCAAGAGTGAAAATGTACCACACCACAAAGCAAAAAGTACTATTTATCTTTGATCAAGTTTCTGATTTTCATTTTTAAAACGTGAGGCATTTTTACCACTCCAAACATTTCAAAATAGCAAACCACTACAATCTGTTGAAGTTTAATGCAGAGTAGCACAAACTACTACACAGATCATAAAAAGAATGAGGACCTATGCTCTAGGATGTCACATTCCAGAGAGGACAGATCCAGAGATCAGCAAACCCAGAAACTCTGGAGAGAATACACATGGTGGAAGGCCAAGAATACAGACTCTGTATATTTGGGATTAAGTGAAAGTGCCTGGTCAAAAATGGGCAAGGGTGTAATTCCGGAAGTTAGGATCAAAGCAGAGGGCTTAGGAAGAGACTTGGGGCACTAGAGTGTCCAGGGTCAGAAGCAGTCATGGGGTAGGGCTGATAAGAGAAATAGAGGAGACCCGAGGAAGGGAGAAAACAAGAAACAAAAGCTCAATTTCTTCTCCTAACTTCAAAATACTATAAAATCTCGTATTTCAAAATCATGAAAGGTTAGTTCAAATCAACCTGTGTTACCAAAGCTTGCACAATAAAACTAAACGCCCTCTTCTCTGGCATTCTTGAGAGGGTATCATTACTTTACAAGCCTTTAAAATGCATTGCATTTGAAGGAGCCTGTTGAACAAAATAGGGGTCCTTTGAAAAGGCTCTCTCAAAAGTGCACCCTCATTTGTAAAGGTCCTTTTGTTGAGGAAGTACCTTTGTGCTTAGTTCTGGAAATGCATTAACTGAAGAGATCTTTTACTTTCCTACTTCTATTCAATTGTATTTTATCTTGACTGTTTTTATGGGAAAACTATCTTTTTCATCTTTCAGAAATTATTTCCTTTAAAAAAATCACACATTGTTTTTTCTTGCTAAAGTTTCTCCTTGTATATTGAATCAGTAATGAAAGAAATCATTCTCTTCAACTAACCAATTCTGTAAATATGTCCTAGTTTAAAGAACAAAGCAATATAAGTATTCTTTACTCTTTCACAGATAAAGAGCCGGGTATAACATCAGTCTCAATATGATGAAGGCTTTGTAAAAATAATATCCACAAAATTATTGCCTTAAAAACTAAAAAAAGAATACTGCATTTCAAGTAGAGACATGGTCCTCTTCTCAAAGACCTTTATTTTTAAACCTCATAACAGGCTAATGAAATAAAATGCCCATGTATTTTGAGAAAATGAGTAATAACGAAGGAAGAAACACTGAAGCTTGGAGGGCAAAATGAAACTATGAAACTATTGCTTCCACATAAATCAATGTTAGAGACACTCCTTCCATCCTTCTCACTATAGGGAGACACCCCCTCATAGTAATGGCCATGATTCTTATATAAAACAGGTATTCAGTAAATATTGACAATAAAATTCAATTCTCCACAATGACTTGCATTCATCAAGATCGGATAGCATAGTTTGGTGGATTCCAACTTTTCTAACATCTAGAAATTCTTTCCTTACAGTTTACTTTATAGACGACATATTTTGAGAGATGATGTCAAAAAACAAAACAAAACAAAAAAAACCTGCATTAATATTTTTTACAAGATGTCCATGAATTTTATTAATTTTCTGATTGTTAAGTCCAAAAGAATATTAGGCTAAGTTATTAAAATTAAGAGGAATGGAGCTAGATTCCAGGATTCTACCTAACTATTGAATCCTATATAGAAAACAAACATAAAAAAATTAAAAGTACTATTTAAAATATCAGGAACTAATAAACAATGTGCTAGGAACAAATCTACAGAAAGATATGAAATACTTCTACAAGAGACTTCAAAACAGACTTTTAAAGACCAAAATTTAAAACAAAGAAATAAATTATATTAATAGATTGAAAAACCTAGAACTATAAAGATGTGACAATGTAAACGGTAAAGAGAATTTCTCCCCAAAACACCTGTAATTTAATGCTATTCCATTCAAAATCCCAATAGATTTCTTGAAGAAACCTTCAAGGTCAACTGAAATTTTATGGAAATGCAATGGGCCAACAAAAGCCAAGACACACTTGAACAAAGACCAAAGTAGGAAGATATGCTTCTGAAAACACTGAATTATTTTACTGCTATAATAATCAAATTGACATGTTACTGATGCAATGATAGACATACAGAACACTGGCACAGAATGTAGAGCCCAGAAACATATCCTACATTAATAGGCCTTTGATATTTGATAAGACATATGTTATTTGGCACAGCAAAGCAATGAGAAAAAGGTGATCCTGTCAATTGATGGGCAGAAGACAATTGATAAGAGAAAAATCGAAAGGGATATTGATAGGGGACACATAAAATCAAAATCCTATCTCCCGCCATAAACAATAGTCAGGTATATTCAGTGCCTACGTGTGAAAAGTAAAACAAACTTTTACAAGCTAATAAAACAGAATATCTTGACAATCTTGGGGTAGGAAGGAGTTCTTAAGCAAGACAATGTGGGGGTTCAGAACAAGTCACCCCAAGATGTGTCATTCTGGCATGCAGATTATTTCAAGCTGAAAACCATCAAGGCTCAACGCCTCAGGAAGAAACTCTGGCCTTCTCTCTACCGCCTAAAAGAATTTGAGAGAGGACCTGTTCCAGGAAGGGAGTTAACACAGGCAACTATAGTTTTCTCTGAACATAGTAAACAGGAAAAACCTAGCATAGCCCTTTTGATCAAAGTCCTCCCCGTGTTCCACTGTTTCAAGATGGACCAGCAAACATTTATTTACGGAACATCAACTCTTTTCGGTTCCGGTCAAGATGATGGGGTAGGTAAATACTGTGCTTGCCTCTTCCCATAACCACATTAAAATTACAACTAAATTATAGAACAATCGGCATGGAGAACCATCTGAAGACTAGCTGAATATAACTCCTGTAACTAAGGCTAGAAAGAAGAGGCCACACAGACTGGTAGGAGGGGCAAAGACAGGAAACGCGCTGTTGAGCATCTGGAGGGATACCTCAGCTGTGGAGGAGCAAGGGGCCCCAGCCCCACACCCGGGCTCCCCAACTCATGGTTCCAGGGCGTGGAAGAGGAGTCCCAACAAAATCTGGCTGTAAAAATCAGTGAGGATTCTGACCACCTGAGTCAGAAAGAAAGCTGCTTGAAATCCAGATATCCCCTTGAAGGGCCCGCATACAGACTCACTCACTCACAGGCACTCAATCTAGCTCTGGCAGAAGGACAGCAGCTTGGGAGGCACCGGAGGTATTCAAAGAAGACTGAGTTGCATGGCTTCAGGGCAAGAGCTGGAGGGACAGCCGCCATTAGCCCTAGGTTGAGCCCTTCTGTGCAGCCTGCAGTGGGCACTATCTTGCCTGCGTTGAGCCGTTCCCCGACCAGGCAAAATCTGAATCTGCACTGGCCTGGTGAAATCCACTAGTTCCACCCAGTGACTCCCTGGAACCTGGCCCCACCCAACTGGAGAACTGCAGGAGGCATATACACAGCTAGAAAGCCAGCCGCACCCAGTCCTCCTGTTAGGTAGCTAGTCAGACATAAGTGACAAGGAAATAAAGGAATGGAGGCCAGGCCCAGAGACCGCTCAAAGAACACCCCACTGATAATTAGAGAATCTCTCCTGCAACCCCAGAGCCGAAAGACAGGAGAGCCATAAGCTATATAGCTGGTTGAATTTAAGTTACCAGAACTTCGATTCCCATAACGGTAACACTCTCGGCAGGAGGCTATTTTAGCAGCAATCAACAAGTCTGGCTCTTGCACCTCAGGTGACAATTCAGGTGGTGAACAACCAGCCCTGGCCCGAGCTGTAGTATTTTTTAAACAAATCCACAGGGGTTTGTGGGTGGAGGAGGACGGCGACAAGCCTCAGTGTGATCTGAGACTTTTGTGAATGGCCACAGGCTCAGCATTGCAGAGGTTAAGAAGTAGTGAAATAGGCAATGTGAAATCTAAATAAAATTTTTAAAAATTCTATTCATTAAAAGACACCCTATAGTTCATTAAAAGATACTTTCATATCACAGAAGAAAATACAGGTTCTTTTATTATTTTTTTGTTATATTAAATGCACATGTTTAAAACACCTATGAAAAGGCTTAATATTAAATGCAATAGTCTCACTCCTCATAGAGAACTTTTAAAAATTCTACTTGTAGCTTTTTTACATTTCTTAATAGTGTGCTTATTTTTTTGACCTATCAACCTTAGACATTATTTATTTAATCCTGACAATGATAGATGAGAAGTTAGCTAACTTTTGCTATCACTCCCATCTCCCAGTATCTTGCTATTCAAATTATTTGTATTGACAGTTTCAAGTAAAGTAATACTTGTAGATCTCTATTTCTTTTTACTTCAATGATAATTCTTCTTGATTTCATAGTTTGTAAAAAGAGACTATTCCTCTTTATTCACTTTTTTTTAGCATTCTTTTCCTATTTATCATCTACCTGTCTAAAAAAGATATTTTTACCTAAAAGTATCTAAAAAAGATACTTTTGTGTCTATAAAAATAGACATCTAAAGTAGTTGTACCTTTCCAGGATAAATATTGTCTTGTGCACTGACAAATTAATAAAGTGTTTATATTTTTTAAATTATGTAATTATTACTTGCTGATGGGCAAATTAGTGAATAATTACTTTTTTTTTGCTCTAGCTTTTCATGTTTCTAGGCATTTACATTTTTTCCTTCTTATTAAAAAATATTTATACTTATAACCTCTTCGTTTCCTCCCTCAAATATTCCATCAAATCTATCAAGTCTCTTTCTCCTGGCAATCTGCTTCCTAGACCTGCTTTGGCTCCAGCCTGGCCTACGTGAGCTCCAGGTCAGTGAGTAGGTGTCATTCTGAGATGTTCTTACATTGTCTTCTCTTCCTTTGCATCCATTCTTTGCTCTTTGTAGTAGGCTTAGTCTCTCACTCTCCAGTCCTTCCAGTCCAAGAACCTGTGAATGTCATTTGATTTTTCAAAAAGGGAGATATTTGTAGACTCAAGATGAGAAGATCATCCTTGGATTCCCAAAACAGGCCCTAAATCCAATGACAAGTGTCTTTATAAGAGAGAGGTAGAGCGGGTCTTGAGACAAATATACAGAGAACATGCCCAGAAGGAGGAGGCAGCTGTGACCAGGAAAGCAGAGATTCAAGGGATGCAGCGCAGGCCAAGCAATGCCTGGAGCCAAGAGAAACTGGAAAAGGGAAGAGAAAACAAAACAAAACAAAAACGGATTATCCATGGAGCCTGCAGAGGAAGTGTGACCCTGGGGACACCTTGATTTCAGACTTCTGGCCTCCACAACTGTAGAACTATCTTCCTGGATTTGACTTCTGTTTTCTACAAATTGTTGCAATCTGTTGTCTACATGTGCTATATCTTTATTATCATTATTTATTATTATTATATCATCATCATCATCATCATCATTTTGGGGTTACACATTTCCATTCTTATAGACATTTTTTATCAGTGCCTACAGTGTTGTTGAGGAGACAAATAAATATATTTGGTGAATAAATCATCTTGAAGTGGAACTCATAACTAAAGATATACAAAAATAAAAATAAAATAACAAGGATAACCCCTTTCCCCTTGGTGACCAATGACTGAAACTCAGATCACAAAATGAAGTAATAAATTCATCAGGTAAGATGAAAAGCTTCAATACTGAAAATCTTCAATAACCTTCAAAGTTGAAAGGCCACGATCCTAGTGTCAGATGTCTAACTAACTGAAAGCATGGACTTTAACATAGAAGTTATAGGTGTTCTGGGATCCGATGATCTTAAATCCCAGCTCTTCCACTGAAGTCATAATTTCCTTTTGCAAAGTTTCCCCACATACTATTATTCTTTCCAGCATCCCCTGGAGGATGTGATGGGAACGCTATCCCCATTAAAAGTATAAAAGGTCTGCAGTACCATGACATGAGATCCATTATCACACAGTCAATCCACCTTTGAGGAGTTATGCTCACAGCACTATGAACACCAGGCTACTGACCAATTTGCAAAGTTCATTTTCTTGGCAATGAAAATATCTGCATACCTTGGATGTGTACTGAAGCATGGAATCTTCAGGAGAAGCAAGACAGAGGTAGATGTGTATTGTGCTACAATGACTTAAACATTTGAGGCAAGAAATTTAAAGTAAGATGCTAAATCCTTCCTTGGGGAGTTGCAGCTTCCACTGAGTCTTTACCATGAAGAAAAAATAAACACACAAAAAGACAAACACCCACCCCACCTCCCCAAAAAAAAAAAAACAACGAAAACACTATGGCGGATCCTATGCTGGACTGGACTGAAACCTCCTTGAAGGGAGGGTCTTATCTAATCTGAGCTCTTACCTCTTTAAATAGAAAATACAGCCAGCTGTCACCCACACTTTTCATTACCGTGTTCTTATTAGGACTTCCCATGGTAGTTTCTTTAATGAAGTACCTTAAATATTAACTACAAGCCAAAGGGAAGGAAATGAAAGCAGAATAAATTTTCGACTCTAAACTTATTAAACCTCTAACACAAATCACCATATCACATCTGCCATAAACCACGGCAATCCAGAGATGCATTTAATCAGACTCTAGCAAAAAAAAAAAAAAAAAAAAATTTGCTGGAGCTCCACAATGCACACTTAGAAACCTCTTGCTATTATTCTTCTGATTCATGGCTTACTGGCTGTTTTTAATCATGGTACAATGGAATATTCTTGAAAGAATAACTGTTAACATGGAGTTTCTAAACCAAGATGTGTTCAGCATGAGTTGATAAAATTACCATTTACCTAAGTGTTTGTCATTACAATATCTTTTAATAAAGAGAAACTGGTAGATAATAGCTTCTAATAATCAAAAAGAAGTCAATTATAGCAAGTAAAAAAGAAGGTACCACAGAGTAAATAACTACACGATAAAATAAAAAAGCATGCTGTTGTTTTGCATAAACTGGAAACCACATACATATAAAACATTGGTATACAGCAGAACCACCTGGGGAGCTAGTAAAGAAAATAGCTTTACTGAAGTAGGACAACGGAGTTGTATTTTTAGCAAGTTCCTCCAGAAGATTCTGATACACATCAAATTTGAGAAATATTGCACTTGGGAATTAATTAAGAGAGTGATAATGAGAGAGGAAGAGAGAACAGTTCAACATTACAAGAGGCTTTTGATATTGAAGAAATCCCCATCTCCCTCAAATAGATAAAAACTTCCTTAGAGACCTCTCTGGTATAATGTCTCCATATATATTCTCATATTAGTGAGAGTGTAATGCTCCAAATGTGTTTGGGCTCTGGACACTGACTCACTAGTGTTTCTATGTAGAGGAAGCTTCTAGACTCTGTTCACCCCTGTAATGCAGGGTAGAAAGGTGAGACTACACCCAACGTCTGGAAAGAGCCTAGTGAGAAATCAGCCAGAGAAATTAGCTAATGAGGGGCTCAGGCATATTCCCTTTTTAATTTGAATAAATTTTAAAATTAAATAGAATTGAAAAATAATTATCAATTTATTCATTTATTCTAAATATGGAATTCATTTTATGTGAATAAGATTTTTCTTTAGTGCATTAAAAATAAAATATGCGCTCCACCGCATGTCTGCTTGTGGTTTGCATGTGGGGTCTCATGCATCAGCTCTGATGCTGGGCCACCCCAGGGCTCAGCTCTTACCAGATGACACTAAAAAAATCAGGCCCACTGAGGCCTGAGAACAAACTGGAGAGCAGTCAAAAATTGCTTTCTGAAAGGGAAAGCAGAGTATTCCTTAAAAATAGAAAAGATGAAAGCCACAATTTCCCCCTGTGGACACCCAATGGAAAGAAAGGCTGAGAACAGTGACTGTCCTCTCCTCTCCCTGGTATGCCTACAGGACCCAAAACAAAGGATGTGGAAGCAGCATGAACTCTGAAACCTTTAAAGCTCTGGGTTTAACATCATGATAAAAAGCCTTGACTACTACATGCAGACTTTCATCTTTTCCAAATCCACCATCCTGTGACTTTCCAATTCTCCACTGTCCGGATTGTTCCTATACACTGGTAACTAAAATCCTTAGACTCGTGCTTCGATTACTTGACTTCTAGGTAAATAGAGAAGTGCTGAGATGCAGGAATAAGGGGCTTCGCCCTCAGCTCCCTGCCCTGCACTTCTGTTCTAACCCCTTACTGATGATTCAAGTTTAGTTACTGCCCACAGCCCTGGTAGGACACGAGGACTCTGTAATACTTTGCCAACTGTGAATACATCAGGGAAGACAACAGACACGGTTCCGCCTGCACTCAGGAAGCTCCCATTCTAGTGGGGAAGGCAGATGCTAAAGAAATAATAATAAAATTATAATTAGCAATTGTTATGAAGAACACTTAACGCTTGGTGTTCTGATTGTGGTTAGCAGCCAGACTTAAAAAGTCAACATATATCCTAGAAAAAAATTGACATCTAAACAGAGCTCTGAAGAAATGAATAGGGGTGAGTTTAACCAAGGGCCACTGGGATAAGGGTCTCCAGGAGATTACTTCGTATTCTAAGTCTCGATGGAGGAGGAGGCGTGTTATGCTCAAGGAAGTGAAAAAGACTATGTGGCTAGAGCACTGTGAGGAAACTGGTGAGAATGATGGGCTTTGGAGGGAAGAGAGGGAAGTGGGGAAAGGGGATGGAAGAAGGAAGCCAGGTTAGGCAGGACTTTTAGGTCATTAGTGAGTTTTGATTTGACCCATGAACAACTTCAGTGTGTGTGTGTGTGTGTGTGTGTGTGTGGGTTAGGCAGGGCTTTTAGGTCATTAGTGAGTTTTGATTTGACCCATTGAACAACTTCAATGTGTGTGTGTGTGTATGTGTGTGTGTATATATATATATACACATATATATGTATTTTAAAAATAACTTTGTTTTCTTTGTGTGAAATAGATTGCAAGCTACTTAACAGACTTCCATAAGACAATTAGTCAAGGGATAATAACAGCTTCTATTTGGATGGTGCTAGTAGCCAGGAAAATAAATAAACACAAGAATAAACAGTTGTAGATATAGATAGTTGATCTTTGATAAAGAAACAAAGGTGAGATTATCAAGATAAGTTAGTCAATGGTGCTGGAAAAACTGGATATCTACAACAACAAAAAAATCTACACACACACTTTTCACCTACACAAAAATTGACTCGAAATAGATCATAGATCTAAAGGTCAAATTCAAAATCATAAAACTCCTAGAAGATAACAGGGGAAAATCCAACTGCCCTTGGATATGGTGTGACATTTTAGTTATAATATCGAAGGCATGGTCCATGAAAGGAATTACTGATAAGTTGGACTTCATTAAAATTAAAAACTTCTACTCTGTGAAAGACACTTTGTCAAGAGAATGAACAGACAGACCACAGACTATGGGAAAACACTTGCAAAAGACATTTCCGATAAAGGACTGCTATCCAAAATACATGAAGAATTCTGAAAACTCAACAATAAGAAAATTGTTGAAAATTTAATCAAGAACAACTTGATTAAAAGCTGGGCAAAATCTCACTTATATATGAAATCAAATAAATTCATAAACTCATAGACACAAAGAACAGATTGATGGTTTCCAGGGACAGTAGAGGGGTGGGGGCGAAATGGGTGAAGGTAACAAAAAGGTACAAAATTCCAGCTATAAGATAAATAAGTCCTGGGGATGTAATGGTGATTATAATTAACATTGACACCACCAAATGCTGGCAAGGATGTGAAGGAACAGGAACACTCATTAATTTTGGGTGGGAATGCAGAATGGTATGGTCCCTTCGGTGGAGAGTTTGGCTGTTGCTTACAAAACCAAACATACTCTTACCAGTCTAGCAATTACATTTGTTGGTATCTATGTCCAATGAAATGAAAAGTTATGTCCACACAAAAACCTGTCCATGGATGTTTATAGCAGATGTATTTATAATTGCCAAAAGTTACAAGCAACGAAGGTGTCTTTTAGTACATAAATGGATAAATGAACAGTGGTACATCCACGCAATGAAATATCATTCAGAATTTAAAAAGAAATAAGCTATCAAGCCATGAAAAGACATTGAGGAACCTTACATACATACTACTGAGTGAAAGAAGCCAATCTGAAAAGGCTACATACTATATGATTCCAACTACATGGCATCTGGAGAAAGTAAAACTAAAGAGACAGTAAAGAGATCAGTGGTTGCAGGGGTTATACATTTCATTATACACTTGTCAAAACCCACAGAATGTACAGCACCAAGAATAAACTCTAAGGTAAACTACAGATTCTGGATGATGACGATGTGTAAGTGCAGACTCATCAATTATAGCCAGTGTCCCTCTCTGATACACGATGTTACTGCTGATGTGTGTGGGGAAATAAAGCATATGAGAACACTCTGCACTGTCTGCTCAATTTTATTGTGAACTTAAAAGTGATCTAAAAGAACAGGTCTACTTCAAAGGAGAAAAATGTTTTGTAGAGAGACTGGACACAGCTTGTTACTTGATTAGAATAAAGTTGGGGATGGGGAGAGAAATTACATTGCACAGATTACTGGTTCGGGCAATTCAATGGATGAGGCACCACTCACTGCAATGGAGTAGCACACGGTCTAGTCCAAAATGCTGAGTGCAGCGCAAGAGACTTCTTTTTGCTTTCTGTGTGATGGGCTGAGTGATTAGTATGACTGAATCTTAATAATAAAAATTGCCACCCCTGTCTTGTGTTGACCATATTTGCAGATTTTTTTTTTTTTAAACTCCATGGGCAACCTAACACATGTAAGTATTCTGCCTCTAATTTCTGAGACACAGCAGTCAAGTGAAAAAGTATGAAAAGGTTACTCATTACAAACTGGGAAATGGATAAACTCATAATTTTTAAAACATGTGAAACACATGTTCCCCAGGTAAGATCTTATACTCCAAATGTCAGGCCAGAGTGAATTCTTAAAGCTGAGTTATAAAGCTCTGAAAATAGAGTTTATAATGAAAATGTTGACAGGCTCTTGGAGCCCTTGTAGTATAGAAAATTTAATATGTCACCTTGTTTTACAAGATTTTACTGGCTTAGAAGAAAATTAAAACATTTAACATCTTTCACTTCACCAAATTGCTTTCCTTCTCCGAAGTGTGCTGCCATTTGTAGTGCTATTTCATTTATATTTCATCCTTTTTACTGTCACCAGGCCAAACACACATATTCTCAGCTTTGCACTCATAGCTCCTTCCCGGAGCACAGAGACGCTTGCTGAAGCAGCATTACCCTGTAGTCTTATTCTCATTTTCTTAAGACATGTTAAATTGTAAGAGTTCTGGTAGAGAAAGGGCTGAGATTATTTACATAGCTACGCAGGCAGCATAAATAATGCTGATCATTAAAATATTTTCTAAGAGCCTTTCAAAAAGCCTTTTCGAAAGAGAAACATTCCTACTGTAGATATTTACACAAATGTGCAGGGGGAAAAGACTTATAAAAGATAGCTTAGTGTTAGAGGAAACAAATTTAAACCCTCTGGCAAAATAGGATAACTGTTTGCATTTCTGAACACAAGCAGACAACAAGTACAAAACGAGGAATAATTTTCTAAGTCAGTTATAAATAATCAAGATGTGTATGAAAACATAGCTATTAAGCCAAGTCATATCATTATATGAATCTCTTAACCCCAGTAATTGTTTTATATCTTTAATAATCATTTACTTTCATGATATGTTGAAGGCCAGCTGATTAATTTGTAGGTCACGTGCCTTCCCAGAAGGAAAAGGAAGAGTCCCAATGTTTGCTGGTCTAGAGAAAGCTCTTCGAAGCCATGACAAACACTATTCAGACTTTTGTTAAGAATTAAGAGATTCTGTGTCTCAATCATCAAAAATCAAGTCAAACCCCTGAATGTTATCTAGGTACTTTTAGTACAGTGATTATTTTATTAATCCTGATACTTCAGGAGGGAGTATAGATCCCATAGTATTGGTGCTAAGAGGTTTATACAGGTACGTATAACCTCACAGATTTGCACAGGACCATCTAGATGGGGAAAATCAAGACATAAAGACATATGTCTCCACATAGGACAAAAGGGCTTACTTCCCGGGGCCTCTCTTTTCCCATTTGCTGCAGAGTACGTATGGAATCTGTACTAGTACCCCAAATTCTCTGTTTTCCATAAAATGTCATTTATTGAGTACTTACTAAGGCCAGGCCCTCTGCTAAGGATTACTTGATTATTGATTATCTTCACAGCAACCTTATAGAGTTGGTTCATTTTATAAATGGAAAGATAAACCAAGAACATTCCCATAGATGGCCCAAGTTTACAGAACTAGTGAATGGCTAGAGATAGAGGACAAAGTCCTATCTGTCTGCAGCCCATGCTCCTAACCAGCACACTGCACCATGCGACTAAAGAACTTCCCTGCTCTAAAGACCATGTGATATCCCTGAAGTCTACTGCTCACTCCAGTAAGAGTGGCGATGACTTGACACTGTTAGTGAACAGCCAAGGTGCTCACCTCATTTAAAGGGGAGTGGGGAGAGAGAAAGAGAGAGAATATCTTATTTACAGCAACCTAGAGGGAAACACCTCACCTGTGTCCTAGAAGTCTCCTATGCTGACATGCATCTCTCCTGCTTTCGGTGGAAAGCAGCTTTTGTAGGTGTCACTCCATGAAATAACCTGGGGTTGATGTTACCCTTAGGTCCAAACCAGAATTTCCAGGTTCTAAAGAATTTCTGTGTTCACCCATGGAAGTTAAAAAGATATAACATGATCTGTATCTTCATGACATCATTGACTGGTGGAGGAGTTGTGGGTGTGAGTGTGTGCGTGTATAAGGATCTAGTAGAGTATGTTCCATGCTATAACAGAGGGAAGAGGGTAAAACACAATTACTGTGACTCCAAAAAGGATGGGGCCTCTTCTATCTAGCCTAAGGGGGCCAGTTAAAGATGCCTAAAGATGGGCTACATGAACCAAGTATTACAGAAAAAATATATGCAAGAGTTAGCATGATAGATAAAATGAGACATACAGAATAAAGTGTGCAAAGCCATGAGTACCAGAATATGCAAGTTCAGGAAACTGCTGTAAAAACGGAAAGGATGAGTGTGGATGGGGTTACAGATGGGGCCAAACCCTCAAGCATTCTTAGGCTGCCAGAAAGAGTTCCCATTTTTCTGTGGTGTGCTGACATGACCAAATACCATTTTGACAATATATAGAAAACCTGGGAAATTCTGGTTTGGACCTAAAGGTAACATCAATCCAAAATTATTTCATGAAATGACATCGACTAGAAGTCTCCTTGCACAGAAAGCAGGAGAGACACATATTAGTATAGGAGAATCCTGGGATGCAGATGAGATGTTTCCCTATAGGTTGCTGTATATTTTCTCTCCCTCCCCCCTGTCCCCCTCTCCCTCAGCAAGCACTTTGGCTGTTCATTTACAGTGCCAGTCATCACTATCATTGTTGGAGTAAGCAATAGAATTCAGTGATATTACAAGTTAAGGAGAAGTCAGATCCATTTGCTTGGTCAATGGTGGTAAAACAAATGGCTGACCTCTGATGTTTAAGTCCAGCCTAAAAAATGCTTTTGAATCTACCAGTATTTATCAAAATAATGATACCCTTTGACTCGGCGATTACATTGCTAGAGAACTTGTTAAAAATATGCACAAAAGAGTTCCCCCTAAATACAAGAAAATGCATTAAGGTATATTAACAAAAGTGAAAAAATGGAAATAAACCAAATATCTATTAATATATGAATATAAACCATATTACGTAGGAATTTAAAAAATGTGAAACTGACCTGTAAGAATATAAAAAAATGTCCAACCCATATCATTAAGTAAAAGAGTAAGGTACAGAATACTTACCAAATAATCAGATGAAATCGTTTATGTTAAAAACAAACAATAAAGGCAAAAAGTAGATTAGTGGTTGCCTAGGCATGAAGGAGAGAGTGATGAAAATGTTCCAGAGTTAGAAAGTCGTGATTGCTGTACAACTTTATAAATATGTTAATGAATGAATTATATACTTTTAAAGGGTGAGTTTTATAGTACATGAACTATTTCTTAATAAAACAAACAAACGAGTAAATCCCAGATATATGCAATGCGTATGTGGGGGAGGAGAGCTAAAGGGACACTAATTTTATCTGTAACTATATCTTCCAAACCCAGGCCTCTTCTGGGTTGAGACTCAACTGGAAATAACTTTAAAGAAATAGCCACAATGCTCTCTCATGAAGTGCCCAGTATGCTGTGGGACCCAAAGGAAGCCCCTGGAAGCAGTGCTTGGATCAAAGAAATAGTAATTATGTTTTATGTCATGTTTCAGACTTTGGAGATGAATTCTCCTTACAAGAGGGACCACAAAGACCTAATCCAATAAAATCAACCAGCAATGAAACGTAATGGTAAAGCTATAGAGGCTTTATTAATCTTTAACATACTTTCTTAAATAGACTCCTAGTGGGTAAAATGCTCCAGGTAAGATCTCGGCAAATGAAACCTCATGTGCTGCAGCTCTTTTTTATGAGTGGTAAAGCTTCAGGGTTAAAATGACACTGATTTATTTTTATTTTTATTTTGTGATGCAACTTTTAACAATGTGCATAATAGAACAACGAAAATAGAGGGTTTACGAATCAAACAGTAGATTTTATGACCATGCTGTTCATCAATAGATTTAAGACACTGAGGCTTAAATAGAGTCATCTAAAAGGAAAGCTGCGTAAATGTGTGTGTGTGTGTGTGTGTGTGTGTGTGCGCGCGCGTGCGCGCACGCTCCGTATTTATGTCTAAATGTCTTTGGGTGACCTGGGTTAGAAGACAAGTAGTGTAAATTCAATTGTTTAAAGGTCATAATGGGAAACATGCAGACGAATACAGATTCTCTTACGAATATCCCCCACCTCTACCAATATCTATCAAACTATTTACATGCAATTGTTCTGACTTGAGCTCACTAGATTCTGAGTTAGGCATTCTACTCTGGGGCTTTACCACTCTCCAAAAATTAGAGCCCCTTTTTTGGGTTCCTGGACCCAATTTCAATATGTGGTGGAGGGGGGGATTCCCACACCACCAACGATTTTCTGGATACCAAGTAGGTGTCTTTATAATTCAACTCAATTCTAACAACTACCTGGAGATAGTATCTGATTCCATAGGTTAAGGGTCAGTCCTACAAGACTGCCTCCCCCACTTCAGACATTAGTTTCACATCCAGGTTGTTACTGTATTTCTGACTCGCTGGTTCCCAGGACCTCCTCAGGTTTGACTAATTTGCTCGAGTGGCTCACAAAACTCGGAGAAACATTTTACTAGTTCACTGGTTCGTTATAAAAGGCTATAACTCAGGAACAGCCAGATGGAAGAGATGTATAGAGCAAGGTATAGGGATAGGTGTGGAGAGCTTCCATGTCTTTGAGTATAGGCAGGCTACTCTCCCAACACCTCCAAGTGTTCACTAACGGAAGTTTTTAAATCCTCTTGTTTTGTTTTGGTTTGTTTTCTTTTATGGAGGCTTCATTATAAAGGTATGATTGGTTATATCACTGGATACAGGTGACTGAACCTCCTTCACCTCTCCCCTCCCTGGAGGTAAGGGGTGGGCCTGAAAGTTCCAGCTCTCCAATCACAAGGTTGATTCTCCTGGCAACCAGATCCCATCCTTAGGTGATGGTGGGGAGGGGTGTCTAAAGTCACCTAATTAACATAATAAAAGACACCTTTATTACTCCCATCACTTAGAAAATTCTAAGGGTTTTAGGAGCTCCATGCCAGAAACAAGATAAAAACCAAATATGCATTGCTTATTATAAATCACAGTACCACAGCTCCATAGCCAGTTAGAGCAGATGCCTCCATACCTGAATGGCATTTAGAGACAAGCCCCAATTAAGAACCTGTGATAAACTGTGCACAGAAAAGGGCTGCTTATCAGAAGCTCTGGATGGTTTTCCAACTTGCCCTTCAGTGGAAAACATTCTGACCTCTGAGGTTAAGGCAATAGGTTTTGTCTTTTAATAGGAAGCCTCCAAAGAACTTTCAGCTGTAGCACTGGGGAGTGGCAGCTTTGAATAATGTTATATTATATTATTTATCATATCATATATTATATTATATTACATTATTCCATATTATATTATAGTATATTATAATACATATAGTATATATTATATTATATGGTATATATTATGATGCCCATTCACTAGGAATCAACTTTTTCTGATTTCTCACCTCTGCGGAATAATAGCATTTAAAAAAAAAAAATGCCCAAATGGAATCACATGTGCTAAGCCCCAAATCCAAAAAACCAAGACTTACTATGTAGCCTAATTGCAGGGTGAATATCTCCCAGGGATGTAAACTTTAAACAATGAATCTGGAATTTCCTGGTCAGCACAAGCAAGGTAGTCTGCCAGATAAGACTCACTGCCTTCTCCTAAGGCAAGGAGGTGACCTCGCCTGAAGCAATCCACTCTTTGCTGGTTGTCCCATACCCTTTCTGCCTATAAAAGCCTTCCTTTTAGTATAGCTCCTTGGAACTCCTTTCTGTTTGCTAGATAAAATGCTACTCAATTCATGAATCATTGAATAAAGACAATTAGATGCTCAAATTTACTCAGTTAAAAAAAATTATTATGTTTTTAACAATAGACATTTTTAACAATTATGGGAGAAATGACCAATGGATTATACTGCTTATTATCAAATATATAGATATCAATTATAAATATAAAATTAGACTATTAAAAAATAATAGCTTCTTAAAGGGAGATGAGTGTTTTCACTAATGGTATTCAGTACTTTCATCTACATATACTGATCCTGACAGGAAAAGCTTTATAATTTAGGGACTGTGTACGAAATTTTCCATGATTTCTTCTAACTTTATTTCTAGAATATTCCCTAAGTTTCAATGTTTCCTTGCTTTATAGAAAAATTTTGTATGTAATATAAATATCTTAATTCAAAGGTCTTTATATAATATTAAACTTCAATAATAAATTTTAGCATGGACATAAAAAAATAACAGAAAAAATCAGTATCAGAGATAGGTTTGTAAAAATAAAAAAGCATTGTTAATTATTAGTCATAATTTCATCAGAGATTTACAATTATGCCACCTGATCTATCTATTTAGTCTAATTTAAGTCTCTATTACCCTGACATTTATCAAAAATCCATGCTTTTGTATTCCAAAGGGGTTTTCTAGAATTCAAAAGAGTTTTTGGTTATTATCACTAAGTTATTTTAGATATTATTCCATTTATATTATAGTGCCAGCAAAAATCACACTGTAGCTAGCTTTAGGGTTGAATTAAAGAACAGTGCTCTTAAGATACTGATTTTTAGAATGAATAATTAGCTATTTCCATTGTCACATAAATTAGAATTCATAACAAAGAATAGGAAATGAAAGGTTGATTTTTTAAAAGTTATTTTATTGGTGTTTTTACTGTAAAAAGTCCTGTCATGTTCTCTTTCATAATTTTTATAAGGCAGACAATGTCTTTCTACTCTGCATATTTTTTAGGAATATATTTCTATTTTAATTTTATTGTGAAGTTAACTGACTTAGGAAGGAGGCAATAAAAACCTACTTTTAAAAATACAATTATTTAAGTTGAGAGTGTGGGAGAATGCAGGTAATTAGGCATTTGGATAATACTGGTGATTATCCCAGTTTTATTTGTCAATAAAAATAAAATTATAAGATTAGCACATATTCAACAGTACTTATAACATCACATTTCTTCCTCACATTTTCATTCTCTCTCATGTTTTAACTACAAAACAATTGGAACATTTAGCTAAGTGAAGATAATTAAGACCATTACGAATTATGGAGTCAGGACAATTTATTTTCCTGTTTACTGTTTGAAAATAAACAATATCCCTATTGGTTTGAAACAAAAAGCTTTACTCTGTAACTGAACCTTCCCAAAACAGAATTCTGAGAGTATTCAAAGGCCCTGGGATACATTTTTCCAAACTGCTTCAGTGGGTGAACTTGACCTTCTAGGCAAGATTCTTATATTTGTTCCTGTAGAGAAAAGAAATATGAACATTTTTCTTGCTATTTCCTTTATATAACATTTGAGTGACCTGAGGCAATGTAGTTTATTCTCTCTCCTCTTAAGACAAGCTCTTTTTTCAGTTTCCTTTTAAGTAAAAATGTAAAGGTCAGGTTATCACTTCATAAAATGTTCCATTCTGCTGAGGTGATTCTAGCTCCACTCACCTTAATATGCTTTCACTAATTATTTCATAACTCATTTAAATGGGAGGCTTTCTGGAAAGGAATTCATTGAAACAACTCCTCAAGTAACTAATTATTTTAAAAAACACACACATAAGAGAATTTTAATTACAATGCCTGTGTTATTTAAAAGCAGAGTATGGCAATTTGCATCCTGAAACATCTATTGTAATAGAGAAGAAAAAAATATGCTCCTCAATGAAATAAGTAAAGGCAATTTAGTTGACCTTTTGTTTTCTTGATTTTCAAGAAAAAGAAAAAAAAATGCAAACTTGGCATAAATTATAAAATCACTTACAAAGATAAAAGAAAACCAAAATCTTGTCTCTTGAAAGACTATAAAGGGGAACAGAATTTGTCACCCCAAAACGTGCCACTTTGGCATGTGGATTATTTTGAGCTGAAAGCAATAAAGACTCAGCAGATGCTAGAAAAACTTTTCCCTTTCCCTTTACCACCTAAAGGAATTAACTACTTAAAGGCTTGGCCCAGAAAGAGAACTATTAGCAGAGATAACACTGTTGGTATGACAGGACAAACATCTAATTACCAAACATCTGCTCTTCTCATCCGTGAATTACTCTCCTCCCCTTCCAGCCCCAGGTCCCTATTGCATTCTTTTTAGTTCAGGACGGCATATAATACATATGCCATATAAGCCTCAATTGCCTAAATGCCTGTGAGTCTCACATTTTTATGGGGCTCCAGTATATATGAAATTAAATTTGTTTTTCTTTTGTTAAGCTGTCTTATGTCAATTTAATTATAAGACCAGCCAAAAAATCTAGAAGGGTAAAAAAAAATATTTTTCTTCTCCTACAACTATTTATAAACTTATTTTTACAATTACATGTTCCCTACATTTCAGGAGAGAATTTCATGTATCATTATTTAATGTAAAGCTATGATGGCAAAATCTTATCATAGAAAAATAATTCAAATCATAATGCCTTTTCAACAAGAGGCTAAGATTTTCAAGGGACTAAATAGATAAATTAAACCAATTTTATTATTATTATTATTATTTATTATTATTATTATTGTATTATTTTCTCTTAGTTTATATTTTGGAGAGTTTCATTTATTAAAAATAAAAGACTGACTGGGTGGGAAACCATTCACAGTATCCTTAAATCTAGTTCTTAGATTGAGAAGCAGAATTACAAGGGAATAAGTATGCACCAGAATTAGACAATGTCAGTTGTAGGGTCTACCTGTAAAGAGTCACTACACACCTTTCACCTTGTTCTTTGTCAATTTGGGTATCTATATCGCAGAGCTTTTTGAGCATTTTAAGATAATGCACATGAATATACCATGTGAAGAGTAAAGTGTTAATAAAAAATCAAGTCAATAGTTTTAATATTCAAGACGTAGATGCTTAAGAAATAACATGAAGAACCTACCTGGACACAAATGCTCTATAATGTATCCTATAGTCAGTGTTTATTCACCTGAGGGAGAAGGGGCTGGTCCCACTCCATCTCTAAGAACAGGGGTCCCCAAACCCCTGGCCACAGACCAGTACCAGTCTGTGGCCTGTTAGGAACTGGGCTACACAGCACATGAGCTGCAAATGATTGAGCGAAGCTTCATCTGTTTTTGCAGCTGCTCCCCAGCACTAGCATCACCGCCTCGGCTCCACCTCACATCATCAAGTATTAGATTCTCATAGGGGCACTTGTTGCTCTTGCCAAACGTGTTGGGGACCGCTGCCCAAAAGTATGAATATAAGCAGACATAGCACTTACGTCCCAACTGTGATCCTCAGAGCCCCACAGGGTAAGTAGGTGTGCAAGGAGCACTGTGAGGGCATGGGTGTGTTGGATAGTGAATGTGTGGTGGTGAGAATGAATGAGATGCTACTTCCATGATTATTCAGAGGAGCTCCATAGTGATCTGGTTTTCTTACATATTGACATAGATTTTTTTTTTTTTTTTTTGGTCCTAGAGGAGAGAGGGTTATATTTCTGGTCTAGAAAAATTAACTCCCATGACCCTCACTTTGATAAATATCTTTCAGAAAGGGCATTAAGGAGGCTCATTTGAGAAGACTGCCTAGCATCTTTTTCTGAAAAGACAGCAGTGGTTGCTTGATCTAGAACTCCTGATCTGACTAGCACAGAGTATATTGGCTCCATTGACATAATTGTAGATCAACTTGTGAAAAGGGAATCTTGTAGTCAAATGATTTTGGCACTGCTTGCCAACGAACTGCATAGATTCAACTTTTTGAGAACTCAATTCAGGCTTGCCAGTTTGTGCTTGTAGATTACGAAAGTATATATCTGACCCAAGATGACAATATCATGATTTGCAGCCTATATTTCTCCCTGCCGCAAAAAAAAAAAAAAAAAAAAAAAAAAAAAAAAAAAAAAAGGTTTTCTACCATCAAATGGAAATACTGAAAGTTGTCATTTATTAATAATTGTAAGAACACAAAAATCACCTTTTTTTATTTGCCTATTTATATTACTGCTGTCATTGAATAAGAATCTTCTCTGCACTGGGGCTTTACATCCTACATGTTATTTAAAAGCCACTGCAGCCTCAAGACGTAGGTTATTATTATGTTTATTTTATATAAGGTAATCCAGGAGCTCCAACAGCTGGCAATATCTGGAGTAGGGAAGATGTGTTTGGCCAGATGCAAGCTCATCTTGATGTTATATGTTTCAGATGAGTGAGGAATTGGCACATGCCTTTTTTTTTTTAAGTAGCATATGAATATTCCAGCACATCCGTCTTTTAATTCCAAACTCCTCAATATTAATTAATTTGTAGACTACTGAGATACAAGTTAAATTATTCCAACTCCGTTCATTGAGAATATGTTTATAGGCACACAGGTGAATTTAATCTTATGAAGATCATTAAAAAGAAGGGTAAGAAGTGGAGGAGGAGGGTATGAAGTGGAGGAAGCTGACATTGATAAATGTCATATAAAGCATACAATCTCATGTCTTCATGGTGAGATAAATGTCTACTGAACAACTACTAAGCATGCTCGATATTTTGCTAGGTGGAGAGGCTGGTAGGAGAAGATCTGTGGATAAAGTCTGGCTCTGCTTCTCTCTTCAAACTGTTTTTAATCTAGAGGGCTAAACAGAGATATATGTGACAGAGAAATACTGCACTATTTTAGATTAGCGCTAACTGGAAAGAAAGAAAATTCCCAAGTTTCAACCAGTACTGGCCAAGTTGCTTTCAAATGGAGATTTAATAGCCCAGGCATTCCTTATTGATAGAATTTACAATTACCAGAAATACCACTAGTCAGTAGCCTGTTATCATTGAGATTTTTAACAAGATGTTGGGTGGGATGGAAGCCCTTCATTTATCTTTCTTACTCTCCTTCCCTCTTCAGCTAAGTACACACTCAGGGTTTAAAGAGCACTTGAGAAGTTCCTAGAAAATAGGATGACTGGTGCATGGCAAGATCATTGTATAAAATGTGCTGATTGATTAAAGATGAATTTCATTTGCCACATTTCTTTTTATCAAAAGACACTTTGAGAAAGCAAAAATGGAAGAGGGGCATTATATTAAATGGGTTCTACATTGTACCTGAGAGTACAGAACAAATTTTTTTTTCACCTTTTAGTGGTGACTGGTTTATTGACTGCTAATGCTTTAAAAATGCGATTAAATCAGTCTTGTGGTCTTTATTACAAGAAAGATATACACTCTTGTGCATTCCAGTAGTTTGGCAATTTTAACCTCAGCAGACATAACATTGATGTATGCTGTATTGCCAAACAGCATGGTAAGTGTCTAAAATGCTGTGAAGGGCCTTATTGCCTTGAAATGATACAATCTAATATTAGATTGTAACTCAGTGACTGAATCTGCCAGCCTATCCTTGTACAGAATACAAAAGCCAAAGCCACTTTATTTTAATGTCTCACAGGGAAGGAATCATTCTTCATTTCACCATTGAAACAGAGAACACATAAAAATGAATCTAGATAGCAGGAAAACCAAATCCACAACATATCAGGCCATTTTCATCAACAGCACACATGCATCAACCTTTTGACACAGGGCAGCAAAACTTCAGTCCAATTCATTCAGATCAGCAGCTACCTTAGTATTGTGGGTGACTGATAGGTGGGATCTGAGAGTCCAGAAATTCTCAAATAAGAGAAAATCAGATTACACCCCTTCTACTGCATATGGAACATTCTGGGAAAGCAGCTTTTACCTTAAATCCTCAGCACTGTTCCACTTGTTCCTTTTAATCAATCATAATTGACATAGACTTTTAGTTCTCTCTATACTTTATGTTTGTCAATTACATTTCTGACACTAATCACTCTAAGTTCCCAAGTAGCTGATAGCTTTGGTTTCATGATCAGGATATCATCTTGTGCGTTCCCGAGTAAAGGACACATTCTGTATTCATGTTTCAGTCTGTCATTGCTAAAGCAGGCTAGGGTACCACTAGGTAAGTTGACCAACCATCCTAGTTTTACCTGAGACTGAGGGACTCTCAGGACATGGGGCTATCAAGTGCTAAAATCAGGTCAGTCTAGGTAAAACCAGGATAGTTAGCCACTGTATCTCTAGGTGAAGAACCTGCCCATCAGGTTATCTTTGCTGAAGTACAATCTGGTTTAACTGATTATGAAAGAGAGTCTTTAGTGGAGAAATGAAGCCATAAAAGAGTGGCATTGAGCTGGATTTATGGACTGACTGCATATCTATGAAATCTAGTTTTTCATACCACTACCTGACAAAATCACTTCTTTCTGATTTCGACTTCATCACACCTTTACTGGAAGAGTGCATGGGGAAGAGGTGGTCCTAACTGGTTGTCCTAGTAGAGGTTATTGCTGAAAATGAGTTCTCAATCTCACCAGTCCTCTAGGATACAGACTAAATAGGACCTGGAAAGGGAAACCCAACCTAAATGACCAAATAACTGCCTACTGGTTCACCTGTTTTGCTTTGAGAATTAAAGATTAAGTTCGAAAGCAGCCCATCGAAACCTTCAACCAACCCTTAACTATTTGAAGACCTACATTTATTTCAGTTAGACTCATCTGCCTTGCTTTGTATGCCATATCAAAATTAGAAAACAACAAAAAAAATATCAAAGCCTAACTTTTAGCCAAATCATTATAGAAATGAGTAAAAAATGTGATTCCTCCCCCTAGAGGTCTAACACAGCGAAGAACAAAAGAAATCAGTATGAGCTGCCATCTAAGCAAAACGAGTGGGGCAGAACTAGCAATATCCATGGATTCCAGAACATTCAGGACTGTCCCCCCTCCCCAGGGTCTACACCACTTCAAAATATCCAGGTAAAAAGAAAAATTGTTCATCAAATTACTCAGTTATTCAGTCAACACATTACCAAGCATTAACATACTTGGAGATAGTAATAGTTTTATTTTTGATTTGGAGATCTATATGTTGTGGGTTAAGCCATTGTAATTAAAATAAAATGCACTGCTCTGAAGGCAAAAAAAAAAAAAAATCGGCAAAATTTCAGCATTAGTGAGGCTGCGAAATAGAATTAAAAAATATTTTTTCTAATATTTTTCTATTAATATAGAAATATAGTCCTCTCGTACTCATAAATAGTGAATCAACTTGAGCCAGACTTCCTTTCGGGAAACCTCATAAAGCTACGTTAATTGTTGAGATCCTTCTGCTGTTTTCCAAGTTGATTTACCAAAAAAAAAAAAAAAAAAGTCAAGACCATGAGGGAATAAACATACATACATGTTTTTTACATTTTTACTTTTTCTTCAAAATAAACGGTTTCTGCATAAAACGTTTTCTTATCTCAACAAAAAGGAAGAAGAACTGATGGAGAAGGAAGCAGAGAAGGAAGAATCCTCTTACCTGCTACTGCAACTTTTGCGGTCCGACTAATAATAGACCCAGAGTCTCCTAAGGATGCTTCGCATTGGTACAGTCCTTCATCTGGCTTATGGTGTCTGGAGTGGAGTATGTTTTGTATCAACAGAGACCCATTTGGAAGTTGCCGCTTCCTTTCGTCCATTGCCAAGGCTAGGTAGACACCATCTTTCTTCCACGTGATAACCGGGACTCCTCGGTCAGACTCTGCAGAGCAGTTCAGGAGCACATTTCCTCCCCGCATTGTGATGGCATCGGAAGGTTCCGACAGAAAGTGCAGTGATGTGAAAGCCTTAATCTGGAAACCTGGAATAAGAGAGCACCGGAAAATATGTTCACTTATTCAAACAGATATCAGGCTTAAATCCCCTGCCTTTTCTTTATAACACTTTTTCAAAAAAGTTGGGTGCTTTGAAAAATATCCATGAGTAAATGAAACTTAAAATCAAGGATACTGTGTTCAATAAGTGAAAAAATGCCTGAAGAAGGAACCATAATTAATGAAACGATTGGCTCAAAAAGAACATAAAAAATTAAAAATTCATATAAACCTAGGCATGGCTATCATCACATATCAGTCAGTACTTGAAAATTTTGACAGAATAAACCAATATTTTCCAAATAATACTAGATATTTTAAAGTAGTAATGGTTAGTAGTAGAGTAGTTAAAAAGGTATTATTTCTCTCTGCATTCTGATTAAAATATCCATTACATTTAAAAAAAATTTACTCAGAGACGGTGTTTTATTAACAACAACAAAAATCAACTCTGAACAGAGTGTGAAAAGTCATTTAAAACAAAGCTTGGGTGGGTTTTAAAATAGGTAAGCAAGCCACTTGCAGAAGCAAAGCAATAAAGCTACACCTAAAATCACAAATTCCTGATGTGTCTTAATTTCCATCCAAATGTTTCTCAAAAGCCAGGAACTTTAAGTTGGATTTTTCCTCCATAAACATAAATGAACCTAAGAAATCAACAGGAGGAACAGAAAGTCATTTAAGAATCCTGAGGAGGTGGAACAAGTATAATTAATTAAAGAATAGTCTTTTGGGAGCCAGTGGTATGTCATTTGGCAAAATGCTTAGTTGAATCAAAGACCTTGATGCGGTCACTGGGCTCACCCTTGGCTCAAACAGGTATATACTTAAATCATTCAAGATAAAGTACTTTCGATTTCATTTTTACCATCTCTTGGGTTAGGAAATTCTACAATGTCCCTTGGTATCTTGTTTTCAATATTTAATCATTCTTAGACTCTAACTGAATTTTCTTGCTTTCATTTAATCCCATTTTCCCTGAACCGTCTTGTGTGAAAACGCAGAAGATATGAACATTTCTTTGTAAGAGCCCTTGATTCTTTTGAAATAGTATTTTTTTAAAAAAAAATCCCCTAAATTATGAATTACCCTTCATTTTTTTTTTTTAAGATGACAACCCCAACATCACTAGCTTCCTTAATTTTTCTGTAATGGGAACAATTCTTTTTGTTGTTGTGTTTTGTGTAAAGTTTCTATTTTTTTTTCTATCATTTCAAAGGCAGGCATCTAAATTGCTTAAAATTAATACTCTCATATAGGACCGACCCAAATCAGCTCCAATGGACAGAAGTATTCCTAGCTTTGTGTACTCCACTTTTCAGTAAGGATGAATCCGAACAGCTTCTCACTGTTTCTCCATGGTGTTATCAGTCATGCTCCTGCACTCCCAATTTTTCTTGTTACTTTACTCCTTCTGTTGAAGTTTACCTAGTGAACTGACTCATTCATCACCATACACTCATTTCATCCAAGTAGGTCATTCACTCAAAGCAGCTGGAATTTTCCTCAAACTAACATAAATTATAAAATAACAGTGAGCATTAAAGTCTACCATAAATGACACTGGTAAATGCCCAAAAGAATGAGCTTGGCCCAGTGACAGTCCAGAGTACTAAAGTAATATCCGCAATTTCCGTACTAGTATCCTTAATAAGGTAGAAATAAATTTAGAATTCAAGAGCAGGCAACTATATTACAAAGTATTTATTATTTTTTGTTCTTCCTGGGGGCCTATGTTTTAAACAACCACCTCATGCTGAACACCTTATTTATATCACAGAACACAATACATTTAATGCAGCTGTTTCCAACAGTGTATTAATGAGCATCTGTGCCCATTATCACAAATAAATAATCCACTTAATCTGAAACAAGGAGGTTATGACAGTTTTCAGTGCTGTGAGTACATAATTTAGGAAAGTTAAATAAAGATTAACTTTTCTCCAATACAATTACCCTTCAGTTCACTGGCAATAGGAGCTCGTGTCCTCCTTAAAGCAATTACATTTTGAATATACAGCTCTGGAACAGAGAAACCTCACTATTCTAAGGAATTTATATTAGTTCCTTTATTTTTAGAAGAGATAGACCCAAGCAAACAGAGTCTATTGGGAAATAATGGATTTGTCCCCAGTGGTTCCTTTTTCAAAGATTCAGCCCATGTTAGGCACAAGCTGCCCTTACTCCCTGGTGAGGTATTTCACACAGCCTTAAGATATGTCCTGCTAGTACACTGGGTCATCACTTCCCTCTTCTACTGGAATACAAGTTTTCCTTGGAGGGATTTTGTCTACCACTACATCATATCCCAGTATGAAATAATTTTGCCCAATTGTTTTATCCAAGAATCAATCTGAAATCAACTATAGTGATTTAATGTATGAGCAGAAAAGATGATAAAACTGAAAGTGAGAAAGAAGTAGAAATAACTTTTGACGCTTGTAACTCAAAAAGTTGTGGCTGGAATTTGGGCTAATGATACCTGATGAGGAGGGTACAGATCTCCTGGGAAGTGGGTGAAAGAAATAACTGGAAAGCAACAGAAGAATGCTTTTGAAGAGTCAAAATGAAATTACCTACTTTACAATTTTAGACGATTTTACATTAGAATGACAATTTTTGTTTTGTTTTGGTTTGGTTTTATTTTTAAGGTGCCAGTGGTCATTCTGTTGAACCCTCAAATAGTAACATTTCCAAGGTTTGTTTCATAAAAGAAGCAATCCTTTTGGCCTGCTATAAAATTACATAAGGTATTTATATTTTGGAGAAATATACTTAAATATACCAAAGTCCTACCCACTAAGAAACCTGTACAACTGATTCTGACACCAGAGTTCATGATTAGAATGAGTGAGTCTCTAGCCCTCTTTCCAACTGTTGCTATGGGAAGATTTCTAAATCTTCAGGATTCAGGCATAGAGTCATAGATACATTTTATTAATTGACATATTTTCTGATCTTTGCCAATCAGAAAAAAAGTAGTAAAGTGTCATATCCTTACTGGACTTCTTTTTCTTCTTCTTTGAAAGACAGTAGTTTAAAAGCAGGTACCAACATAGTAAAATCTTCAATATTTTTTAAGTAGGATACAGAGAAGCACCTACTCTTGTAGGATGACCCATGGAAGAAACATTAACTTCTAGTTGCTTTAGTTCTGTCAGACATAAATAAGCATCAGAGATAACAACATTGCTAGGGATAATCCAAGTTTACATTAATTATCTAGAGACAGAAAAAATCCTTAATGTGTTGTAGAAAGTCACCAAAATGATCAAACAACTAGTAAAAATGTTTCTGTAAGCTTAAGTCCCTTTGTGCTTGCCTTATCATAGCCTCGTTAATTTCAAAGACCATTCAGTCACAGAGGCAGATTAATTTAGAATGGGTTTTTTAAGGTATGACATTTTACCTACATCAAACATTGTTAAGTGTGAAAAATAATGCCCCATGGAGTCAGAAATTTCTAAGTCCAAAATGTAAAAGCTTCTGGTGAAAGCAATAAAGCTAAAAATGAAATTTATGAAAAGTAACATGGAAGTAAAAAACAGACTCTTGAGAAGATTTTAAGATTAGAAAATGTCATAGCACAGAACTTGCTATGCATAATTTGATCCCTTTCAAATTACAGAAACTTTCACTTTGGGATGTTTGGAGATCTTGATGATTCTCAAATCTTTTAATCAACCCAGAAACCTCTGCCATCATCATCTTGTCTTAGAAATAGATGCTACTGCATTTGCTTCTCTTGTGTTAAGATAGAAAGAGATTTCCATTGAAAGAAATTAAAATTATTCTATAGATGGATGGAATGTCATCAATTTTTGATCCATTAAACATGTATCAAAAAATATGTCAATTAGTAATATCATTAATTTTAAATTCACTGCACATCAATCACATGTGCAATTGTAACTCTGGACTTCAGCCCTAGCAAAAGTTGATAATGCTTGTGAGGCTTTGCGATGGAGTGAGAATTTTAAAAAACAACATGAATTAACAGAACCTCTAACTATATGTGCCCCTATCTATATGTGAACCTTACCGGGTTTAAGATATCAGAATGTAAATTCTAAAACAGTCATTCTCAAACTATGGTTCCCAGACTGGCAATAGCAACACCACCTGCGAACTTGTTAAAAATGCACAATTGCAGGCTCCATCCAGACCTATCCACCAGCAACTTTGCACTTCTGTGCGTGGGGTCCCACAATGTGTGCTTTAATTAGCCTTGTAGGGAATTATCACATTCACTAAAGCTTGAGAACAGCTTCTCCAAAACATCTGGTGGCCTAAACCAGGGCACAGGGATCCTTGTGTTCTTTGGACTGTCTTGCTATGATTTGTCCATAGCTGGGGAATTGGGGCAATTTGGGGCAATTATTTTTCTAAGTAGGGAGTAACGTTATATAATCGAACTCCTTTTCAACAAATATTTTATTTGTAGTATATTTCTCTATGAGAGGCTGAAGAAAGTTGAGAAAAGGCAAGAAGGCAGACTTTGTTGACAATACCTCGTCTTTCCTCTACTGTAACCAAAACTCTGTTTGGACCCCAAATGGCCTTAGTCTATTAAACGATTAAAACTCCACAGTCAGTTGGACATTTAGAATGTTCCTTGGAATAGTCTTTCTTCTACAGACAAGGAGCTGTCAAATATTTCTTTTGATCAGCTGCAACAGCTACAATCCTCTCCCAAAAGAAGTTTTGGTAAATATTCTTTTTCAGGCTGTATTTCTTTCATTACGTTTTAGTTCCACAGTACAACTGTACCTTTTTAAAATACTGAAACTTTAGACACTTACCTCGCTGTCCTGCCCTTCAGTTCAATTTAGTCTCTAGATGAGCAAAACCGTAACAACACTCTCTGCTGTAGCTTGGGCATGTACTTTATGTGCTTTATCTTTATTCAAGATATTAACTTCCACCAGTTCAGAGTAAGAAAGTGTAGCTCACCAAAGCACCAGAATCAATGACCATCGGGGCTTCTGTAAATTAGCAGTGTTTTTCCTCTTTGACAAGAGATGTGGTCATATCTTAAAAAAAAATGTGTACATTCCAGCCCTTGCTAGAAACTAACGTACTTTAAAGCTGTTCAACTTCAAGACAAGCTGTTATTACTAACAATTGGAAATCAGAAATAAATTAGGTTTTGTGGAATTTATTCCTGAATTTAAATAATGCAAGAAAGACTTAGCAGGAAGAAACATGGGTACATTTTACTATGTGAATTTATTTAGTATCATTAAAATATAGGGACTCTTTGGATGAAAATTTAAATGAAAAATTTTAAAGGACAGTTCAAATTCCCATTAGAGTTGCCAGATTTAGTAAATAAAAATTAAAAACATCAGTAATATTTGCATTTCAGATAAACAGCAAATAATGTTTTAATATGATCATGTCCTAAATAGTTATATTAAATACATATTTATAGGACATTAAAACATTATTTGTTGTTTACCCCAAATTCAAATTTAACTGTGCATTCTGTCTTTTATCTGTCAACCCTACCCCCCTTAAATTACTTCCTTCAGATCATGGCCAAGGTAGGCATACAGTATATTAATTCATACTATTCCACTCAGTTCTCAGAGAGTACTACAGAGAAGAGCAAACTCTTAGAAAGCTACCATGATTGAATCAGTAAAAATTATTTCAGTGTCAGGACATCTGCCGACCTAGTCCAATACCACCAAATATCCATGTGGAAGGGTTGATGAACCTGATTTGTTCTTGACAGAGTGATTCTTCTTTCTCTCTTCCCTTTACAAGATGGGGGCAGGATTCAGACATATAAATACAGGATTGGAGTTCAAAAAGCAACTGCCCCAGCAGAAATCTCTTAGTGACCCCACACAGAGGCTCCACAGCAGACACACTGAACACATGGCACCTTCTACAAGGAAGAAGAAACCTTGTGGAGATCTGATGTTTATACGGTAAGAAATGTGTGCCTTGGGCAACTGTCTGAGTATCCTCTGGCTAAATCCAATGATAAAGAAAATGATAAGGGCCAAACCAGAGTGGGGGAGTAGATTCCTATCCTTTTGCTGCTTCAAGAGCTAAATCTCTAGACCATAGCTTGATTTTGCTGTGTGATGCTGGGTAAATCACAACGAGATTTTTTTCAGCTCAACAGGTAACACAGTCTGACATCTAGGTTATCAGTCCTCAGGCCTCATGCAAAACTAATGCTTAAAAGAGAAATTTGATGTGCTGCTTAATGTTCCCTGGGTTTGAACTTTCCCCACACTCTCATGTTGACAAAATGTAAGCTAGTTTTCTCCTTCCTTGTGTTTTTCATTAGTCTTTGTCAAAGTAGGAGACATGGTTTTTTATGAGTGCATAACTGTCAGCTAGAACAGTGAGAAATGTTATCTGGAGTATTTAGAAATAGTACTATTTCCCGAGTACCCACTGCATAGCAATATCTCTATCAGTATCCCCCATCAGGACTGCAGTGTAGAGTGGACAAACATTGTAGATGCTATTAATTGTGAATGGACCAACTGACTTTCAGAACCATATTATTGTTACTCATATTTACTCTACACAAATAAGAAAGTATGAACATAAAACCAAATATCACGATAATGCCCATAATCCTATTCATTTGATGATAGCCACTGTTGAAGTTTATAGGCATTTCCAAGAAATTTTTTGATGTGCAGTGTTTCCTTATTATCCATATTGTTGTAAGAGTATTTGAGAGAGGGATTCCTTCTCATATCTCTCTTCCTCTTATTATAAAGACCCTAATCCCATCATGGGGTCCCACCCTCTTGACCCTATCTAAATCCAATTAGCTATCAAAGTTTCCATCTCCAAAAATATACTGTGGATTAAGGCTTCAACATATGAATTTGGTTAGAACACAAACATTTAGTCCATAAAAAACAGGACAAGTATGTAGGGGACAATTGTATAGGAAGAGTAAGTGCTAAGACCTGGAGTTGGGAATGTGACTGGCCTTTTCCAGGAACTGCAGAGAAGCCTGTATGGCTGGGTCAGACTGAGGGGAAGGAAAGCTCAAGGAGATAAGGCCAGAGCTCATAGGAAGGTGTGTAGGACCTTGTAGGCAGCAAAAGATATAATTCTGAGGAAGATAGTAGAGAGTTTTGATCATTCGAGTGAAAAGGTCCAGGTTAGGTTTGGAAAGAGTAGTTCTCAATAGAGATCGATTTTGCCCCCCAGGATATATTTGGCAACGTCTGGAGACATTTTTGGTTGCCACAATTGGAAAGCGTGGGAAAAAAAAAAAAAAAAAAAAAAAAAAAAAGCTACATACCAACCTGACAAGCTCAGGGGAGGCCAGCATGGCGGGCCCTACAAACTCAGAGACTGAAAATTACCACATAGAATGGTCTGAACATAAAAATTTCTAACCAAAAGCAGGTCATGGCAGGTAGTCACATCCTGGCTTGTAGTTTTCTTGATGAAGATCAATCTTTACCTTAAGTGAGCCTGTCTATTGTCTTTTTGGATCTGAGATAATATACCCTTGTAATGTCAGAGTAGTTTTTTTTTTCCAGATTCCTTAGGGCACAATCCACTACACCAGAGCAGGAGGTCACAGGCACCTCATGGTTACCTTGTCCCCCGCTTACCATCTCTATGTGCTGTAAATGTGAATTATTAACTCTCCTGTACCCGCCAATGCAAAAGAAGTATGCGTCCCTCCATTTGACTTTTTATCCAATCCCAGAGATTTCCCTGCTTTGCTTTCTCTCGTCCCCTTAATCTACCACCAATGAACCCTCCTTACATCTCCTCCTTTATGCATTAGTATAAAATAAGCTGCAAAACTGCTATTCTCTGGAGCATTTTCTTAATCCATTGAGATTTTGCTTCCCGGCAATTGCTGTTAATTTGGCTCAAATAAACTCATAAAAATTCTTTACAGGTTTAGAAGTTTCTTACATCGACAGGTGCTACTAGCATCAAGTGGGAAAAGGCCAGGGATGATGCTAGCCATCCTTCAATGCACAGGACAGCCCCTCACAGGAGAGAATTATCCAGTCCTAAACATCAGTAGAGCTGAGGCTGAGAAACCCTGTTTTAAAAGGATCACCCTAGTTGCTATGTTCAGAATAGAGGCCATTGGAAGAAGAGAGAAACCAGATAAGAGGCTAGTTCCGTAGTTCAGGTGAGAGGTGATGTAACTTGGACTGAAGCATTGCAGTTCAAGTGGTGAGAAATAGTCTGATTTAGGATCCATGTTAAAGATGGAGCCAATGGGGTTGGCGAGGGATTAGATGTGGGTTGTTCAAAAAAGAAAAGAGCCTCAGGTAATTCCAAGTAGATCAACAGAGCAATTTATGTGATTTATACACAAAAAGAGGCACGCTGTTCCTAAGAAAGCTCTCAGCACAAGGGGTCAGGAGACCTCAGTTCTTTGTCTAATTCTGTCACTCACCAGCCCTCTGAGTGTGGGCTACACCACTAGGCATCATGTACTCACCAGTCAAACAAGGAGCTGGACTAGATCACTCCTAGGAGTCTTTAACTCTAATATTATAAAAGCCTATGAGTTCACACCTATTAACTTTGCTATTTACAAAAATAAAAAAATAAATAAAAAACAAACCCTCAAATTTAGAAGGCAATTTGTTATATGAAGAGATCCGCTATAATCACCTTGTGATCAGTTTATCACACACTTATAGGAGACCACAAAGAGGGCCAGTTACTGAAGATGCCAAGAGACCAACAACTCATCTCATTATCCATAAAATAGAGAGACAGTCTAATCTTTTCTCTTGAAGATAAAAGACTGCAGAGGTCACTCTGCCAACAAAGCACAGGCCACTTTATTATGATTCATGAGAAATAAAGTATTCATCTTGTGGAAACTGCTGTTACAAATATGAAGGATTAATTCCACAAAGGTCTGACAGGTCCAGGGAAAGGCTTAAAAATGCAGCAAATCTCATGGTTAATATTGTAGTATAAAGTCTGATGTGGGGACCCATATTGATAAAACATCTGTGTTATAATGAGTCCAATTTTCTCAAAATGGAGGGCAAATAGTGGTTTTCATTAAAATGCTGTCATTCATTTTGTCGTGATATTTACTGTATCTTGTCTCAGCAGAAAGGTGATATTTTCCTGCTTAGTTTATGCATGGCATCAAGAAGAAAAACCCACAATGATAAGAGATACATCAGCTTTGGAACTGAGAATCAATGAGCTTTCAACCGTTCAGGAAGTCAGCGTTTATTCAAGGACCCTCGCAAACAACTATTTTATTCGATGGTAATTTAGGTTCAATGGGAGATGACTTGGAGAGCAAGGATGAAGTCTGTTAAGAAGATCAGAACCAAAAGGAACTTCTGAACCCTATACATGCAACATATGCATGAGCTATGTGAACTTCAAGGATGAAGGAACCATTTTTGTCTCTCACCTAAAGGAAACCAGTAGACGAAGAAAGACACGAGTGCTTCTCATTTAAAAAGGGCTGGTGCATGCATGAGTTAGTTGTTTCAACTTCTAGAAATGTTCTAATTAGACCCTTCCCTAGAACCCACTGGTTACTATCCTGGACCCACCACAGTAGCAAGAGGAGGCCAGCTGAAGGAACTCTGTGCCCACATGGGGGTATAGGAAAAATGTATTCAAATGCATAAAATCAAGCCGATACCTAAATGTCTGGTATGCCTATTGAATGAAATCTTGAAAGTTCTCTAGACTGACTCTTTCATGAATTTGCTGACCATGTTATACATAAAGAATTTGCACAGGGCAAAGATTTCTCTAGGAGCTGTAGTCATCACATTACAAGTGACTTCCAGGTCTCTTGATTTCTAATATGGTGTGACTTCCAATAATATCTTACGAGTAATTAGAATTCTAAAGCCAGTGAAATAATAAACATTAATTCTCATCAGGTTCTCATTTTACAGAACAGAAAAGTTAGACGCAAGCCTGTGCAGAGATAGAAAGTCTCACTGAATAGAGGTGACAGCCCCAGCTCTTAGAGGTGATAGCTCTTTACGCTACCTCTCTTGTGGCTATTCTTTCTATCACATAGCATATTTATGAGAATTTCTTCCTTATACTGCAAACTCCAAGGAAGCAGAGATGAATTATATTTATCTCTCTATATTGCACAGCCTTTAGTAGCCCTTACCTATCTCAGAGGTATTTAATAAGTATCTATTGAATAAATAAACTTATATAGACAAAAACATGAATAATTTAGAAAAATTATCTAAACCACTGAAAGAAATCGTAACATAGGTAACGAAAAAATGAACCTAATTCTACTAGCTTGGCTATGAATGGCAGAGATTACTCAATGTTGCTGTCAATAAAAACAAAAATTCTCAATGTTCATATCAATAACATGTCTCTGCAGATACTCTGAGGCAGGATCAGTCAGCTTTTTCCGTTAAAGGCCACATGGTAATTATTTTTCAACTCAGTGGAGCCACAGAGCAAATTTTGAGGATATTGTATAGATACATATTTAGATGATGATTTAAAAGATGACAATTTAAAAATGTATAAACCATTATTAAGAAGCAGGTAGAGAGCCAAATCTGGCCCTTTCTATGGTCTTTGACCCTGATTCTAAGAAGATGATACTGTTGATTCACAGTGTGGGAGACTCAAGCTGAGAGCTGCCACCGTGTGCCAAACTTGCTACCATTAACACTACATTCCTCTCGGTAATGGATTTACCATTTGCAAGAGCTGTAACAAGAATATTTGGTCTATAGGCTATGCACACAGGTGAACTTTTTCATTATAGTCATTCATTCACTTATTCACACATTAGTATTCAACACCTATTAAATGTCTGTTAAGCTCCCCAGCTACCTTGTTCCTTCCAACAGCCCACTAGTTTAGGGCTATAGAACATTTATGGCATCCTCTCTCTTCTTGTCCCCCTCCTTGATGCCTCTGTACACTCCTTGGCTGGTCTAACATCCCCGTTGCATGCTGGACCTATTCTGGGGGCTTAGCAGACAGAGTGTTCCGGGAATTCTATGGAAAATGTATTCTTCCAATGCTAACGATAGATAAAACGCATGCTATTATCAGTATTATTTACTAAAAAGCCCCAGAGAAAGGGAAAACAGTCTTATTAGCTTTTTTCATCTTACATGAATAAATATTCAAGGAGAGGGGAAAAGCTGTTTCTTTTGTTTTCATATTTCAGTTAAGTCAGCACAGTCTAGCCCAATCGGCTGCAGCATAGTAGAGTTCTTTGTTGGCTTTAAAAAGGCCAGAAGATTTCAGTTATAAATGATGAATAAATCCCAGAGATCTACTGTATAGTGTACTGCCTTTATTTACCGATATGGTAGTGTATACTTAAAATTTTGCTAAGAGGATAGATCTTATATTAAGTGTTTTTTAATCATAAAAATAAAAATGATAGATGGAAATTTTTGGAAGTGATGGAGATGGATATATTTATGGCATTGATTGTAGTGATGGTTTCACAGGTTTATACTTATCTTCAAGCTCTTCAAGTTGTACATATTTAGTATGTACAGATTTTGTACTCCAATAACATATCAATAAAGTAATTTAAAAAAAGATGTCTGGGTAACTCTCAGACTTGAAGAGCTAGGGACCTGTTATAATGTCATTGACTGTGACTTGTGGGTTCCTGAGGTTGTTTAATCACTTTTTACCATTCTGGATAAGCTTTTATCTAGGTACTTTTCATGTATGTATCTTATTTGACCTTTACCAAATTCCCTTCACACTGTCTCTAATTAAAAATAAAATCAGTAAGAATCACAGCAAAGAAATGATCTATGCCACCATTTAAGGAAAGTAAAAGCCTAAAATGTATGTAAATAATAAACAGAGGCTTTCTTGAATGATGGAAACTGTAACTCCATTGAGAAGTCCAGTATAATAACACTCAGAAATAAATTTATACACAATTCTCAGAAGAAAAAGCAAAACAGAGAGTAGAAAATGTGCTGATTTTACTAAGTGCACGTCACAGATTTTCATCTCACATGTAGGCTTCCCTATAATTCATCAGCTGGAGACACCCCACAACCCATGATCCTAGACAAACACATCTGCTTCCTCTCTTATCCTGCCCTACCTATGGGGTTCTCACCTAATGCCTTCATTTCTTTTAAACTTTCATAACTTCAAGATCAGAAAAGCTAGCGACTTCATAGATGTCACCAGAACATAAAAAGGGGATTACTTTTTGCTGTACAACATTTTGATTTGTATGCTATATACCACACTATAATTTTAAAAACCATAATTAGTATAAATTTCAAAACATGTTAGCCAAACCTGTTACTATCTTTTTATATGTAGTAGAATAAAATCTTCTCTCTTGTCTTTCCAATTCTATTTCTCTCCAGTTAAAAAATAGCATGAAAAATGTGCCCTTGCTATTGCATAGCCGGAGGTGGGGAGTGAATAATATAGACATGAAAAGCACTGATAATGATCAAAGTCACTTACTTACAATTAGATTCATTCTCTTGTGCCTAGGGTGGTCTCGGGGTTGGAATTGGGGGTTATTCACCACCTCAAATCATGGAGTCAGCATTGTATTAACATTTGCTAAAGGTTTGCATTGTAGCTTAAAGACACTATATAATCACTTTCTCAATTTATTTTTTTCTTATATTTCTAGTAACTTAGAGTTTACATGGCAGTCTCCTTTGATTGTACTGATCAGGGAGATATTGTTAACTACATTTTGCAGGTAGAGAAGAAGACTCAGAGAGGTTAATTATTTGACCAAAATCACACAGCTCAAAAGAGGACCAAGTAATAAAAATCTAGATTTGTCTTAACTAGTCTAGGACTCATTTTGTATCACCTTTCTGCTTTTTATCCATGTCTTTTTTCAGTCCCATACTGTATAAAAAATAAAATACATAGCCAGTGGGGTCAAACCAGCTCAGAAGTGAAATAGATAAAAATGTACAATATTAATTAAAATATTTGACACACACTTCCCTTTAGCTCCTGTGATTCCAGAAAATGCATCAAGCAGGATTTGGGTACTGAAACCTTTAGATCATGTGGTATGTAATACGGGAAGAGGAACAAAGTCAATAATTCTATGATACCCCAAATCACTGGGTATAAAATGGCTTATCAGACTACAGATTTTGTCACACAGTCAACCCCAGAAGGATGAACCTAGGGTTAACACAGTGGACGCCAGCAGGAGAGAGGTCTGAGATTATCTGGGAAGGGCCCACTGGCATGCGTTCTTACTGCACTTCCAGCAACAAACAGAAGACCCTGAGCGCCTGTACATGGATGGGGGTGGTGGAGAAGGAAGCTGAAGGAGCAATGCCATACTGGAAAACTTGGTCGACTTTATTTTCTCCTTGGGGGTGTCCTTGAACCACACATACACCAAAAGCTTGAATGTATCTCACGTAATTGAATCGATAAAGAACCAAGGGATTTAGTTACCAGAATTTGTAAATTCAGACCTCCCAAATTTTGAATTAGTCCAAAATATTT
This sequence comes from Pteropus alecto, assembly GCF_000325575.1. Lineage (NCBI taxonomy): Eukaryota > Metazoa > Chordata > Mammalia > Chiroptera > Pteropodidae > Pteropus > Pteropus alecto. Next base: position 1,602,373 of record NW_006442107.1, read on the forward strand.
TTATAGATCTACAACATATATTAACACCTGATTTCAAAGTCAAGGACTATGCCTAAAATTCTGTTTAAACCCCCTTCCCTGTTTTCATTTAGCACTGATAAACATATAATAGATAATAATTTTAAAAGTGTGTTGAGTGTTGTGAGTCTCAAGGAAAGAGAATATCTTGCTGTCTTTAACATGTTCGATGAACCAAAGGGGAATAAAGGAAAGAGAGACTATTTCGAGCTTCTTTTAGTAAGTACTTTTCACTAGATCCAAAATTGGGTTTATTTGCTGCAGGCCTCAACTATAATCCCTTACTTATGGACAAGGAGGACTTGAAGAAGCTCATAAAAGCAGACCACAGATTGGAAAGCATTCACGGGCATCTCTAAGATATAAGGTTAGAAGCACAGTTGGTGATGGTTTTGAAATAACTTTTACATGAGATTGTTGTGGAGCATCAGCATGTCAATCATTTTTACCATCAATATAAAATGAAGTAAAATTTGACAAAAAAATGTACATGAAATAAGAACGAATTGATTATGACACTGTGTATTTTGCTCTGGCTAATTTCAAGCTAAATCGCTAAAGCAATTACTAAGATAATCATATAATTTTATTATACAAATCAAATACTTTTGAGACTGAAGGGGATTCAATTTATAATTATGCCAGGACAACATGTATAAGATAGACTTGTCTTAGGCAGCCTGGGATGTATGGTTTCTGACTTACCACTGTTTTAAAGGCGATACAGATGTTCATATTTGCACTTTTTTTGAAATCTGTTTATTTTTATCTATAGTGAGAAATCTTGTCAGGCACTAGAAGCATTCGGAATTAATTATATTGAAATATAGTATGCACATTTCTATATCTGAAATGTATAATACACTGCTATGCTTCGGGATTTTTAGTTAAATTTGGATTTCAAGAGAATTATTGCTGTTTTTATCTAAATGTTGGTTACTCATTAATGAAAACTTCTTTGGTGGGGATAAAAGGCTAATGCTTGTTAGAATACCTCCTGGTAGCAATGAGAAAGGGACTATAGGCTCATCATACTGGCATGTAGCTGGAAATAAATTAAAACCAAATGATTAAAAATGTGATGGGTCTGAGTGAAGGGTCTCTCAAACCAAAAAGTGTCAGACCTCCCTGTCAGTCTGCAAAATCACTGAAAAATGACACATGAATCATAGCAGAAAGGGCTGTAGCCACTTAGCAGCCACTATTAACTTCACTGGCTTTGACCATGAAGGATAATGGCAGAATGAGACATGAGAGTCGGGATCAGAAGGGAGAGCCCTGCTCCATCACATGCAATGACTCACACCTCTCTGCCCTTTTGCTTAATAGTGGTGGGTTCAATGCTTTGACACAGATAACTGTTCAGAGAACCTTTCCAGTCAATGTTGACGCGAACAGCTAACAGTTTAGTAAGGCCATAGCTAGAATCAGGGATAATTTACAAAAGATTGACTTGGTATTTTTGTTTGCATTAGTTATTAATTTACATACTTACTTTTTATTTTGAAATCTACATAGTGCTAATAGTCTTCAGTTGACCACATTATGGCAGTGCACAAGTAACTCCAAGATCAATATAAACACTAATCATATTTTTTAATTTTTCCTTAATAGGAAGGAAGAAAAAAGGGGACCGATACTTACCCATTCCATGATTTAATCTTCAAATATCTGATGAAATTACTATTATGGTGATTTTAGGGAGAAGAAAATTGAGACTAAAGTCTGTGACAAGTTATAATTTGCCCAATGGATAAGTTTGAATTTGAAATAATACCTTTGACTCTAAACTTCATTTCTGACTGTCAGATTTATATCTCTATATCTGGAGCCTGAATTTTTTTTTTTTTTTTTTCTGTAAAAGGCCAGATGGTAAATATTTCAGGCTATGTAAAGCAACTACACAACTATAACACTGCGGCCAGAAAACAGCCATAGACAGTATGAAAAGAAATGGGTGAGCTCAGATTCCCACCCCGCCCCTTGCTTTGAAGTAATCATCAGAAATGAAAGCAAAATAATTAAAATAAAATAAACCCTAAACAAAATAAAAGAACACAATTATGTAACACATTAATAGTTGAGAATATCTTATAATCATGCCCCTATAATATCTCCAGTAAACAAATCCTGGATAGGAAAAAAATGTGTTTATTTTGGCATTTCTAACCTTCTCTTCCAAAGCCTTGCCCCACCGCCCACCCCCTGGGTAGCTAGAGCTTTTCCCACAAGCACTAGTGTTCTCTTCTCAAAATGCCACCCAGCCCTGCCCTTCCTGGCTGAATCTTACATTCTAAACCCTTCTTTCTCTGGCTTCCCATTTTTAAAACATATTCAAAATAGTATCAGACAGTGGAGGAGAAGATAAAATAACTTTTACCCACATTAAGTTATGGTTAGCTAAAACAATTTAATGTGGCAATCTTAAGAATTATCATAGTTTAGTAGAGGCGTATGCTCACTTAAATAGAGCAACCATTAATTAAGTCTCTATGCTAGATCTTGGGAGTGGGAATGTTTCTTAACAAAGCAACTTATAGCTAAAGCCATAAAAATATTTAGGCTACAGTAAATCCATTCCTAAGAAGCTACCTCAAAAAAACAAAAAACAAAAACCAATCCAACGGAACAAAAATTACTGTATATACAAAAAAATGCTCATTATAATTTTTAACATTATAGCAAATCCAGCTAAACAGAAACATACTGTCTAATATTAGGAAACTATATAAGTAAATCACACAAATATAAAGATATATTAGAAAACAATCAAAATTATCATCATGAAGACCAGGAAGAAACATGCAAATAAGCAAATCATTGTGGCAGATCAGTCGAGGATTGGTTTGGGGGTAAAATTCCCTTCTGACTACGAATAACATCATGAAGTCAACCATTGATTGAATATGTCAGACCACTATGCTGCATTAATGTTTTGGTATGGTTCTAGTGCGCTCTGTATATGTGTAAATGCTTATATACATAAAGAGGAAATAATCTGTGGCTCCCTCATTCAAAACTCTTTTACTGTAGAGGGAGACATGGACTGCTGAAACCACGGCATGGACAAGGACTCTGTCATATGACTCAAAATCCTTTCTGTAATGGTTCACTATACCACCTCTGAAAGACACAGACATGCAACAGCTCTTGCTTATTGTGCTCCTTCCCCCCCGCCCCCACCCCCTTCTCGAAGCCTACTCCCTCATTCCTCAGAGGCCAGTTGGCAATGCAATAAATTAATTTGTACTTTGGAGTGAATTCTTTAATCTTTTTTGTTCTCTCACCTCCCAATCAAACACACACTCTCACATTTGCATCTATTAACATAATGAAACATTAATTACACAGTGTCTAGGATAGGACAAGCAAAGCGCTTCAATCAATCTCAATAACTTGCACAGGGAAGTTGAAAAACGTTGCCCAGCCTTATCAGTACTACATAATAGACACAAACACAGGCTTGGTGCCTGTTGTGACTGTGATTTATAACCAGCATCTGAAAACAAAAAGCAGAAAATTACAAGGAGACTAATCAATAACAATTATCTTAATGATAGATGGACAAATTTTATTCTTTTGTTGGGTGGTATTGCCACTCTTGTGGTTTGTTTGCAACAGGGGATAAAGATTAAGCAGACTGCTCTAGAAAACCAATGAGGTCTGAAAATGCCTAATTCCTGGGGTGCAAAGGGTGGTTAGATTAACTGATTTCCCTCAAGAAACTATGAGAGTTCATCTGAACAAGAGAAGGTGACCCCCAAGGCCTCCCACACATCTGTCTCCTAATCCTTCTAAATTTGTTTGATTTCCTAGCGTCTCCCCACTTATATGTGTTCATCTGCTTAAGAAGGTCTGAATTCCGCCAGTGTCAGCCTGCAGGGCCATGCTGCATGCTTAACAGCCAGCATCAGCTCTAATTGATTGTTACTAAGTGGTTCCAGTTGTTAATTATGTAAAAATCAATACCCAAGGGTGCCACGTTTGGAACCCAGTACTTACAAACATCTTCAATATTTCACACTTTTCAAGTTTGTTTGTTTGTTTTGTTTTGTTTTTGCAAATATCAATCATGATGACATATAGGTATTTGGGTCAATAGACGCTCAGTATTTGTTGGATTTCTTCTTGGAAGCATGGAGGATTAAAAAAAGAAAAGAAAAGAAAAAGAAAAAAGCAAACAAAGGATGCCACAGCATTCCTCAAAGAGCATGTCTCTAGAGCATGGTTTCTCAATGCTGGCACTACTGACACTTTGGGCTGCAAAACTGAATAAGTCTTTTGTTGTGGGGAGCTGATGTGTGCGCTGTAGGAAGTTTGGCAGCACATTTGGTCTCTAATTCACTAGATGCCAGTACCTTTTCTTTTCCCCTTCCAGTCATGACAATCAAATGAGTCTCCAGGCATTACCAATGTCCCCAGTGGGGAAAGGGCAAAATCATCTCCAGCTGAGAACCGCTGCCTTATATCTTTCTGTACAAGAATCACGTAATGTTCCTTAAGAAAAGTACATTAATGCAAAGTGCAAATAAACGCTCAATTACATAAAAACTTTGGTATTAAATATTCTCTGAAATAAATGGATTTTAGCTGGCTTTTAAGTCAACACTTCAAGGCATTTATAAAGCACTGAAAGCCAAGAAACCTAAGTTCTGTCCCTCATGATCCCATCCTGACCATGCGGTCTGGGGCAGTCAATCCTTTTCTTTTTTCTATATATTGCTTTCTTCCTCTGCAAAGCAAAGAGCTTGGACAAAGTGATTTCCAGGTCTAACACTCTGAGGTTCTACCATTAAAAGGGTCGACTCATGTGAGTTAGCTCTTTAACCAGGACTATCCACTTGCCCCCAAACACCCCATCCAGTGGGAACCACAGTTCTTCATTCAACCCTTTACTTGAGTACATGTTGCTCACTGACTTTATCGTAGTCTAAAATTTTAATCCCACAAGAAGGAAAAATTGCGTGCATTAAAAAATGAATATATAATTCAGCAAAAGTGAGTGTAGTTCCAGTTTCTGTGTATTTAAAGAGGCAGAAATATCAAGGGAGCAATAATTTGTTAGAGCTTCCTTAAAGACAGGCATGATCACAAAGTAAGCAAATAAACAACAAGAAAGACCACTAAATCAAGCCCTATATACTGCCTATTGAGCTAAAAAGCCTTTCCATTATAATAGTTTTATTCAAGGTACAAACTACACTTAGGGGGAAAAAAACTAAATAAATGTAATTGTTAAAAATCCAATTTTCCTGAATTTGACCCTATGAGCAGTTGAGATCTCAGAAGCACATGCTTTCTGATTTGTGGTTCTCAGAGCCCATTAATGTTTGCAATCACTTCTCTAAATACACACTATTCACATAAATCCCTGGAGATTCTAGAGACCAATCTGCCTTTTTGACAGCTATCGAATCCTTGTTTGCATGAAAGATGCAACAAGTCAATGAAATCACCATTCAGGACGCTCAGCCCTGTCAGCTATTGGCTATTGAGACTCATCCATCCGTAGGCCCTCATCTGGGCTCTTTCCTAACTGATATGTTAGCTTG
>NW_006442107.1:1607955-1660173 GCF_000325575.1 Pteropus alecto
AATAGCATGACAGAGACACAACATTATAATTCTCTACATCCAGAGACTCAAATGACCCGCCTGCCAATATACCACAGAGTGTTCCCATTTTCAATGCATTTATCTCAACAGAGTGTTGAGGAAATCATCTTTCACATAGGTTGTACCCGTCTCTCTTCATTGCCTCTCAACACTCTAGACGACACATCAAAATACAATGATCCTTACATTTTCATGTATAATAATCTTGGGAGAAGAAAGGCAAACTCCCTTGCCAGAAGAAATGGAGCATCTAAGCAGTAATATTACACAGAGAAATCTTTCGTTTGCACACATGGTGAGAAAGCCTCTAAGTGTGACTGCACTTTCGCTGCCTCTAATAAGATAAAAGAACTTTATTTTTAAGGCCACAGGCACCAAGTAATTTATGTCAGTAACAACTACTGGGTGTGTTCTCGGTAGCTTATGATCTCTCCATAATAGTTCTCTTATTTGTTAAGAAAGAGGAAGAGAGAGGTGAGACACACAATCATAATTATACAAGAAAGACACTTGTAAATCCCAGGAACCAAGTTTTCATCAGTACAAAGACTATATTGTTTTGTGGCTACGCACCAACATTCTGAAAATGAAAGCCCTCTAGTGTGAGCCAAGCACTGACCAGGAATTGGGAAAAAAAAAAAAAATGTTTACCTTTAGGTGAATATATTGCATCACTATAATGAAATGGGAGAGTTGGGAAAATAAACAGCTAATTCATTGCAAATGCAAAACCACTCTTTAGAAAACGAAAGCCACAATAAAATTGATGGGCCATGGGTTATGAATGCATTGTTCTGGGTTTTCAAAACCTAAAGATAGCTTAAGAACTATAATCCAAACATAACCAAACCATATAGCATTCAATAACAAATGTGTGCATCTCAGCTCTGCCATTCCAACCAGCATCACCAGCAAAATTTCCCTTTCATGCTCTCCTGGCCAGCTATATTTAGTTACACTTCATGCGAAGTCACAGCTTTTAGATCTCATTTTCTTTCAATTCAGTAGATTTTGCAATTTCAACAAAAGAAGCTAAATTTAAAAATAAATAAATAAAAGTATCTGTGGGTCATAAACTTGCAAGCTCAGCAGTTTTAATGTTTAAAATAAATGCTAAATGTCCAACAGCAGGATTAGATGATATTACAAATGTGGATCATTCTCTTGTCTGAGATGAAAGCAAATAGGAGGAAAAGCAATCAGGATCCTGAAACTCTGTTATGCATTATACTGTCAGCTTCATGTTGAAACTGTTTGTTACATTTCTAAGTCCTTATCCCAATCATTTATTAGTCCGAAGCCATTTCAGACAAATAAGAGATATTCCTGTCGACCATATTAAAAAATGTTGCTCAGCCACAGGTATTTTCAAAAGAATAACACTGTTTTCATGTGTTATTGACATCAGAGGCCAGAAGGCATCATCTGTCCACAAAGTAGGAGAAATAAATTTTTAATTTCCATAACTAAACACTGTGAATTTCCATTTCTTACTGTTTTCGCCCGATTGTGAAATCTATTAATGCTGCAACAACACATCGAGTGCCTCCAATATCATATCTAAGAGATGGCTTTTATCAGGATAGATGAACATACTTTTCATCTTGAAGTATATGGCAGAGACTCTTGTTTATTAGACTCAGGAAATAGCCAGGAATTTCCTAAGTATGAGAAACCTCAAGCGTGGGAATTTCCTAAGTACGAGAAACCTCAAGTGTGGAGCGTTTCCCAAAGTTGGTAGCTCTCCTTTCATAATTATGATTAATAATGAGAATAATACTAATATCAGATTGTATTGGTGAGTCATTTTAATCTTCTATTATGTTAAACACCTATTATACATTATCTAGAATATTCCTTACGTCTGACTTATAATGAAGCAGCTACCATTATCTCCATTTTACAAATGAGTGAATTGTTTATGCCTTGTAATATTCCCAAAATAACTAAAGAAAGAAGAGGGATTTATAATTTATATAAATAATGCTGAAGAATCCATTGTGTTGAGAGTCTAGGCAAATGAGGTATAAGGAAGATGTGGAAAAAGTAATCTATGCAGACTAGAAGAGAAGATGCTACAAATAGTGAAATCAACTAAGATGAAGGTACTTTGGTGGAGAGAGATGGGGTTCAATGAAATAGTGGCCATACTATGCAAGAATCACTAGACATCAAGAGAAGGAGAATTGCTGGATTATAGAATAGGGGTTAGGATCTCAGACTCTGGAGGCAAACATATCTAGATTTAAACCCAATCTCCGGCACTCACCAGCTATACGACCTTAGACAGTTACTTATCTTCTTTTTTTCTCATCTAAAAAGCAAGAATAAATGCCACTAGCTATCTGCTGAAGCTGATGGGAATTTTTAAAATACAGTGTTCGGCATATTGCCGGCAGTAAATGTTCAACAGTTGGTCATTTATCGTGATCAACATTGGTCAAAATTTAATGGCTCACTATCAGTGTGACCTTGAGCAAGTTACTTTACTCTGTCACTTTACTCTGTCATTCCATTTACTTAGCTTTGAAATGAGACTGATATTAGAAGCTCAACCTATTCTACCTGATTAAAGGAGATAATGTATCTAAAAAGATTTTGAAAAGTACAAAAGTGTTATTACAAGAGTGTTTAGAAATGGACCAGGATCTTCCAGCTCTAGACTCAACCGTGCACATGTGATCCAAACAGTGGTGAGCTGTGTGTGGGCCGGTCTCTGCTGAGGAAAGGAAAATTACAGCTGAGGACTGTCTCGTTTTCAATTTATATTCCCTGCTTCTATTGCTTTACTCAGTCTCTTGTTTCTCTGTACTAAATATGTCATCTCAGTTAAAACCATCTACTTAATTTAACTTCATTTACTTTATTTTACTTCATTTACTTCATTTAACACATTAAGTCCCTATTCCTAGTAAGATATAATCATCCTCTCCCATTGTGAATAATAGCAAATAAACACATTGGTTTCTGCCCCTGGTCCCCAGCACAGAGCTCCTAAAACTCTTGTAATTTCCTAAGTGATAAGAGCGCTAGGAGCATCTTTTGTTATATTATTTGGGCTTTTGATCCTGGTTTCTGACAAAGAGCTCACAAAATCCTTGGAGTTTCCTGGGTGAAAATAGTGTATTTTGTGCTCCTGCATGGGGGCTGGTCACCAGAAAGACCAAGCCATGATTAGAAACTTGGAATTTTCAGCCTCCACCCCTACTCTCCAGAGGGGGGAGAGGGGCTGGAAATGGAGTTAATGACTGATTGTTCATGCCTACATTGAAAGACAGAACTGACACTTCAAGAGGCAGTGCTGTGCACGGGAAAGAATGAAGTATATCTGGTCCCAGCTTTGCTCAGATCCTGGCATGTGCTGTCTTTCTGAGCCCGCTGTGGTCAGGAGCCCTGATGCTGAGTCTAGAGTTTGTTCTCTCCTGCATAAAGAATGAAGTATATCTGATCTCAGCTTTGCTCAGATCCTGGGATGTATGTGCTGTATTTCTGAGCCCGCTGTGGTCAGGAACCCTGATGCTGAGTCTAGAGTTTGTTCTCTCCTGCAAAAGGTGCCTGAATCTCAGGGGAAATGTGGCCACTCATGGGCAGATATTTGTTGGTTAAACAATCACAGGCTACTCAGGGACAGTTGACGTGGCCTGGTGGGCAGATGCCTACTGGAAATGCTTTGAAAGAGACAGGGATGAGAGGATCGCTGGCAACCGAAATATTTTTCTTGGTTCGTACTTTGCTATTTCTTTCTTTGGTGAGTAAGCTGTTCATGTGGGCATGGAGATTAGATTTCAAATGCAAACTTTCCTAGGAGAGGTAACAGCTTTATTTAGGATTCTTTTCTGAGATTAGTCTTTCATATCAGGTAAAGCGGAAGGAAGGCTGAGACTGTCTACTCAAGGGGGGGAAGTTTGCAGAAAGGGCCAGATTGAGTCAGGCATGCTCACTGAGCTGGTGTGCATCACTGGTATATAGGAGGTGTCTGGTTTAGTAAAGAGAAGACAGTCTTTGCTTCAAGAAGACTTGAAGCTAAGAGAGTAAAAGGGAGACAGGTTTAATATGCATATGGGTGACTGCTAAAGGACAGGGAGTAAACAGGATGTACTGATCATGTTATTCTCTTGGTAAGTCTTGGGAAGGTTTCTGCATCAACCTAAGTTACAATTTCACGGTGAGGAGAGCTGTGGAGTTCCAGGCTACCATAGGAAATTCAGGCAAAGTCTGTGAAGAGAAAATACATGCAGATGAAGTAAAACTGGTCATTGAGATCAGATTAAAAATAGGGTATGAGAGGAAAACCTATGAAAACAAACAGACAACATAAAACGGTGTTGGTTAAAGGGAAAATGAAGTTGATATTTGGTGGAGAAAGTGATGGGTAGTCACTAGAGGTCTGAAACACTCACAGTTGTACCTCTCTGCCTCTTCCCAGCCCACCCAGCTACGGCTTTGGAGATTTTCAACTTGTAGAAGCAACCCCTCCCAGTCCTGAGACAATGCTGATCACGCAAGTTAAAGGGCTCCAGGCAAACGCGTTGGTGGGCCTAGAATCGGTCCTGACACTGTAATCAAGGAATTGGGGTCCTGAGCGTGAGGCTTAGGACCACCCCTCATGCCCTCGCCTCCAGGATTGGTCTCGCCTGTGTGATCTGGGCTTCTAGTATCTCTTTCTTGACTTATGCTACATTCCTTACTCTGCCTATAAAGTCTTTCCTTAACATTAGCTTACTTGGGTGGGCCCCTAAATCTGAAAAAGCCTTTATGAGCCTGTCTCAGACAGACCACCCCAAGCCATGATGTGTGATCTGCCTGGCCTCATGTATGCCAGCTGTGGGACCTCCCTGGGACAAGCCTCACCCTCAGGACTTAGACAGCGAGTTTTCAATATGGTCTTCATATCCTTTTGGGGATGGTAAGTTGGTCTGAAGGACTGCTAAAGCCATGCCTAGTCCTTTCTAGGCTATCCTCCCTTACATTCCAGCTGACCTTGAGGTTCTACAATGCCTCAGTGTTCAAATACTCTCTGACTCACAATAATTATCCCATTTGTGGTAACAACAGACAGGTTTTTGTGTTACCCGTAATGGCACACTCGCTGGTAGACTTTCTAAACCGTATTTCTGTTGACTTCCGTGTCTAATTCATCATGGCTGCATTTTGGATTTTTAAAAAATTACTTATTGACAATAGAAACGTTCCATTTGAATTTAAAAACATAGTCTAGTAATTAGAACAAAAAGACAAAGATAATGAGAGGGAAACGAAATTAGGTCAGTTCCAGAACTCCAATCTCTGAATAAAAAGAGTCTTAGAAACAATTTATAGACATAATGGAGGAGAAGACCTTATCAGTGAGATGATTCAAGAACATCTCCCAGAAGTGAAGGGCATATAAACCCAAATTAAACAGGCCCGTATCCACACCATGACAAATATCCATAACAAGTTATATCACAAGAATTTAGATCTGCAGACAAAGGGGACACCTTGTAAGTTTCCAAAGACAGAGAGAAAAAGAGAGAGACAAAGAGACAAGAGAACCTAATAGGATCAGGTTTCAGCATACATCAGATTTTTCAAAAGCAACCCTGGAATCCAGAAGACAATAGAACTGTGCCCTCAAATTCTGGAGGAAAACATTTCCTTAATAGTAATTCTACAGTCAACCAAACTCTTAATAAAATGAGAGGGTAGAATAAAAACATATTCTGACATGTGAAGTTTCAATTCTACCACCCATGCATGATCTTTTCTTAGGAAGCTACTGAAAGACATATTCCAGCAAAACAGGAAGAATAACAAAGACATGAACTTCAGGTAATTGGTGTAGAAATTCAGTAGGGAAAAGGAGGGAGTTCTCGGAATGGTGGTGAGAGGAGGCCCTGGGTTATAGTGGTGCCCACTGTGCAGCTGTCAACCATTTCAGATAGGCACAGATCAAAGGTCTCTGGGAGAGACTGCCTCAGGAAGAAACAATCGACAGATGTCTGAATAACTAGGAGCAGATTTAGGTTCCTGATGAAGTGGTAAGTACATTGAAACTAAGAAAACAAAATCGTACAAAAGACGATCATTAACTCCAGGGGAAGGCGGTATTGAACTGGAAAACAAAAGTAACCACAGTATACGCTGATTCAGTATTGTAAACACTGAATATTGAGCTAAACGCGATTAAGATATAACTTTATTGGGAGTCCGAGGATGAGCACAGGGCACATATACGATGAAGACAGGGCAGACATAGAGGCGAATGGGTGAAGGGGTACAAAAGAAAGTCAACTCAACATTTGACACAGCGGGAAATGAGATAAAATAAAAAATCAGAAAGGAACAATGTTAAGTATATTACTTAGAGATATAATGAAAAATTCCATAAGAACCGGTTGGAGGAATTCAGTATGGTAACTCTTGGGAAGAGGGCAGTTGAGGCAGGGCAGCAAGGAAATGACGTTTTTGTAACAATCTCTGCAGAACTCTACAGTTCTCTAAATCACATACATGTATAACTTGGTAACAATGAAGGCAAAATCACGTTACCAATTTTTATTTTTAATTTTATTTATTTTTTAATTCTTTAATATCACCACAAATTTGACCCCTTTTATCTAATTCTAAAAAGTGATTTGGGGGAACTTCCAAGACCAGGAGACCATCCTTCTTGGAGAAGGATGAATGAGAAGGATTCATGTGAGAAAAGATCTGGGTGCCAGAGGTGGATGAGAAGGATTACTGTGACTTTAATAATGGTGATGTTTTTCCTTAGTGAAAAATGTTCCCTGCTTGTCATAGGACAATGGCCAGTTGTATGTTCATGGACAATCTAGCTTTTCTGTCTCTAGGTAAGACATCTTCTAAGAGTTAAAAACTGACTTCACACAAGTCAGACTTGTAGTCACAAAACCCAGTGCCCAGCTTGATGAAGTCAAATACAACCTGATCTTTTAAACTTGGAGCAAACAGAACTGTAATCCCCCACTGTCCTGTTAAGCACAAAGTTTGCTCATAACAACATTATTTTTAGAATTCTGTGAGCTTGATGGGAAAACAGAAGGAACAGTCCAACATTAAATTATTCACTTGAACGACTTTCCAAATTGAAATCACAAAGATTGCAGGTACAGAGTTGTAACTACACAGGAACCTGTTCGAAGTAATTTCAGATTCGAACATTGCCATACAGTTTTGTTGATTTCGATGGAGGCAGCCTACTCATGTGGATAATACCATGCAGACGGGGCAGTGGTGGTGGGGTCCTCTACCAAGGCCATTGCTGCCCGAGTCCACCTCTGGCACCCAGATCTTTTTTCACATAATCTGTAAGGATTATATAACTTTTTAATGGGGCTGGAGGAGCTCAGGATGGAACAGAATCTGTGTACATAACACTAGTTATCCTTCCGATGAGAGGACTTCTACTATGACAACCGTGCATTTCATTCATAAAGTCATTGTCTGCCAGAAAAATGAACCCATTTGCTACAGTCAGGTATTAGCTTTCTCTCAGCTGCGGGAAGCAGCAGCATGTTAGAGGATCCTGTGAAGAGACCCACGAGTATTTAGTAGTTCAAATTAGAATTGTACCTACATGGTTTCTAATAACGAGTTAAACGGTCATATGCTTTTTACGGTTGTGAGACATCTTTCCTTATATCTCATCTCATCTTGATCTTCCCTTCTTTTCACCTAAAATCCAGGTCTTCCACAGATGGAAACAAAGGCTGTTGGCAAAGGTTGCCTTAATTGAGATTTAAAAGGAGTGTGTCACAGAGCTTTCTGGTAGGATATAGGGTGCCACACTGGTTCAGAGGCCAATATATAATCCTGACTCCTGCTTCTCCAGGAATTCCTTTCTATCCTACATTAGAGCCATCTCAGTGCACATTCATCTACGTAAAACAAATTCTAGGCCCATAATCCAAAATGAAATATAATTTCAAAAATTTTACAGCAAATGAGCAGAGATACATGGTAAAATCTGCTTCATTAAAAATTTTAGATAAGATCTATTCCAAAGTTATTTTCATTTCATCTTTTTTGAAAAGTTAATTCTATACACATGATGGAGCTACACAAATCTCTATTGAGCCGGCCTTGCCTTTCAGCCTGGGAGGCAATCCACTGAGAATCTTCCCAGTCAGCTGTAGCAGCAAGACTATAAAGGAAATATTTCCTGGATAGCGAGGTTTTGCTCTAGCTGCCCGAGTCACCTTATCATACTCAGCCTGCTGGTGTTACTCTTCTGTCTATATCTTGTCTCCACATGAACCAGTAAGAACATCTTAAAATTCAGAGATTGACATTTCTCTGCCTAAATCTTCCTGGGCTTCCTGTTGCAGGGACCCCCAAATCCTGAATGTGAACCACCATGGGCACATGATCGGGTCTCCTGGCACCCCACCCTTCATCGTATGTCTTGACCATCCTGTCTCAGCCACGGTGGCTCCTTTCTGCCCTTTGAACTAACCACACTACTTCCCTGAAATGTTCTCCTCAAATTTGTAGCTTATTCATTTCTACTCATCTTTTGGGTTCAGCTTAAATAGTATTTCCTCCAAGAAAACTTTCCTGACAGACCCACAAATAAAAAAGTTGGAAACCCTCCCCCACCATTATGATTCTCTCTCACGGTGTGCTGTACTGTTTTCTTAACAATTTTGATGATAGATTTGTTTTTGTGTTTTCTAGGTTAATTCTGACCTCCCCCACTGGACCATAAATGCCATGAGGATGGCCTCTGCTTCTTTATATTCGGCACTCTACATTCAGTGCCTAGGAGAGTGCCTGCACTTGTCAGGGCTCAATAATAACTGGCCACACAAATGAATAAGTGTATAATCTCAATCTTTCTCCCTCTCTCCCTCTCTCCCTCCCTGTCTGTCTGTCTGTCTGTCTCCTTTAGGCCCCACGCTTCTTGAGAACAGACCCCAAACTTCATTCTCTTAACCACTCACTTTGCATCTATTGCAGTATCCAGCATTTTTTAAATGAATTTTTCTTTTTCTTTTTCAGAAAGTGTCTGTAGTGGGTTGAATAGTGTCCTTGCCAAATTTACATCACCCTGGAACCTCAGGCTGTGACCTTATTTGGAAACAGGGTCTTTGCAAATGCAACTAAGGATCTTAAGATGAAATTGTCCTGGGTTTCAGGTGAGCTCTAAATAAAATGCCTAGAGGAGAGGACACCAAGAGACGCAGACACAAGGAAGAAGGCCGTGTGAAGGTGGAGGTAGATGATGGAGCGATACAGCTACACGTAAGGAATGGTAAGGATTGCCAGGAGCCCCCAGAAGCTGGAAGTGGCGAGGAAGGTACCCCTCACACACAGTTTTCAGAGAGAGAGTGGTCCTTCCAACAGCTTGACTTTGGACTTCTGGCCTCTACAACTGTAAAAGAATAAATTTCTGTTGGTTTAAGCCCCCCAGTGTGTGGTAATTTGCGATGGCAGCCTTAGAAAACTAACACAGGGTTCTAAGAGCAACGGTGTCATTCTGTAACCTCTAGGACTTCCTTTCACAACATGACTGAACGAGAAACTGACACAGAGATAAGGACCCAATATTTAGTAAGTCAGTGTACAAATGCATTCACAAACTCATAGAGGCACGATAGAAATAGAATCTTGGAATTAAAGGGGTCATTATGGGCTATTTTGCTCAACTTCCCACAATACAAGCCCTCTCTACAGAGCATCTTACAGATGGTTCCTTGGCCTCTGGTAGATAACAGGAGCTCAGTATCCCGTAGTGCTACGCAGAGGTGGAACTTTTAAGGAAAACAGTATATACGCCCTGTAACCCACGACAGACTATTAGACTGACACTGCGCTCATGCCGCAGCTGCGCTGGGCCTTTACAGCCTCGATACTGAAGTACGGCAGCTGCAAAGAGCATCCACATTGTGGTTTAAATGCTGCCCAAATCTCGCCGTCTTTCTTAAACCTAATTCAATTTGTGCGAGAAGGAAATAATAGAAATATTATTCAGAAACATAATTTTATTCAATTATCTCTGCCCAAATCCCTGTGGCAACTGAAAAATAGAATTAATTTTCATACTTGTGACCAACATCCCAGTCAAAGTAAATCAAATCAACTAAGACTTATTGAGCACTTTTTTTGGAGGAAGGTGAATGTTTTATTGAAGCAAAACAGAGATCTTAGAAAGTATGTCAGTCATAGCGTAGAGCTCAATGAATCCTCACAAATTAAACCACCTGTACCGCCCACACTCGGATGAGAAACAGAACCTTACCAGCGTCCCCAAGCTCTCTTCATGTGCCCTTCCGGTCACTGACACTCCCAACACCAGCCACTCTCATGACTTTTAACTCATTGGGTTAAACTGTACTGATGTGTGTGTGTGTGTGTGTGTGTCTTTTTTGTGGTAAATAAAAATAACTTAAAAATTGGCCATTTTAATCATTTTTTAAATGCACAGTTCAGTGGCATTACAAGATCTGCCTATTTTTGAATTTGATATAAACGGAATCATACAGAATGCATTTTTATGTATGAGGTCTATCTACTAGAGGCCAACCATTTTGCACCCCATTTTTATCATTTCATTTTTCTGACAAGACAGTAAATAAATGTCTTTTTAGGTATTTTATCCACTGAAGAATAGCACCAGTGAAACTCTAAAAACAGGTGGTTTTAAGAGTTAAAAGGCCCCTGGAGACATGCATCGTGTTGGTGTCCATTACACATAAATGTAGTTTTGAGCCTCTCGGATTACTCCCTTGGTGACCACCTGCCCTCTACAGGGCAAAGTTTCATGGCTTGAGGTTTCTGAGCATTCAATGTTAGACTCTGGGCCACCAAGAGAATCATCCTGGCTGATGGAAGGGCTGGAGGTTCAGAAGCCCAGAAGTGAATGGACACTTTCTAGAACAAACAAGATGTGGAAATTTTCTTAATTTAAACCAGAAAATGTAAGGAGTGACTCGGGCCTCCAGTGTCATAATAGTGTCAATTAAATGAAAACTACCCTATAAACCTGAGCTTCTGATTTATAATGCGTGCCGTTTTAAAGATTCTATGACATCCAGCTTAATGACCTAATATAAAACATTTTATTTAGCTTTATGGGCCTTGTTCTACTAAATATCACATTGCCCTCCACACCAAAGGCTGTGGAATAGTCTTGTTCATTCTGTTTATAAATCTGGACAAATCTTGTCCAGTCTGCAGAAGCTCCATTAACTTCTATTCCCTGGGGACCTCTGGTGGTCAGTTCTCACCAGGGAGAGGACTCGTCTATGTGGTCGGCTGCTTTTAAGTTTGTTTGACACAGAAGAACAGGTAGAGCACACAGCAGGGGTATGGATGGAGTATAATATTCCGGATCTTGGTCACTTGTTATTGCATTTATATCTCATCTATCGAGTCTATTCTCTGTCCTGTTTTTGATGCCTTAGAACAGGGGTCCCCAACCCCCTAGATGTGGAACGCTACCGAGCGAGCAAAGCTTCATCTATGTTTGCAGATGCTCCCCAGCGCTAGCATCACTGCCTCAGCTCCACTCAGATCATCAGGCATTAGATTCTCATAGGAGCACCGGTCCCTGGTACCGAAAAGGTTGGGGACCACTGCCTTAGAGACTTTTTTAAGGAAAGATCAGAAAGCATCAAAGTTAGGAACAGTTTCAAGATGGAAAAATGGTCACCCATAACTAAGACAGTAGGATGCTCAGAAAAACTGAAGGGAAGTCACATCACATGCACATATAAGGATGGCAATAGGGAGCTAGGACACAGTCTTTATAAGGATTGTGGAATCATATAAAAGATGATATTTTTTTCCATGACAGCCCGATACAAAATCCTGCCTTCATCCCTCTTACATGTAAAGCCTTTTCCTGACAGCCGTGTCGCCAGTATGGACAAGGGTAATTGTATGGTGTTCTTAATTGGGCATCATACTTACTTATCTTCACCATCCGTCACACAAAGGACCTTGCCAAGCACAGGACTCTGACCCCCAATCATAAGCCACGTGTGAGACTACAGAGGTTTCAATGAGCAGCTGCCACCGTCGTATCCCATTACGTCTTCAAGAGCTTCCTTGCTGTCCACCAGTGAGGTCAGATGCCCTCCGCTTCCCCTCACTGTCCATCACAGAGTGACAGGTGAGCGAAAGGACAGCCTCAGAACGGTGGTGCCTAGGAAGCCTGGAGTTCATAGGGGCAACTGTTTGCCAACATGACAGATTGCATGTTTCATATGCAAAGGAGGAAAGAAAAGAGGGGCCCCGTGGGACCTCAGGGCTCTGCAGCAGGCAGGCACAGCCTGCGGGCATGGGGCAGGCAAGCCAGGGCCTAGCAAGGGCCCCCGCGGAGGGGTGAATCAGTAAACAGTGAGCTGAGAGCATCGAGACGCCAGCCCTGCATCTGCTTCCTGGTCCTGAGCAGGGATTACGGAGTCACAGAGCGAGAAAGGATCTTGGGACATCTATACTACCCTTTCTTTTTACAGATGAGGAAACAAAGTTACCGAAGGGTAACTTACATGCTTCGGGTCATGTGCCTGGTTCGCCACAGGGCTAGAAGGAGAACTCAGACCTTGACTGCTAAGCCAGAGCTCCTTCTACTGCATTTATGGCCTCCAAATCCAGAAAAAGTAGCTCTCTCCAGGCTGTTAGAATCAGTACAGAATGTCAGCAGGTGACTGGGGTTGGGGTAGTGGGTTACAATTTTAAGATTGTATGAAAGGGCAAGAAACCTAAGCACAGCCAACACAGTGGCCGAATGCAACTCGAGTTTAGGAGGACCACTGCGGTTACAGGAAGAGCTCTGCGGGGACTTTCAACAGCTGCCAAAGTGAGCCTTCATGCAGGATTATTCCACGATAGCGTTTTCTATAACGGTAATGTTTCCTAACACTCGCTCGCATGTTCAAATGTTCTAATAAATGAAGAATTGGAGAATTTTATACTAAAAAAAAATTTTTAAGAAGAAAAATTAAAACTATAGGGGTGAGGGGTTACATGGCTTGCTTCTCCTTCCTACCCAAGTGCCTCGGCCTCCACTCCCCAAAAAGAGCAATTATGGGAGAGAAAGAGATAAGAGAAAGGATGGAGGGAGGGGAGAGAGAATGGAACTATCATTACACATAGTATCTACTTGGAAAGAATCCTTAGGTAACATATGGTCATTGAATCCTTTTCAAGGAATAACCAGAACGTAATAAATAGCCAGTCATGCAGTATTAGAATTAGAGATGAGTGTGCTGACAAATAATCAGAATTCAAATGGATGAGATGTTGACCCAAATTGTCAGTAACTCACTCATCCTCCTGATTGCGTCATTCCTTTTTCCAATATAGCACATCCCTTCCGGTTCAGTACCTAATGCTCTTTCATTTCTAAACCTTTTTTTTTAAGCCTTACCATATTCGACAAAATTTTACACAGCTAATTTAAAAAATTGACTACTCTAAGTTAACTGCTTTCATCCGTGTTTGCTCCTTTTCTTGCTTTGTCTCTTTAGCTGGGTTTATGTAGTTATATACATGATGCTCACTGAAACTGTCAAATAATAATGCAATGCAGTCAGAGGCCTTTCCCAAAGGGAGATTTCCTATGAAACGGTGCAGTGGTTCCTACAGGGTTTAAATGCTACCTTGCCATGGACCCCGAGGTCAGAAAGATTGATTTAGTGTTTTTCCTCTGCCTCTTACTAGTAGTACATCCTCAATATTGCCATCTGATAAATGGGCTGGGAATAATCTTGGCATTCGTCATGTATGTTTGTTGCAAGGATTACATATGACCCATATAAAGTACTTAGGACTGTGTCCAGAACACAGTAGTAGTTTAGAAGTAGTACTTAAGTAAAATAAAAGTCCCTGGATACTATAGTCTTAAACCAGAGTCCAGCAGTTAAATCCTCATAAGACCTGTCCAGTAACTCAGTTTTTATCCTCCTTTCAGCATGAACTTGTAATATTGGTCTGCCCTGGCGTAGAGTGGGTTTTCATTATGCACATCTGGCCAGCAAGAATCCTGTGCCTCCTTGTACTGCACTTAGCACAGTGCCACATGCAATTACAGGCTTAACACTTCCATTCTGATGATAATGATGATGGCAGTAACAGCACCATTGATAATGGCTAAGAGATGAAAAATAACCTGAAATTCAGAACTCGCCCAAGGAGGGGCCATCTCTCCCTAGCTCTGGGCTGAACACAATAAAAATCATCATCTCAATCACAGTTGCAATTAAACACTTCCCTGCAGGAAGCTGGAAGTAAAAAGATCCATCAAGTTCATGGGCGCTGCCCTGGGGAGCATTTCACGTCTTCCGCAGGCAGCAGACTGTGCTTCAAAATATTAACAGGCCATTAAGTATCCACAATCCCTCGGGATGCCCAGGTGGCTAGTGCTGTCTTAAAGCTTTGTCCTTTTGCTTTAGGGTTTTTTGGTTCTCTTCCTTATAGTAACGAAAGATCAGTTTTGAACAGGTCACTGGTTCTAGTGGTTTTCCAGAGCTTCTGGAAGTCCATGACACTTTGGTTTCAGCCTTCCGGTCTTGTTTTGTACAGCCGGCACTATAAGCTCATGTAAGTGGAGACTTGCCTAGCTTCTAACAGCGTCTGAATATGATAAATTAAAGAAAAGGTGCACATGAGGCTGTAAGTGAAGACGAAATAGTGTCCTTTTCCCCTTGCCTAGCTTCTAACAGCATTTGAATATGATAAATTAAAGAAAAGGTGCACATGAGGAAAGACTTGACCTAGAGAAGCTGGAAGAAGTGGGCGTCAACTTCCCCAAGTCCCCGGGGCTTTCCACTGATGGAGCTTTCATAAATGTCTTGGCTAGGCATTAAGGTGGTTTTATGTCCCAACTGGCCTTTCCAATTAGGAAAATTAATTCAACAGTCAGAAAGATGGAGTGGAGTGAGCTCTCCTACCCTTAGAGGACAAGCGTACAGAATGAGAGCCAGGCCAACTCAAGAACAGCAGTGGAAATGCACTTCTATGAGTGACAGGCAATGTAGTGACACCTTTGCGGAGCTCTCAGACTCAGCAGCTCATTGCACTCGGAGCCTTCCAAACAAAACTGTCTTCACAGATCTTATGATGAAAGGGCAACATGATACAAATGTAATGCTGGATTATGAAATTAAGAGTACCAGCATGAATGTTTCAGAAAATAAAGCTTCTCAGTGTGACTTTGACTATTTTCTATGGACTGTTAATCCTAGTTCCAGCTCTAAGTATTTGTGGAACATTACATGGACTATAGATCAAATAATACCTTCTTTGAGATCAGTCCCACCTACACTGTAATAACTCACTTTTCTCATCTTTAAAATGGGATCATAGTATATATCTCCCAGGGTTACAATAAAAGCTGAGTAAGTAATACATATAAATGCTTTAATATAGTGCAGATATCATAGTAAATATTTTATAAATGGTTGCGAATGATAGCAAATACAAGAACAATAAGATAAAAATAATATATCACCTATATGTAATAATATGCTAAATCATGTTACCTAACAGGGTCATTTTTAACATTAACTAGGTGACTTTGATACTTTAATAATCCTCCTAGATGTGTGCAAGACTTATCGAAGCAGTACAATTTAAATACGTAGAATATACTTGTACTGTTCAGACGTACGGAAAAGTTAGCGATTTCCAAAACTAAGTATCAACAGAACAGAAGTGAGTGGGACACACGCTATGAATGCCATCGCCGCAAGGGAGCCCAAAGATGGCAGTTTTCCCACACCTGTTTTCTGGGTCAGAAGGACAAAATGGGGGTGTGGTGGGACAGCGGCACCTCCACCACCTCCTAAGGAAAGGAAGCAAAATCAAATGATATTTTTCTCTGATTCTCAGAGTTGTCCACGTCCTTTCCCGACATCGAACTCTGCAATCAACTTCAAGTCTGAGAGTACACCAACGGCCTTGGTGAGTCAAGTTTAAACTTCAAAGACCATAAAGAAAAAAACCCAAAAATATAAAAAATAAAATAAATAAAACTTCAAAGACCAGAGGTCAAATCTTACACCAGATTTGTAGTGAATTATTTCATCTGTCGCTCAGCAAAAGTTTATTGCGAGCATTCGGAGTCAGGTCAGTTCTCAGAACTGAGCAAAGAGCAGAGAGAAAGACAGACAGTTTGAAAAGGGGAAACAGGCAACAACAAATAATCAGGGTTATAGCATAACAGTACTTGCTATGCCATATAAATTAATAGAAGGTTATAGTATAGAATGACTGGTACAGGGGTGGGAGTGTCTGTTTCAGGTAGGATGGTTTTCCATCTGCTATATAATCAAGTCTTTGGCTTTCATGTGTTCATTGGCAGAATATTTGATATTTGGTATCCTGTTGGATACCAGAGATTATTTCCTAACCAATCACATAAAATCTCCTAGAGACCAGCTTCTCTCCTCTGTAAACCTTTATTCCCAGCCAACATTCTCTCTGCCCTTTCTCCATGACTGAATGTAAGGGGTGGGACAGGGACCCACCTGAGAATAAAATGCGGCTATATCGAAGGTCGGTTAAATCAAAGTAGCTTCTCTTTTCCATATGCGAAAAGCAATACTTGCAAGTTGAAAAAAAGAAAAATGGAAAATACAGTAAAGTATGAAGAAGAAAATTAAAATCACTATCTTATCCACCAGGAAGACTACTGTTAACATTTTGGTGTGTTCTCTGAATGTTTTGGTGGATCTCTTTCTCTTTCTCTTTCTCTTTCTCTTTCTCTCCTGAATGTTTTGGTGGATTTCTTTCTCTCTCTCTCTCTCTCTCTCTCTTTCTCTCTCTCTCTCTCTCACACACACACACACACACGTGCACACACAAGTTCACGCTGAACGTTCTGTTTTTTATCTTACATTTTCTCTCCTTAACATTGCAGCACAAATATATTCTCATGTACAATAAATTTTTTTGAGGATATTTTAGTAGCTGTACAATATTTTGTCCTATAATTATACCATACTTTAATCAGTCACTTCCATATGGATGGCAAACTATTTCCAATTTTTTACTGTTAAAAATGCAGCTGATATATACATATATAGTACACATCTCTAATTATTTCCTTAAAATAGACTCCAGTGAGAAATACTGAATTGAGGGGGAGGATGACAAACACTTTTAAGGCCTTTGATAAAACTGCCAAATTGACTTCCAGAAATCTGGCACAACGATCTTATCAACAGTGTCTAAGAATGCCTGTTCCAATATATTCTCAAGAACACACATGCATTATTTCTCTTCAATTCTGTTATGTCAACAGTAAAAAAAAAATCTATCTCACTGCTATTAAAATTTTTATTAATTTCTTTCTTCACTAATTGAAAAAGCTTATTTATTATTTCTATATGTTATTCATTCATAGTTTCTTTCTTGTGAACAGTTGAAGTCACATAATTTGCCCACTTTTTAAATAGAGTTGGAATTTATTTTTTTAATTCATTGTATAACGATCTTTCTGGATAAGGATTCTTTCAGTTACTTAATGGTTGTATTAATATTTGGAACATATTTCAGTGATATGAGATTTTAAAATAAAGTTACCGTAGCATGCATTATGTAAAATCCTCTGGTGCTGGGAGATTCAAAGAGTACTCCATCTTCACCACTGGAATTAACTTGAAGGCGATAGTGGAGGTGACTGTGCCCAGCACGCAGTGAAAGTGAAACACAGGCTGGTTCCCTTCCTGTCCCAGGTGAGCTCACTGCAGACTGGCACTGGCCTCGTGGCCACTCCACGCTCTCCTGATCAGAACACACCCCCGTGTCATGCCCTGTCCTGGACATTCGCCCTCTGCTTGGCACCATTCTGTTTTCTTAATCCATTCTAAGTTCTATTATAACTTTTCGAAAATGTTTTAATAAGACAGTGATTTGGGACTTAGACCATCAGTCTTTGTGGACAATGAATAGCTCCATACATTGGAACCTGATCTTGGAATCGGACAGATCTCAAATAATGATTACGCAGTTTACTAGTATTTTAGTAGTCCCAGGATGTGTGAGCTTGGACTAGTTATTTAAACTCTCTGAGGATGAGTTTTCTCACCTGTAAAACGGAAACAATTATAGGTATTTTGCATTTCAGGTGGCCCCTCCACGTGTAACAACAACAAAGTACTTTGCAGGAGTTGCTGGAGGAAGGTAGAACTGGACAGAGAAATAGAGCAGAATGCCAGAAACAGACTGGACACAAAATGAATGCGTGTTTGTTCAGCACTTGAATTCCTAAGAGTATCATAAGTAACAGTAGAAAAGGGGACAGTTTGGGGCACTAAGCTACTCAGATTTTGATTCTGTCAGAAAGAGCTCCCATGGTTCTTGGCCTGTTTAACCCAGGATGCTTTTTCCTTAGCTTAAATATAAGCTCAATTACTTCAAGGTTTTACTGCAATGTTGTTGCAACAAAAGCATTTTACTAAAGACATCAAATCAAATTACTTTCTCACTTATACTTTTCTTTCCTCTTAGCCTTTTTATTTATCTTTAGAAAATTGCTGATGGTGTCTCACATGAGCCGGGGAACAAATTTTGACCTTCTAAAGCTGAGCTACCTACCGGACTCAGACATAGGGACTGTGGCTGTGGGTGGGACCTCTCAGGGCAGAGGCTGAGAACATCTCAGAAGAGACTGGTACAGCATTGTTTTGTTGACACTTTCCCAAACTGTCCTGCTGGTCGTCCATGCAAATGAGCTCTGACATCTAGAGACTTCGATTTCTACTGCTGATGTGATCCTATCTACCAAGGTTTTGGGTTTTTCAATTTTTTTGAAGGTACAGAAATTTTACACACAAATTAGTATGAGATAGATTTTTGTCAATTCAAAAGTAACTTAGATAAAATGGAAAAGAGGCCTAGATATTAAAAAAACTTTACTTATTACCACTCACTGAGAAATTGTCAAAGGTAACACCAAAAGGCAGGTTCAGGTCTCTCCACTCCAGCGACAGTTATTAAGATAATATGCAGTAATAACAACAAATTATATAGATAATAAGTTTAAATTTAAATGTCAGAGTAGAAATGGGGAAAATGTAATAAGTATTATAATGTCATTTATTTCTCTCTCTCTGTCTTTTTGTTGCTGTTGTTGTTGCTGCTTCTTTCCTGGGTCACAGCAAAGAAGTTCCAGCCTCTCGCATATCCAGTCTACTTGGTGTTTTCCCTTTCCTGCCGTTGCTTTTCAGCCTTCCCCTCCCTCCTGCCACATCGGTTTCTCTCCTGGTTTAACTCTCCTTTTCATTTACATCTCAGTCAGACACTCTCTCCCCGAGACCTTTGCCGATCACCTCTCCTCACCCCGGCTCAGAAAGGTGTGTGTCCTCAAGACGCCTCACTCTTCCCCTAGCACTTTCCTCAGCATGTTTTAGTGTTTGTTTACTGTGGGTAAAGTACTAGTCTGTGAGCTCCTTAAGGGCAATGCCTACCAGTTTCCATCTCTCCCGCCCCAGTGTGTGTCCCAGCACCTCGTACGAGGCTTGCTGGCGGGAGGCAGAGAACGGAAGAGTGAACAAATATATAGACGTACATACAAAAGTGCAAAGCGTTTTGGAGCAATGTGTGAACTAGCTGGCGGCATCCTGAACTGTTCTTGGTAACAAATGCTCGTCTTTGGGATAAAGATGAGACTGAAACTGGGTGACAGGAGAAGAGGAATGAACAGGATTCAGAAACAGCCTTCCGGAAACGTAACAAGTCAAGGGAAATGTACAAGCAGCTCCCAAGAAATAACAGAAACCTAATTACATTCGCAAACTATTTCACAAAATCCTAAAATATTACCGTCATGCCTTAGGTTTTCAAAATCAATGTAATTTTCAAACCTTGGTCTGTGGAATTTTTCTTGTGACGAAAACTAGAGGATGACCATGAATCCAGAGCTGTTTTCTAAGGACTGCAGAGAGTGTTCCAGAAGCCTCTGCATGCACTGGGTTACTTTTCTTCCTAAAGTTCAAAATCCCAATGAGTTTTTAAAATATAGATGGGATTATTTCCACTCTGGGGTTTTACCGTTTGGATGTCAACCTCATTTTATAATCTCACATGTTTCTGAGTGGCACAGGCTGATCAGATGCTAGGATCAGAATGAGTTTCCGTCATGGTCGATTCAAGATGTCTCTGCAATGTTTCAGCATCCTAACATTCAGCAGTCAGCTAACGGGGCATCCTTTCTGTCCACAGGTTACCCAGCTGTCCTAGGCCCTCTGTGACCATGATGCATTTGAACATAAAGTCGCTTTGGTCTAGTATGTAAAGGAAAATTAGACTTCAAAACTTAGATGTCAAATTCTATAATAGATTTTTAATAAATCAATTATTAATTCAGTTATCAGTCAATGAAAGTTGTTTGAGTATTTTTTATGTGCCAGGCCATGGTTGAAGCAGGACACAGAGCAAAGTGATCTGTGCATCAATACGCAGGTCAGTGTGCTAAATGTCAGACCAACATTTGTGTTTTTAGATCCCTAGTCCAGTGCCCTTTCCACCAGACACATTCCAGGAAATCCCGTGCTTCCTCGGATTTCAGACCAATTATCTACTTGGAGCACATTTGACAGAAACCCCAATCTTTCTGTGTGAAGACCATCAGCATGTCCATCACATGGACTGTTATGTCTAGTGATGAAAAAAAGTTTCCCACAAGCCGCAACTTATCTTTTAATCCATATCGGCTTCCTTTGAAATGCAAATTCTCAAATGCCATGTTTAAGAAACATCAGCATTCCTAACAACTCCTCTAGCCCATCTAGTCTCTTTCCTTCATTTTCTCAGAAATCCATTTTGGGGTTGCTGACAACTTTAATTAACCGGTCTGAAAACCAGGAATTTTCAGGGGATCAAAATTCACATTAGGATAGCCATCCTCATGTCGGCAATTGATAATTGTCCACTCTTATCCCTAAGAAAGGGGCGGATATAAAATGTACTTAGAAAGTAATGAGACAAGTATTTACGAATGGTGTGTGAAAACCGGCCTTACTTTCTAGTCACACTCTATATACCATAATTCCTTAAGGCAACCCTAAGAGATGATGCCAGAGTCACAGCTGTGGATACAACGCCCAGGATAATTTCACCAACTGGGAACCAAGTGCCCCAAAGCTTCATATTTAGATGCATGAAGGGTACCAGAGGCATGATTAGTCATAAATTAGGGCCAGAATATAAATGGTCAGGCTGCAATATATCCTCTAGCTCAGAGAAAATACATGAGGGAGGCTAAGTGAAAAAGATTGAAAATAAATCCTAAAAATCTCCTACACCAATAGATATAAAGGTTGAAAAGGCACCAGTAAAACCAAGAAGCCGTGTACATGGGGGAATTCTGAATCCACAGAATCAGAAAGAATTTAAGTGTGTGACAAGAGAGGTAAAGGACAGCCTGTTTACCACCGCTGTAATCCTGACCTGCTGGCTGATAGCTGATGAGCTGTTTGTATACTGAGGGTAAGCCATTTATTTCATTTGCAGTATGGGCTCCATGATAGTGCTTCCAACAAGCTCAGGCTCTTGAATGGAAAGAAGCTTTTGGTCACCATCTTCGTTTGAAAAAATTTGAACTTTAAGGGTGTAAAGAGAATATCTCTTAAATGTTAAATTTAATTGGAAATAGTCTCTCTGTGATTTTCTTTAAAAAATAACTGTGTTTAGAAAAATTACTGTGACTGCTTTTGAAAGCCCCAAATATTTATTTA
Source organism: Pteropus alecto (assembly GCF_000325575.1). Taxonomy (NCBI): domain Eukaryota; kingdom Metazoa; phylum Chordata; class Mammalia; order Chiroptera; family Pteropodidae; genus Pteropus; species Pteropus alecto. Next base: position 1,629,666 of record NW_006442107.1, read on the forward strand.
TTAAGTCAGGACCCCAATTTGTAAATAAAATTCACAGTGATCACCATGTTGTTTTTTAACAACTGGGTTATCTATGTTATAAGAGAACAGAGCAGATAATAAACTGTCATTAAAATAAAATGTTTTCTGTCAATGTTAGATAATAAATAATTATTAATTTTGAATTTTATCATGGACAAGGGTTGAAAGTTAATGTGCACCTTAACAGAGACACAAAATGATATAACGTTACATTTTAAAGCTCTTTCACACCTGTGAACTACTCTGGACCTACTTTTATAAAATCATAGAATGTTAGCATTATAAGGGGACTCTTAAATGACAGGAAACTTATCTAATGGCATAGAGCTACAGCCTGTCCTCAGATAGCATGGTGTGCTGTTTCCTTATAAAGTTGATAAGATGCTAACTCTTGTTTATCTCATTTAGACTATGGAAAAATTGGTTTTGTTATATGTCATTTCACTTAAAAGTCACAGAATCTATCAGTGATGTTAAGTGAGGACTTACTGTACCTTTATCTTAGATCCAGTACAAGAATACAGATTGACGATTTACCATATAGTTCTTTGATTATAAGTTTACACTGGGAAGTGGGCAATGGGAGAGACTGTTAGGTCACCTGGATCCAATCACAGACACCTGGACCCTGCGCAGTAACTTTCTATCACTGTCCATAACCTAAACTTGAGAAACAGAGAAGCTTTTGTTGGTTCATTCTTTTATCTGTCTAGGTTTTTTTTTTTTTTTTTCATTTGATTTCGTTTCCTTTTAGTTTTAAAACAAGTTGTATCATCTGAACACATTTTCCAAAAAGAAGTCTTTATCATAATTTTAAGGTAATATACTGATCTTACATAATAAAGAGACATTAGAGGAAGCAGTGTGAAAACAAATGATAAAACCCGTAAAATCCAACCCACACTTCCACATACATTTTCTTCAGCCATTCTGCAGCCTCTTATCATTTACTCATTCTCTTTGATGTTCAAACTGCTCACTTTGATAATTTTGTGTACAGTTCCAAGGAAAATGAAGAGGTTTTTTTGAAAAAAGGCGTTTTCATATTAGAAATAAAAATAGATAGTCAATGTTGTAAGATGTCATTAAACAGCCTGTAGGATGAGGTCTGTGAAGAGAGCATCAGATTTGACAATTGAAAGATCATTAATGATGTTTTCTAGAGTAGAATCAGCAGGGTTATAAAGACACCAAATTATAAGGATAAAAAAAGGGTAGATTTGTCTGTGTTTGAAGAAAAAAACAGTCTGGAGATGAGGCAGTAAACAAAGGAGAGGCTGGGGCCTCTGGGGCCAGAGGGTGGGACTCCATTTTTCTTCTGTTTTGTTTTTAAATGGGAGTGACATATGTAAAGTCTGTGGTGAAAGAGCCTATAAACAATGAGACATTAGAAATTAAAGAGATTAAGAAAAATCTGAATAATTGATGGAACATTTTAGAAAAGAAGAAAAGGGCATAGTGAGAATAATTTGCCTTGAATTGGAGAAAAAAAAGCTCTTCCTACAATCCTGGAGGCAAGACAGTGAAGGTGGGTGTATAGAGATCGTTGCTGGACTTGCAAAAATCAAGGTACTTGATCTTTGGCCTTGTTTCTGGATGGTCTATGAATAAAGAAAGAGTGGGGATGATAAGGCTGAGTGTGGTCCGTAGCGAAATTCCCAAAAGATTTGGGAGAGGGAAGAAGAGGTCAGTAGAAACTACAAGTGAGCCTGGAGTGTGTATGACAGCATGGCAGGAACATCAAAGAAAGGGTGATGGATTGAGCTGGAAAAGTAGAGATCAGGAAGACATAATAAAGATTCAAAAATAATAAGGATTATACAATAATTTTGTATCTCTTGGTATATGGGAACCAAGAGCATGAGCAGCAACCATTCAGAAAGGGCACTGTTTCTTCATGTGGAATTGAGATGTGTAAAAGGCATTAGTCTCAGAAACATTTTATGAGTATCAATCTCTTCTCTACTTCCTAAAAGAAAACGTGTAACCTGGCGTGAAGAGGGAAAATCTGCTTCATCACACATCGCATCACCATAATTTACTACGGCATCTACACTTTTAGTATATTGTCTGCTGGGTAGGAGGAAGGAAACTCCTACAGCTTATGTGTGTATTTCCGTAGGCTGACAGTTGCCCATTGAGCTCGCAGAGAAAGACCCTCTGGGCTATGGCCTTTTAGCACAGTTAATGAAAACACAACCATTTTCTGAGTTGTTATTGCTACCCTCTTTCAGGATAGGTAACATTTCAAGTATCAAGGCTACTGTAGCTAGATAGTGAATAAGAAGCACTAGGCTGTGTTAAATTTAAAAAAAAATGAAAAGGAAATATCTAACTGTATTAGCGAAATAAAGGTGAAAACATTTGGAAAGATTTTTTAATATAATACGGATGTACTTGTTTGTATTGAAAAATGGATTTCTGCCATCTATTACATTAAATAAGTCTTTATCAGAAGCCACCCTATGTTGCTTAACTAGAAAATCTCCCAATGTTAGTCATTGATCAGAGGTTATCACAGATATAACTCACATGGCCAATGAACAATACCATGACAAAATGTTTATTTTACAGAGCTTTGTATAGGTTTAGTTATTAACTCCCATTGGAGCAATATGTAATTGTGCACTTGCAATGCCAGTCAATCAATATCGTGTACTACTCAGGGTAATGATGCTTGTACTTGAAGGTACACAGCTGTGATCACAACAATTATTCTCTGCCCTGGCTATTTCTAAAGTGCTTCCATTTTCAAAATATTTGAGCCTTTATAAGGTGACTCTGGCAGTTGACACAAGAAGAACTCACCTACAGTTCAAGATACCAAATATATTTCTGGGTAATTGTATAGGAAAGACTCAACCATTATTCACTGAGTTGGGGTAGAAAGTGATGTGTGGGATAGGAAAAAATAAGTTTATGTTATTGCTAATATATATATATATATGTGTGTGTGTGTAAACTATATTACAGCCCATATCTATGAGGCTATCTTTTACATGATAGAAAAAAATGCAGCAGTCATGAGAAGAAGCCTGTAGCGGAAAACTTCAGGCACAAATTAAAGAAGGTGAGACTTAAAGTGGATGTGAAATAACAGGGGAAATTTGCTTTGGAGACTATGGAGGAAAGGAGAGTGTGTGTGTGTGTGTGTGTGTGTGTGTGTGTGTGTGTGTGTGTGTGTGTGTGTAAACCTACGTTCTTGGTGGATCTACCGCAGCCTTTGTATAAAGGCTTCCTAGTGCTTGCGGCCAGGCCAACAGGCCGGCCTTACTAAAACAGTATTTGATGAAGTGTGTTCTTTTTACATAAACAGATTACTTGTAAGGCTTGAAATCATAGACTCATCACTCAAAGGAAGACTGGAAAATACGTCACGCCACTCCTAATTTACCCATGCAGGAACTCAGACTCACAAACTTATCTGAAATGCTACAGACACTTCAAGGACAGAATTAACACAACTCTGTGAATATACTAAAAAGCATTGAATTGTATTTGTTAAATGGATGAATTGTATGGTATGTGAATTATATCTCAATAAAGCTGTTATTTAAAAAAAAAAAAAGATAGACTTGGGGATATGAGATTAGAGCACGTCTGCTGAATTCTAAATCAGAGAAAAGAAAGTAACAACACCCTAATCAAATCATGACAGCAAACAGCGAATGTTTAAAACAACTGAACTTTTCTACTGCCTCAAACATCAGGATGCCTTTCTTCCTTACCTTTCAGACATGACTACCTCTGCCATTGAGTCTGATCACAGCATTTAAGCAATTCAGCAACAAAAAGGCTATATTTCATTTGTCATTTTCCCTAAACCACTGACATTCTGATTAGCAGATTCATGAATGATCAAAAATATCTGAAGATGAGTAACAATTACTTTACAGTTCTTCCTCCTAAAGTTGCTTGGATAATTATAGTGATGCCATCTGACTTGTCATCATTGCTGTCATGACAGTCAAACCTTGGGTGGGGAGAGGGTAGGACCCAGATACAGTCTCCTCAGCTGTCACAGATAAAATTACTGAACAAACCACCTCAGATGCCATGGTAAAATGCACGGCCACATAGAATTTCCAAATGATATCCCAGCATGAAGCCATTCCTAGCCTGATGGCCATACCGTTGGTTCAGGGGCAGGCTCTCGGGGGACAGTTCCAGGCAGCTTGTACTCTCAAAGTTCTGAGGATCACAGCTGTAAAGTTAGCCTATAAATCTCACTCACACCCTGCCCTCCTCATCAAGTTTTGGAACTGACATTTCCTCATTCTATATTTACATGGAAGATTTTACTCATACTGTGTTGTAATTCTGTGAACTCATTTTCCCTTTATAGTGAATCTGTGGGGAAGAACACGCATATTCATTTAGTTATTTATTCATTCATTTATCTAAGCACATGTAACTAACTCTACATGACTTGATCTCATCCTAAGGATGGTGATGTTACTATATTCTCCATGCCTTGGAAAGGTCCCTTTTTAAGACCCTCATCTTTCACATAGTTGATACTCTATATTTTCAAGGACCTTGGGGAGCTTGGTAGAACAAGAGTGCACATTGAGTTGGAAAAAAGGACCAGTTCTGTAAACCATTATCTGATTATCAAGGTACTCAGAGAGAGTTGGGGCCCTCATTAATTTTTTTTTTTTAAAGAAGGAGGAGGAGGAGGAGAAAGAGGGGAGGGGGAAAAAAATCTCTCTATTTTCTCCTTCCCATTGGGTATTCCTTCTTGCAATGGGTCAGCTCTGATGCAGACACATTCTTTAGTGAGGCAGAAATAAATTAATGTGCTTTCCAAAGTTAAAGAATGAAAGAGAATCACAGCAAACAATTTCCAAGAAGCTCACATTTCTGAGTAAACTACAAATGCTGGGTCTTTCTGAACACGGAGAGCATTTCAGATTGTTCAAAAGTGGGCTGTCGTAACTAGATTGAAGGACTTTGAATCATTTGCTTGGCATCAGAGCATAAGGAAATGTACTCATTTCCTAGAATATGTATTTTTCAAATGTCTATTTGTCCTTGGGATTTGGAGAGAGCTTTGCTAAAATCTATCTTAAGAAAAAATTGTAAAGATTCTGTCTTGTTTTGTGCTTTGAGAATAATGCATGAATACGCTAGGGCTACAGTTGAAGTCATTCATGGCTTGTTGCTGCTCAGGGATGCCTGCTACCACTCAGCTGATCTTCGCCCTTAATTTCTAGCTGCTTTATTACTTCCTAACGGAGTTCATTGGATGAAAGGAATCATTTCTTGGTAGTAGAAGTTAAGTGATAGTACGTAAGACACCCAATTCAATGAAGGCCTTCTTAAACTTGATGAGTAGTACCTGGAACTTGAGTTCTACCTTTATTTCAAAATTAGATTCAATTTCACAGAGCTGAGTAAGGTAGGTGACCTTATTGAAAGAGTGAGAATTCAAATTAAACTCAAAACCGAGAGCAGATGATACCCTTTAATGATAATTAAAAAAAATATAAAGGAAAATATAAGAAGGTGCCTGTTACATCCAAAATAGATTCTCAATCATACTTCTAAAAATGTCTTCCAGAAGGCTTACGCAGCTGTTCTTCAATGGAATCTCTTGGATCAACGATTATATTTCACATTCGATTTTATGTTTAGTAGTATGGCATTTGCAATTTCTCTATTTAACAATGCACTTATCTCTAAATACTTTTAAACCCTGTACTCAAAATCCTTATTCTGAACATTAAATGACTATATTGCTGGCAACATGACGGTACGTTTGGATAAAAACTTCAAACAAATAAAAAACAAAAAATGCCAGTTCTTGATTAACTAAAGGATATTCACGCACATAATTTATAGAGTTGTCAGAATTTAATAAATATGGTTTTGAAAAATTATACACATATATCTAACAATGAGATTATGCAGGAAAACTCTGAACCCTTTTCATCCCACTATTCATCTCTTGATCTACACAGGCAACTGTGAAGAGAATTCCTTAATAAATATAATTTATTCTTTTCCTTCATGTCTCCTCCTCAATCGAAAACTGAACTTCAATCAAAAACAAAAAGTAACAAGTGAACTAAGAAAATAAACAAAAACTCATAGATACAGATAACAGAACAGTGGTTACCAGAAGGGACAGGGGGGAGGGGGATGTGAGTGGGTAAAGGGGGTCAAATATATGCTAACGAAAAAAAAAAAAAAAAAAACAACTAGACTTCAGGTGTTGAGCAAGCAAGAGTAAACAGATGTCAAAGTATAATATCATACACTTGAAATGTATATAATGTTAATAACTAACGTTACCTTAATGAATTTAATAGAAAAAACTAGGCTGTTGGATAGTAGCTCGAGCTTAACTGGACAACTAGAGCAGAGTGATAGAGCTAAGTGGAATCCCAGATAGGTAATCCAAAGCTCTAAGACCAAGGGTGAAACAGAAAAACCTAAGTAATCTTGTTCCATCTCTAGAATAAAATAACATCAGTCTGTGTTCTGAAGCTGCCCATACAACAGATTCGGCACTCACTGGGAACTATAGACCACTGTGGCATTGGGGACTGAGTCTACATCTTCTCTCTGGAAGGATGAGACACAGACAAGCAACAGGAGCTGAACAGAAGCCCAAATATATTCTAAGATGGTAAAGAGGAAGACTTCACTGCAATGGAAAGAATTCGCCAAAGCTTCATGGTAAACAGGTCGCTTTGACCTAGGTCTTGAAATAAAACTATTTTGGGAGATAGAATCAAGCAGAAAGATGACATCAAGTTATGAGGGCCTACAAATGAAGTATTAGTGAAGCAGTAGCATGGGACTGACTGGGTCCACAAATGCCAACTCATGGGCTTGCTGCATTAGAAATAACTTGGGGAGCTTGTTGAAAGTTAAGATTCTATGATTTTCTAATTCCATAAGTATAGAGTGTGGCCAGGAATCTGCTACTTAGTCAGGAATGACGTGCACCCCCCCGGGATAAAGGGATGTGATAAGTAAGAACACATTAAAAAGGCAGTTTGTATCAGCTGAAGGGGAGTGTTACAAGTCCATGGAATTTGGGATTTATTGTGTAGATAGAAGAGGTTCTTAATTACTCTATTCCATGGTATTTTGACCTGAGTAAAAATGGTTAGTAAAGTCAGAATATTTCCACTTAGAAATATATGAAGTACAGGTATACCTCAGAGGTATCACTGGGGGTGGGGGGTTCCAAACCACCACAATAAAACAAACATCACAACAAAGCAAGTCACAGTCTTTTTTGCTGGTGGAGAAATTGCTTTCTATTTATTAAAAACATGTCATCTGTGAAACGCAATAAAGCGAAGCACAATAAAATGAGGTATGTCTGTATTTTTTAAAGATTCTTATCAAGAACATTTAAATGCCAATTTATAAACTTAGAGATGAAAACTTCTGTGTAAAAGGCCACAGATACAAAGACACACACACACAATCAAGAAGTTTTCTATATTAACAACCATGGTTATATGACTACTCTAATAATAATAGTTTTCCATTTCCTATCTGACAATTATGCAGTCACTCTGGAGGTACAGGATGAGCTATCCAATTAGGGACTGAAGGACCTGGGAGGGCCCTTGTCTCTGTCACTATCTTGGGCAAATTAAACTCGCTGTGACTCAGTTTCCTCCTGCATAAGAGTATAATAATAACACCTAATGAGCATCAAGTGATCTGGCAAGTATCATAAGAAAAAGGAAAGAAATTCAAAATGTTAAAATGAAGTATGGAAAACCCAAAATTATATGGAAGGCATATTCAGTTAACTGTCTCCAGGGAATATTTCTGACTTCTGAATCCTAGTGAAATAATCCCATTTTCAATCCCTTTTTAAATTTTTTTTTTTTAATATGTAAATGGGGCCAGAGCCTTCCTGGGACCAGTTGTTCTGCCAGAAGCTTCTGTCCCAGGGGCACCCTGCAGCTGATCCCTCCCTTCCCATGGCCACAAAGAGAAGGGCAGATGCACAGAGGGAAGAATTGAGCAGCCTAGGACTGAAAATTTAACTTACAATAAAATTAGAGCACATTCCAGCGTAAAGCCTCAGCCAGAGAAGAACCTTTCTTAAAAACTTATTTAACACAAATCCACATACGCTGAAGATATTCCCAAGTTATCAATCTTCCACTAGGCTCTCATCGAATACTGGCTTTCCCCATGCGTGTGCTTCTCTCCTGATGCTTAAGTACCCCCAGGAGAAAACCCACCAGTGACTCTCACGTTGCTGACTTATGAATATAACCATAAATCATGTGCAGCAAACTGTTACTTTAAAATGACTTCTCCAAATCTTTTAAGTTCATATTAGGAAATTAAACCCACCCTCTTGATATAATTTAGGGTTTTTTCAAAGCTACAAGGAACCACGATTCTGCTCTTCGACCCTCTGTACCATTTGATACAAACAGGCCACTGTCATTTCATACTTGATGAGTATCAGGAGGTCAGAAAAGTCCAAACATTATCCACCTAAATAATTACAGAACAAATTGCAGTCTTGGAACTGGATTTGCTCAATTCACTCTCATATAGCAATGCAAAGTAGTTATTTTTAATCCCCATTTTATCACTGAAGAAATCGAGGCTCATGGAGGTTAAGTAATTTGCTTAAGATGTCATAATTAATTTATGGCAGTGTCAGAACTATGCTAGGTAGTGCCTGAAAGAAGAGGAGGAAGCAAAATAGACCTGCAGAAGTCATTCCTTTCAACCTGCTTTATCCAAGTTTACAACTGATGTGCAAGCCGAGGCTACGTGGTTTTCTCTCACAGAAGACCTGATTTTCCAACCTGCCCAACTCAGGGAGGTACCCTTTGGTCCTCCCAGCAGGTGTCACTGAGGTGTGTGGAATAACAACATTAAACCTGACCCAGAAATTACACTATTTCTCAGACTTATACCACTTGTACACATAGAGAGCTAGAATCATATAATGTTATAATTGGAAAGTTAGATGTTTTCTGAATTCTCAGTTTACAGACAAAGAAATTGAGGCATAGAAATGTGATTTGTCCAAGGTCACAGGCCTGTAGGATGTCAGGGCTAGGTGATTTCCCTGAGACCCACTGAGTACGATCCTCTACTCAGCTCGGCCTTCTCTCATCCTCATTGTGTGTCTTGTGTCCCCTTATCTACAGCAAAGCCTTCTTCACCTCTCTAAGAATGGAAAGAAAACATATTGGAAGAAGCATTTAAAAAACAGAAATGAGAAAAAAATAACAGTGAGATCTTAAGTTTAACACCTGCTCTAAGACATCTCCTTAGCTGACCTCACTTCAAGGACATTAGAAAATTCCTCGGTTAGAAAGAACTGAATCATTTGATCGATTCTTTCCTTTTTCTCTTACTACTAAGTATCCTCCATATTTTATCTGGATTTCACCAGTTTTTACATTCATGTCCTTCTCCCACATACGAACCCGGTTGAGAACCCCATGTTGCATTTAGTTGCCACGCTTCCTAGTCTCTGCTGGTCTGTGATTGTTTCTCCATCTTTCTTTTCTAAGACTGTGACAGTCTTGAGGAGCAGTGGTCAGGTTTTTGTAGAATTCCCCTCAGTTTGGATTCGTCTGATGTATTTCTCATAATTAGACTCAGGATATGGGTTTGGAGAAGAAGACCACAGAGGTGAAGCTCCCTCTTCATCACATCATAACACTTGAAATAACACTTGAGTGTACAATTATGATGTATTTCTCATAATACCACAGAGGTGAAGCTCCCTCTTCATCACATCATATCAGGGGGACATACTGTTAACATGAGTTTTTATTGGTGATGTTTTCCTTGACCAGTTGGTTAAGAAAGTTTTTACTAACTTTCCCCTTTCCATACTCTACTGTCTGGTTGAGGGTGACTAAGCCCAGCCCACAAGTGTTATTATTTGGATACTTTTATAAGAAAAATGTGTGCCTTTTGCCACCCCTTCCTGTTCTTCTCCCTAAAGTAACTGATGTAAAAGGTGAGTTCGCTTATAAGCAGGAACACCCTAACAAGGTAGAAAGGCACTCAAGTTGAAATAACACTTGAGTGTACAAACAATCTGTTTTGGATAGTGAGTTTGGTCACTAATGGAAGCAGGAAAAAGAGGGTGTAGTGGGTTAAGTTGTGTTCCCCAAAATGATATGTCAAAATCCTCATCTCTGGTATTTGTGAATGTAACCTTAGCTGGAAATGGAGTTTCTGTAGATGTATTCGGGTTATGTTGAGGTCATGCTGGATTCTGGGGGGTACAGGGAGGAGGGCCTGAATCCAGTGACTGCTGTCCTTATAAAATGAGAAGAAAGCAAGCTCTGTAACTGTGGGGTCAGAGACCAGAGTGACATAGTTACAAACCAAGGAATGCCAGCGATGGCTGGGCATCATCAGAGTCTAGGAGAAGCGAGAAAGAATTCTTCCCTAGAGACTTCAGAGGGAACATGGCCTTGCTGGTGCCTTGATTTCATATTTCTAATTTCAAGAACTGTGAGAAAATAAATATCTATTTTTTTTGAAGCCACTCGGTTTTTGGTACTTTGTAAGGCTTGCCCTAGGAAACTAAGAGAATGACAGAAGTACCTTTCTATTGGGGAATAAGTGAATCTTGGCCAGGGAGCTGGCAAGGTGACCTCTAAAGAGAAAAAAAGTGCCTCAATCTCCCCACTCCCTTTCCAAGCCAAAGAACACCCCATAAGTTCATCTAACCAACTCTCTTCATCCCGAGAAAATAGGCATCAACACTCAACCTCTTTTATTATAAGGGGGCTCCCCATGAAGGCCTACCGACAGGGAATGAAAGTGCTTAGTGATGCCCACAGGGTATTCGGAGGCGCACGGTAGTGCTGTTTCTCCTTGCAAATTAATAAATCTGCCTGCACGCCTCGCTAATCCTTGAGAAACAGACCTGCTTGTGTGCTAGCTAAGTTCAGCTCTGAGAGCTTCCAAAGCTAAGTACCTCACTCCTGACACTGGTAAACTCACCTCCCTGAGAAGCCTCTTGGGAGACAACCGCATGCCGTTCTGACTAACGCACCATTCACACCACGCACACGCATCTTTTTTTTTTTTTTTTTTTTTAAATTTCTACAGAAGTGATTTTCCTTTCTTCTGACCCTTTCTAGCAGCTTTCTTTATTAACTGAGGTTATTTCATCATATACGTTGATTGATATGTTTTACTTGTTTTCAAAGAGCATAAGCTTTATCTCTGCCACTGAACTACTTGTGTGACCTTGAGCACTAAACCGAGTCCCTCTGAATCTTAGTTTCCCTGCTGACAAAATGGGTTCGGTAACGACAGCTCTGCCCATCTCACTTGGTTCTTGTGGCGATCAAATGAATTCCTGTGTAAGGAAATAGTGTTAAAATCAAAAGAGAAATGTACTTTAGTATTTTTCTTAGAATTATTATTAATTCCATTTTTCAATTTCCAGAACCCATTTCCACAATTGTATCAATCTCCTCACAAGGTAGAACAGTTTATGCAAGATCTCCTCGAGATCTTCATGTGTATAAAGCATGCTCACCCATCACAACCCAACTCAGACGCCACCTCTGCCACGAAGCCTTTGCTGCTCCGTCAGTCCTCCCCTTACTGCCTCCTGTTGTAGGAATTTGCACACGTGTTATTTTCTGTGCTCAACTGTTAAGGCCTTAAGGGCGGAAACCAAGTCTTATATCTATATCCCCAAAGCCTTCAACCCCTTTCACATGGTGTTCTCAGTTATCTTGACTGACTTAAAGCAACGTTTATTACCTCACACAGTTTATGAGAGTCAGGAATCTGAGAATAGCTTGGCCCAGTATTTCTAGTTCAGGGTCTCTCAGGAGGCTGCACTCAAGGTGTCAGCTGGGGCTACAGTTATCTAAAGGCTTGACTGGGATAGAAAATCTGTTTCCAAGCTCACTCGCATGGCTGTTGGCAGCGAGCCTCAGTTTGCCATATGGGCCTATGGGTAAAGCAGCTCACAACATGGCAACTGGAGTCCCTCGGAGTGACTCCAGAGATGGGGGAGGGGGAGGGGGAGAGAGAGAAATGCTGCTTTTATGACCTAATCTCCAGGCGACACACTGTCATTTTTTGTTTCATTTCATTCATTAGAAGTGAGTTATAAGGTCCAGCTCATACTCAACATGAAGGAATTATATAAGGGTGTGAATATAGCCACCTTGAAGGCTGGCTACCACAATGACTGACTAACCGGATACGTCACATTTATCTTTAATAAACTTTCACTCGGGGCTTTTCTTCTCCTAGTCGACACAGACATTACTTTTGTTGAAGTATGTTCAGGAATGCAAATGCGAACCAATCAACCTTGGATTCGGAAAAGATGATATACAAAGAAGTCTGAAGCAAAATGAATTATCCAATCATTACTCGTTCTGCCCCCACCACCACTATTATGTACACATAAGTGACTGAATAAACTTTTACCCCAAATCAACAGAATCTTCGCAGCAAAATGCTACTTTATCAATAAAATCAGCAAGTATATGCAATTTGTTTTCATATTTCCTAATTTATATTTTCAATTTCCTATTCCAATCCAGAGTAAGAAATATATTTTCATATCCAGACTCCTCGGCCTTATTCTCATAGTGAAGAGTCACAATGTGTTTATTATGTCCCTACGATATGCCAGGCACCGTACTTCAGGTAGACGGTGAGGAAGAGGCATGAGGTCCCTGGCCTTACTGTTTACAAAAGGACAGACAGACAACACACACTTCAAGCATTCTCTGGAATCTGACACGTAAATTTATGCAAACTCATTCACTACTTCACAACACAAATCTGAGTACTCATTATTGCCTGTGAGTTCCTTAATGCTTCTCAATGCTTCTCAATTTACCCAAAGCTTCTCCATACTTTTCGAAGGCTACCTAAAGTGGAATGTCTTCCATGAAATTTTCAGTGAGCGCCGGTGCTTTCAATAATCTTGTGCTTCTTTCTATAGCAAATTAGCACTTAATTATTAACTATCTTGCTTCCAAGTGATTTAGTCATATTACCACAACAGATGGCAATTTCTTTAAGGTTCAGGCCACTCCCCAATGCTTAGAAGGTACTCAATAAATGCTTGCCAATTGATGATTAATAATGATAAAGTGTTTGCTTGAATGTCCTTGACCGAAGCTCTGTGCATTTGAATCTGAACTCATAAGACTAGTTCTTGAATTAATATTCTAGGTGCCCAAGGCTAAGTCTAATTTGAATTAAAATTTACATAACTTATTTTAATCAAAATAAATGCACAGTGCCTTAATCTTTTCTTTACTTAGGATTTATTGGAGAGATTAGTAAGTTACTATTGGTTAGTGTGGAAGCTTAACAACTGGAATGCTAAATATTCCATAGTTTTTCATAACTATACAAAAGAGCTACTATTATTTGTACCATTCTTTAGATAGAAGAACTAAAACAGCCTAAAGTCTTGGGGAAAAAAATTTGCTTTAGAGTAAGACAGATCTGGTTAAGTCAAATTCTAACATTACAATCTGGCAAATTACAATTACTCTAAGCTTCCATTTTTCTTATCCATACGATGAGGATATTCCTATTTGCTTTCCAGAGTTGTTGAGAAGATTACAATAATGCATCTAAGCCACCTGGCCCAGGCCCTAGCTGGTATTAGCTGTGCCAACACCACTTCTATTCTTTTCAGTAAATATTTCTTTAAGAAATGTTGAAATTGTATTGACCTGAGGGGGAAAAACTTATAATCATCCAATACACCAAAAAAAAAAAATCACTGACATTTTCAAAAGCTTCTTTATTAAACAAAGGTCCCGTAGATGGCCACATCTGACAGCACAGTCAAGGAAACAGTGGGCAAATTTAGACCAACGGTTCCCTCAGATTTCAATGGGTCATGAAACAGCCTTGGGTCACAGACTCTTACACTGAAGAACATCTGAGAAAAATGAATGGCCAAAGACAACTGAAGAGTCATGAAAATAAAAGCATTTTTCTCTATTTTTTGTTTACCAGTTTTTGTTTGTTTTTGTTTTGTTTTTGTTTTTTTGTTTTTTGTTTTTGTTTTGTTTTGTTTTTGACTGCCATAATCCACTGTTATCTGGATTGCCAGGCTTCATTTGAACAGTCACATGTTTCAACACTGGACCTCTGTGTCTCATCCACAATGCCTATAGACTCTAGGTTTCTAAAGCCATTTAGATTGTAGGTGTCACTGTCAATTCCCATGAAACACTTTAGTAATAATATATGGCTTTGAATTTTAGAACTATTTTTTTTTTTTTATTCTGCTTGCCAATCATCCATAGTGTTGAGAAATAGTCTTAGACTGAATTTCTAACTGGTATGTATATATGTTACCTAAGCTAATTTGAAAGACATCCACATACTTTAAAAATATTTAGCTAATATCCTAAGAGAGAAATTCAAGCTATCTCCATATAGCTTGAGCAAATCAGATTAAATTGAAGTATTTTTTAGACTCAATTTTTAAAATAGCTTTGAGCAGTAGATTCGTTTAAAGAAAAAAGTTGCTGGGCTGAGGGTTAGCAGACATGAGTCCCGATCTAAACCAATTACAGTCTTCGGTTAAGAAGAGTAAAAGAAGATGGTGACTAAGCTGATGAGTGATCCGCCATGGAAAAGAATCTTGGAAGAAAATTAAATTACACAGAGGGGAAAAAGTGATCCATGTTCTGGGGGATGACAAGAATGGCATTGAGTCAGATGCCATAGATTAGTCCAAACTCTCATGTTCTATATGAGAAATTATAGAAAAGGACCGGAAGGTTGGCAAAAAAATATGATCAAGGAGAATTCTCAGGGAGGAAGAAGACTGGTGCCAGGACCTCGGCTGCCCCAAACAGCAGTCAGCATCCTCTGAAATCCACCAGAGACTATGGCATCCTGAGAATGATGTACAAAGATGCTCATGGATCATGCTGAAGGCATTTGTTCCACCCAAGAAACTCTTGTACAGTCGCCAGGAATCAGAAAGGGCTGAACTGTGCTGATACCTTGCTGATCTAATGGGGCTCTAGATCTTATGAGTCCTGATAGGATTGTCCTCTGGAATCTTAATTACGTGTTTCTGGGTTTTGGACACTGTTTTGAGAAATGTGGGCTGACAAAGTAAAGGTGATATTACCTCTATCCTGAACATTCTCAAACATCCTGTTTGGGAATACTCACTCTTACTATGTGTCTCTCCTTCACTACTCACACAGAACACTTCTCTTCTGATACTTCTGGTCACCAATGTGTGGAGGTTTTTCCCACGCCAAGCAATTCTCTGTGACACCAGCCAGGTGTTCAACAGTTTAACTCAATTGTAATACAAACCCTACCTGGATGGAGCATCAGATCCCACAGGTTAAGGGCTCAGTCCCAGGACAGTGCTGCCTCCTCCCACCCTGCCCTTCAGACACCAATCACAAATCTGAGGGTTCTCACCTGGGCTTCTCTCTGAACGGCTATAAATCAGTGGTTCCCATGACATCCTCCTCAGGTTCGATTAATTTGCTAGAGTGTCTCACAGAACTCAGGAAAGCGGTTTACCTACTAGATTGCCAGTTTATTATAAAATGATATAACTCAGGAATGGACAGATGGAAGAAATACACAGGACAAGGTGTGGGGAAAGGGGCACAGAGCTTCCACGCCCTTCCTGAGCACACCACTGCCCTGGCACCTCCACGTGCTCACAAACTCTGGAAGCTCTCTGAACCCCATACTTTTGGGATTTTTATGGAGGCTTCATCACATTGGCATGATGGATCATTAACTCCATTTCCAGCTCATCTCCTCTCCCTGGAGAATAAGCGGTGAGGAATGAGAATTCTAAGCTTCTAAACAGGGCTTGGTCTTCATGCAGGAGTCCGGCAAGAGTCACTTTTTTAGAACAAAAGATAATCCTATCGCTCAAGAAATTCCAAGGGATTTAGGAATGATGTATCAGAAACTGGGGTCAAAGACCAAATATTACAACAAAAGAAGCTCCTGGTGTTCTTATCTCTTAGGAAATTACAATGGTTGTAGGTCTATGCCACCAACAAAGGGCAGAGGCCAACATCCAGATTTTCTATTATCTCACATATCAGTTGGACTATCCAGACACTCTCAGTTACTATCTTATTTCCCTCATAAGAAAAGAGAATTGAGCAGTACCCCACAATAGGAAAATCTGTTTAAAGCTCAGACTTGACATGTTATGAGTAGTTTGTACAGAATTCTATTGGAACAGAGGCAGGCCAATGTAGAAGAGATACTGGTAAGTGGTGTGAAAATCCCCTATTATACTTCAGGCCAAGTAGCCATAAGATGTAGCCAGTTGGCTGAAAAACCTAAAGGAGTGAATGCAATCTGACAATCAGGAAAGAAATGAAAAGAACGGCACCCAACGCCATCATGTTCTGAAGAAAGTAAAAGAGAATGTCAGAGGAAGCCTCAGTAGAAGAATTCCTAAGATCTGAGGAGTAGCTAAGTTGAATGACATTGTCAGTGCTGAGAGCAAAGACATCCTGGACATGGGTCACAGTGGAATGGCCTGTATCTCTTCAGATTAAAGCAGGTTTTTCTCCAGTGTGGATGCTGACAGAGGCACTCTTAGTCAGCCCTTGAGGAGAAGGGTTGGACTGTGTCTACTCCCATATCAGCAGCTTTCTAATGTAATGAGTTACTTTGTATTTTCAGTAGCTATCCATGTACATCTATGATCTTTTCCTAAAAGGGGGAGCACTTTGTGGATGTGAGTACAGGGACTTTTTCCAATTTCCTAGTACTTCATTTGTTCATCCATTTATTCGGCAAATATTTACTGGGCTCATTCTGTGTGCCAGGCAGATCTCTATATCATGGTCGTAAATAGTAAACATGAGAAATCAGGTCCCTATTCTCAAAGAGCTTACACTCTAGTGGAAAAAGAAAGGCAAGACATAAATCAATCAATTGAGAAAAAAGAAAGCTCTGCAGAAAATTTATATAAGGTGGTATGATAGAAGGTGACTTGGGATCAGGGAAGCCCTCTCTGATCATCTAGAAGAGCATTCCAGGCAGAGGGAACAGACAGTGTGAAGGCCCTAAGTTAAGAACAACACTGAGATGTTCATAAAAGGACAGCTGAAAGGGGAAAGGGGACAGGTAGAAAGGATAAAGGGGGTCAAATATATGATGACAGAAGATTTGACTTTGGACAGTGAACACAATGCAATATACAGATGATGTATTATAGAACTGTATACTTGAAACCTATATAATTTTATTAACCAATGTCACCCCAATAAATTTAATAAGAAATATAAAAAGACATCAGAAAAAGAACAACGTGGCTGAAGAATAGTAAAAAGCGGGGAGAACAGAACAAGATGGAATAGAGGAGTAATACTGAATAGATCGTACTGAACTCAAAAGACAGTTTAAAGCATTAAAATGTTATTCCAAGCTTACAGGAGGAAAAGGCACAATGTTAACCATGGTTTTAAAGATTAGTGAGAATAGTTCAGAAGGGAAAGATGGAGTCAAAGACATCGTTACAGGATTATTTCATTAGTCTAGGGGAGAGGCAACAGGGGTGTGGAGAAGGTGGTAGCAGAGATCAGCAGTTGGAATGGGTTCAATGAATGTTCTGGAGGCCACGCTTCTAGGACTTGTCAATAGCTGGGGTGGGGAGATATAGAAAGAGAGAGGAAGCAAGATGCTCCTATCGTTTTATTTGAGCCGCTAGTAGATAGTGGTGTCTGTTTACAGATACAAGTAAGAATCAGGAAGATTAAATATGAGAGGGAAACCCAAGTGATTTCAATTTTCATTAAGTTAAATCTGATATACCTTTAAAACAAGTAGATGCTAATTAGGTAGATGATATCAATAGGTCAAAGGTTTGTTTCAGAACTAGAGAGAAGATCTATTTAGAGTGGCTAAAAGAGATAAAAAAAAAAAAGCTCATTTCAGACTTAGGGGTCAAAGTGACTGTCATCCTCCGCACCATAACCCATACCACACTTGTGTTGACACTGTCCTTTAAAAAAAATATCAATGGATCAAATTAATAGGTCAGGGTAAAATTATGAGTTGTAAATATTTACTGGAAACCAAGAAAGTCCTGATACTTATCCTGAGATAGAGAGATAAAAAATAAAGGCAAGGTGAAAAAATTAAGCATGGAATAATAGTGAGTCAGTCCCTTACAGCCACCTGCATATTTCATTATTATAAGATATACACATGTCCAATTCTATTGTGAGAGAACATACAGACAGCATTGAATCTTAATAAAACTAAATTGAACAGTGAGTGTTGGAATAAACTCTGTCTTCAGAACATAAGCAAATTTTCATCTACATAGCAAAAAAATAATTAGAATCACACATTCACTCTTAGTTCTTTGAGGAACAGGTTTAGTACTGAATAATAAGTGGTAGCAACAGTAGCTGTAAATGTTAGGAAAACGGATATAAAATTTTTGCAATAAATATTCACCTTGCACAAAAACATTATAAATCAACTTAGACTGTGATTTGTGTCATTAGCAGCCTAAGTACCTATTCTTAATTTTTTTTTCCCTAAATATTTTAAGCCCTTTGGAAACTAAACAGTAAGCCCTGCCTAGCCTCCCTCCTGCCTTCACCCGTAGCTTCCACGGGCACCAGCCAGATGGATGAGTTTGCCCAATCACGACAAGGGACAGTTGGAACACCCATCTTGACTGATGCTATGCAAAATGTCAGAGCCTTTTGAATGTCATGATGGAAACTTTCCAAACCCAAAGATTGTAGAGAGCTGTACAATCACTGCACAAAGGGACTGATGTGTTGCATATTGAATTCAGGCAATGATTACATATAATTCTATCATTACCATCATTACCTAGAGTGAGATTAATGGAAGCAACTATTCAGAAAAACAAGAAAGAAATTAGCTTTGAAGTAGCATAATGAAAGATTTTAATTGTGGGAAGAATTCAGTCACATTTTTAAATTACTGGTTGTGATTCCATCAAACTCGCTAACCTCAAATCTTATTCCCTGCTTCAATGCAAGTGCTTTATTTCATTTGGTCACACAGTGATCAACAAAGGTCGGCTATCCATGGACTATAACCTCACTGCAAAACTAATAAACCAGCCTGTCCAAAATGTTTATTTTAATAAATGGACAGAGGAAGTTAGAAGAATACCTATTGAAAAAAAAAACAAACAAATTAAGTGGGTTTGTTTGAGTGCCATTAAAACATCAGTGGCATGACCCCTGTTATAAGCAAAACAACATGGTACAGATGAGAACTGTGTAAGTCTCGTATCAAGTGGGAATTTAGAGATTGCTAACATCTAGGATAAGTTAGCAGTCCGATTTTATTCAAATGCATTCATATAATCTACATATAAGAATTCCACTGGTTGTTTTTTCCACCAAGGGCTGTGTGAATTTTCTAACTATAAATATTCATAAAACAAAGATTTTTGCTAGTTCTTGACTCAGAGTAGGGAGAAGTTCTGAACCATAGGTTCTGCAAAGGGATGGCACCAGGATTCTAAAGTAGAGAGTCCTTGACTTCTGGAGATGCACCTTCCTCCCCTTCCTGTCTTCGAGGCTTTTTTGAGACTCTCTAAAGGGAGCTCATTGAAGGTTATGAACAGACTCAGCAGCCTGATAATTCAGGATGGATCTGAACACTTAGCTCCCTACCTCAACTTAAATTTGGACTACACAGGCCATGTTTTAAAAATTGTTGCAATATAGATATTTTGTCAGTTGAGTTCAATCGATATGTCAATTAACATTAAATCGTATGTATATGCTATCTAAATCGCAATATAACTAATTTATAAGTGGGTGTCTTTGTATCATCTCTGTGTTCACTCGGAAAACTCAGGATAAAAAGCTGCACATCCTCAAAAGTGGAAAAACATTATTTATAGTGTCCGACCGATCTGCTGCAGAATAACAACTGCTTATCCTTTACACAATGTAGCACTTTACATATTTTAAGTCTTTTTTTCATATATCTATTCTTTACAAAAGCATAAAAGGTAGAAAATCCAGGCATCAATACCCCCTTTTATAGGTATAAAACAGAAATGTAGCTCAAGGTGAAACAGATAAAGACTTGAAATCATTCCTTCTCACTCCCAGTTCAGAACATTTTTTTTTTTTTCTCAAAAACAGCATTGTCTACTTAGAACCACATGGGATTAAGAACCAGCTCCAATGATGAAATTCATCCTCGTTCAGCCGCCTGCCCTGCACCTACGCGGTACAAACCGCCCTCATCTCCTCGACAACTACAATAATTCCCTCACTGTTCCCCTGCTTCTACTCTTTCTATGACATGTTTTATACTCTACTGCCATGTTGATCTTTTCAGAATGATGTTCTGATCGTGCCACCTCTCCGCTTAAAATCCTTAAGTGACCTAGCACTTGCTCTTAGAAGAAAGACTAAAACCTACTTTCTTTAGGTCTCTATTCCAATGTCAACTTCTCCTCCCAACTACTCCCCAGAGACCAGTAACCCCTCTCCCAGTCACTCTCTACCCACCTCATCTGCTTTAATTTTCTTCCTAACACTTAGCCCCTGAAATATTCTATGTTTATGGGTTTAGTTGTTAATTATGTCTTCTCAAGGATTCATCTCAGGGATTCACTTCTATATCCCCAGAATAGCACCACATAGCAGATGCTGAGTGTTTATCAAAAAAAAATAAATAAATAAATGCATAAATTCTGGCTTAGTTAGTTCAGGCTCCTATAACACATGCCACAGATAGGTGGCTTATAAAACAATAGAAGTTTATTTCTTACAGTTGTATAGGCCAGAAATCAGACCCGAATGCCAACGTGGTCGGGTTCTCGTAAGGACCCTTTTCCAAGCTGTAAACTACTGTGTCCTCCCATGATGGAAAAGGGGTAGGGAGTGCTGTGGGGTCTCTTTTATAAGAGCATTAATTCCTTTCATGGGGGTTCCACACTCATGGCCTAAGCATCTCCCCAAAACCTTACCTCCTAATACCATCATACACAGCATTAGGATTTTGACATATGAATTTGGGGACGGAGCACAAACGTTTAGACCAAAGCAATGCCTACAGGATCTAGCTCCTGATCACCTTTTCCAGCCTCAGCACTCACAGCTTTTCCTCTTGCTCTTGGTTCTCCAGGCCCACTACCTTTCCTCACGTTCCTCGAATATGCCAGGATTCCTCCTATTCCTCCTCAAATATGCCAGGATTTCAGGCACTGTAGTTGGGTCAACGTAAGAACTTACCAGCAATTTCCTTTTCTGTGCTTTAACTATCCATAGAATTCATCTAACAGTGTTCTTCTTCATGTTATATATACTAGGTAAAAGGTTAAAGTTACAGAATGTATTTTCTTGTTCCTAAGCCTAGAATGTATTTGCCTCCAAATCCTTTAATTAATGCTTGTTTCTCTCATTAGATTATATGTTTCGTCACAGCAGGATTTTTTGTTATGGTTGTTCTGCTCACTTCTGTGTCATTAGTAATTGGTCTATAGAGTGAATGTCACTTTGAAATGATGTTACTATTTATGTCTAAATAGGTAATGTGTTCTTCTATTGCATTACAATCCATCGACGCTTCACATTAACTGGTTCATATTTGGAAGGGCTTTGGCGAGTAAATTGGGTAAAGTTAGGCAGTCCATAAACTGCCACAAATGGCACCCCATTAGAAAAATTGCCCTATCTGTACAATTGGTAATGGCAAGTTGGGAGTGGCTTTCACAAAGTTAAGTGCTTTTAGTGGAAATTAAGTTAGCAGATTCTCAAGGCTTCTATCATAAACCATATTGAAAACATTTATTAACCCCCTAAATTTAAAAGAGACAAAATTAGGATTAAAATACTCAAAGTATCACAATTATAGCATCTTTTTAGAAGAGGAAGAACCCTACCTAAAAACGTGAAAGTTACATTTCCACATTAGAAGCTATCAAAAAGAAGGACTTAAGGCTACTTTCTCTTGTGAATGGAACACAGCCTCCTCACATTATCTGCTCTTCATACGGCTGAACAAGCTGACTGAAAAGACTTGATTCTAACTCAGCCCAGCAGTGTGTCCACTATAGGGCCATCTGTGCCAGCCCCCAAACCAAGTCAGAATTAGCAGCAACTTCTCAATATTTAATACATGCCAACAAAGGGGGCTGATCAGAAAGTCTTCCTGCTTCGAAGAGGCAACAAAGCATGACTTATCCATAGCTAGCTAGTTAGATAGATAGAATTTTTTCTACTTCTGAAACATTTTGCCTAATGCTATCTCCTTCGAGAAGAATTTAACTATCATCAATCAAACAGACGGGTATCCTTAAAATATTTTTGTGTTTGCAACTGTCACATCGTCTCCCGGATGACATGGAAATTAACTGGCAAATCTGGATTCTGAAAATATTTGATATGTATAAATCAGTTCTCAGGATTCAGATAGTAAAGGTGGATGGGTAGGGAATAGGAATAATGTAAAGAAAATGAGTTTAGGGCCAAACTGACCTGGGGTTAACAATCAGTTCTGACACTTGCTTGCTGTGAGCTTAAGAAAATACCATGTAACTTGTCTAGACATCAGTATCTTTCTTTGTAAAACACAGTTAACACAGCTATGTAAACTGTATTCTGTAGAAATTAAATATGATAGTATAGGTTCAGGGAATATATAATTTCTGACATGAAGCAAGTACTTAGTAAACGTCAATCCCCATCCCCATCTTCCACAGTAATGTATTAATAAACTCTGGGGGGATTTCAGGCACTGTAGTTGGGTCAATGTAAGAACTTAACAGCAATTTCCTTTTCTGTGCTTTAACTATCCATAGAATTCATCTAACTGTTCTTCTTCATGTTATATATACTAGGTAAAAGGTTAAAGTTATAGAATGTATCTGATAGATTTAGATTTATGATAGATTATGTATGGTAGATTTAGGAAGGGCAGTGTACTACGAAAAATTTTTTTCTTTTAGGAAGATCAAAGATGGGAAATATGAGCTTGGTCACCCATACCATAAAATTAGGGAAGGCAGCCACCTAAATGACACGATTTGCAAGTCCACTCACCCATTTATTCAACGTTTATTAAGTTCATCCTATGTGCAAGGCACTGTATTGTTCCATGGGGATAATGTGAGTACAAATGCTACGTCCCTTCCTTGAGGCAGCGAAGAGTCTAGTGATGGAGAAAAGCAGTCATCTCTATTGAAGTATTATAGAAGACTGTTCAATACACAATTAAAAACTGAGAAAAGCCCTCTGAAGGAAAGGAGCAGGGAGCTGAGAGAAACACATGAGGAAGGAACCCCATTGGGTAGAGGGATCCAGGAAGGCTTCCCTACATAACAGTGGTTTGCACTGATGGACGAGTGAGAGTTGCCTGAGAAGCCCTGGAAAGGTCACTTGCCTTCTCTCCCTGGGAAGTGCCTCCTACATCAAGACAGAGCATCTTGACGTCTCTTGATTCCCCCAAGCCTAATTGGTTGCCTTATCCTGTCCTCCCAAAGCACTCTCCTTAGATTCTGCTTCAAGGTTTCCCACAATGTAATGATCTGTGTATACGTCTCCTCGCATGTGTTGTGGGGCCAGAATGCTGTGTGTCAATTTCTGTAAAATCAGTGTTCAGTGCACACAGTGGGCCCCAAGGAAATGTTTAAAAAGTGAACCTACACCTCTGATCTTGTCATGTCGCCTAATACTTGCATGCAACCCATTTACTTTAATTAAAAATTAAGGCTTTTGGAAGAGTACTTTTTCTTTTTTTACGGTGGTGGAATTCTAAGCAATTTTGTCTGATTAGCTGACTTCATATTCTAGCCACAGTATTGTCTATGCAAGATATGCGCATTTTTAAAAAGTCTGTGAGAATATAAGATTGGAAACTAAGACTTCCGTTCAAGTGACTGGTAAGATGAACTTTAACCTAGAAAAAGCCAAAGGGAACAGATCTCGAACAATAAAATTTTAATTCAAGGAAGTAAACCCAACACACAACCTTGTAGAACTAACGAAGCAAGACTTGGGGATTCTTTACAGCAATGATTAAACTGAAACTGCCAGGAAGTTCCATAAGGCTAAGTGGTACTTTGTCATGCAATGATAATTCTGTTTGGTTCAGCAAAATACAAGGAAATGCAGAGAACTTCTCTCCTGTGGAGGTTTCTGCATTTCTGCTAGATCAGATATACACACTGTGGGCTCTGCTTCCCTCGTAGTATTCCGTTACCTAGCAACCGACATGTCTAGGCATTACAAGCATGGGGGCTATATGAATATACACCCTCACTCTCTTTTCACAATAGATAGGCGGAAAGGCAGTGGGAAACAGCTATAAATCATCAACAACATAAAAACAACAAAAAGATAACTTCTAAAAGTTTTCTTGAGAATGAGGACACTATGAAAAATGTGAGGCTGATTTGCATGTAATTTAAATATCTTCCTCAGTGTTTGCAGAAGGGTATACTTTCTGTGTTCCTGAGTCTTTTTTAATATCTAAAACTTAAAACAAAAACATAATAATAGTAAAATTAGGATGATGATTATAATTATAAACTCCTTCATAGCACCATTCAACAAATGATTATTATAGTAGATTTCCTTTGGTTTTATTTCCATAAATAACATCCATTTAAGACAAGTTGTTATGCCCTGTGGGAACAATATTTCAAAGCTTTCTCTCTTGCAGACTGTCAAACTTTTCAACTGACCTTATACTCTTGGGCCAATATGACTTTTTTAATTAAAAATTGAGGAGGAACAGAAGATGCAATAATGCAGGTAATGGTAAAAAGGTAAAGTCTGGAAGTAAGGTTTTTGCTGTGTGAAATACTGAGGAATAAGTGACTTCAATACCAGCTGGCAGATTTAACAATAGAATCATTGATGAAAGAATGGGCTGAAGGGATGGGGGGCGATAAAAGAAGAGAAAAGAAATAAAGTGTGAGAGCCATGGGGTGGAAACTGAAAGAAGAAATAATGAAGGCAGTGAGCAGAATTGGTTTCCTAGTGAAAAGGTTAATTAAATCTTTCGTGGCATGAAATTCTTAAAGAACCACTTTTCTGACTATGTGTGTATATTCATGTGTGTTCTTTGTAAACATGCAGGGATGATAATGATTCTCTCCTAACGTCCTTTCACACTAATGCTTGAGCACTTTTTTTTTTCTTCAAGGACAATAATTTATTTTTTTAAAGCCTCTTACATGTTGAGCAGAAAGAAATTTAACACCGCTGACCTGCACATAAATCTTAGGAGCAGAATTTGTTCTCTTTCCATTGTTCTGATTTATTTTCTTCAAAATTTAAAACCGACAACAAAAAAGCAAACCTTGTATCTCTATTAAAATTAATGGCAAAATGAATGAACTCTTATAAACAATAGACGAGACAAAACCCACAGGCTTGGGAGCTTCGATACTACTCCAAAGACCACGATGCTGATTTCTAAGCCTGAAGAAATGATTACATATCATCCCAGGAGGGCGCCAACCAATGAGATGGCGGCGGTGCTATTTGTTTTCTGCCTTTTGTGTGTTTCTTAAGGTTAATCTTGCCATGCTGTCACATGGATTCCAAGCAGTTTCGGGGCTCAGAGAGGGAGGGCGGAGTTTCCGATGTCTGTCTA
This sequence comes from Pteropus alecto, assembly GCF_000325575.1. Lineage (NCBI taxonomy): Eukaryota > Metazoa > Chordata > Mammalia > Chiroptera > Pteropodidae > Pteropus > Pteropus alecto. Next base: position 1,655,286 of record NW_006442107.1, read on the forward strand.
AAGGGCAAAAGCTGATCAGTATAATCAAAAACAGAGTCCATTCAAGGAGTGACATGCTATCTCCCATCGCTCTTACCCTTTGACGTCCGTCCACGTAGTCCATACACATTTACGTGGGAAGGCAGTACATGCAGTAAATATCTTTCCTTTTGTTTTGTATTTAACCTTAGCCTTGACTTTTAAAAGCATTTGATTTGTTTGTTTTCAGGGTCCTGGGTATTCTGGCTGCTGAAATAATTGCAGTTGATCAGGCTACAAGTTGTAGGAGAAAAGGTATTCGTACACTTGCTCAACAAGAAGCCAGCATCCATAGAGCCTCCTATGCTTAAAAAGAATCCTTTCATGTGGAAAATCAAAAACAGAGTGAAGCAGTTTCTTGAGTAAGGCATTTTTTTTTTCCTTTTCCATTTTGTCAGAAAGCAAATGTGAAAGAGAAAATGAATTTGTCATAGACATTTCATTTGACCATCTAGTCTTGTAAGTTGTCAATGGTTTTATCTCCAAAGAAAGGCATTTCTTCCTTCTTTACCAGTGAGAGAGATGAATTCAGTTTGTTAAAACTGGGCAGAATAGATGTTTTTATGAGTTGAACTAAAATGATGATAATGATGATGATGACAACAATGGAAACAGTAACAGAACCAGGGAGAGTCAAACAATATAACGTAGCATCTGCTACAATAATTTTTATTGTTGTGTGACCTATGAAAACTCTTCCAAGTACTTTGGCCTCAGCAGAGGCTCAAGTATGGGCATGCTAATATTTAAGTCTTTGTTACCTCTTATTTAATGTATCCACACTTACTTCTCCATAATTATGGGGCAAAGAGTATTTCTGCATGAATGACTTAGTTCTAGTGATACCAATATATGCTACCTGGATAAAATGACAGGCAATATTTGTGATATTGAAAGAGATTTTGCTGAAAGAAATGTAAAACCCCTTGTGTTAAAACTTATCCCCTAAATGAAATACATTATATCATGTCTATTACAGAATGTTGACTGACTTTATTTGCTATCAAATGTCACTATTTCTCAGAGTTCTTTGGGCTACGATAAAAAAACAACAACAACAACAACAAAAAACTATTAGAGGATGTATTATGTTCATGTTTCCATAGTTAAGTACTTGGGAAAAAAAACAAAGATATCAAAAATGTTTTCTTTACCCTCAAGGCATCTACAATCTATTTAAGAAAATAAAATTTATAACCCAAAAACGATTTTGATTCAAGGCATAAGGAAATAAACCTCTAGGAAAAGCTCACTGAGTGAGTAGTAAAACAAGTCAGGCTGTGTGAATTAAGGCCCAATGACTCCTAAAAGAAAACAAACCCCAGATAAAGAAAGAAAACAACAAAAACCAATCTGTCACTGGATTTACCATTAGACTGGGACAGGGCCACATTTAACTTCATTCTGTCTCTGGTACCCACCACAGAACCAAGGCTTGCCACAGAAAGACTTGGCCTCAGTTTAGTCTTCTGTAATATGAACTTAAAAAATCCCCCCACAAATATCTCTTGTAAGAGACTCTCTGGGCACAAGTTATTTACATGGATATATTGATTAGTAGAGGATACAATTTAACATGTTATGGGAAAAAAACATGTATTTGTCTGATTTGCTATTATTATCAACAGTAGTTATGCTAAAAATAGTGGTAGACACCATTTATTAAGCACTTGCTATACAACACATGCCTTATTGAGTACTTTAATACAATGTAATCCCCTCGACCTCTGTGAGGTACCACCTATAACTACTACCACTTACAGACAGAGTGGTTAAACATGAGACCTCAAAGTGTGCTAGTGATAGAGTCAGGATTTGAATTCATTCTGCCTCTGACTATGAAGACCTGGTGCTGTTAATCACCACACTAGACTAGTTCTGCTAACCTTTCCACCCTTAGACCTAACTAGATTTATACATCAAGCTTCTTTTGTTCAACAATAAGAGTTGATAAACGAAAACATGTAAATTAAAAATAAAGACTATGTTACAGGACTTTCTAGAGCTGAATAATCATTAAAGGCCACTGAACATCCTCATTTTACAGACAATTAAACTAAGGCCAAGAAAGGGTAAATCATTTGCTGAAGGCTGCCCACCTACATATGAGTCAAAATTTGATAGGATATCCACATTGACTGATTTCTGTTCCAGGGCTCTTTACTTCTTCAATACTTTAAAATACTAAAATGCAGAGGAAAGAATATGGTTCACCAAATATGCTAATTATCTAAATGATTAAACAGAAAGCTCTTTCTATGTCAATCTTCATTACTGAAAATCTAAAGTATGAGTTGGATTTCCTGCTTTAATAAATATAATAGAAGAACAGAATACATTTCTTGGCTACAGTGGAGATGGTACTGAAGTCGGATTGATTTGGGTTCTACTCTCAATTTAGCTATCTGTTGTTGTTACATGAAGGCTTCCCAGTGATTCATATCTCTGGTTATTCATTCTCCTTGTGCCTGAGGCATCAGCTCTGTACCTGGTTATGTGATTTGCTATGGCTAACGGTGCATCAGCAAGCGGGACACGGCAGGGCTTGCACACTGGGGAAAGCTGTGGTAGCAGCACTGTGAAAGCCCATTCCCACTTCCTTGAGCATGAACGGCCATAGGAGAGAGCTGCCCTGCCAGTCCAGCCATTGCCATTGTGGCAAAGCCTACTCCTCAGCTGCAGCACCCAGAAATTAATGGAAGCCCGGAATAACATTAATAACCTAAGGTGGAAGAGTTTGCCCCATCGCGGTCTACTCGCTTTTAACGGGACAATGTGTCCTCTTTCATGTCTTGAGTCTTCAGTGAAAGATTAGCAATAAGATCCACATCTAGCCATAGCTTTTATCCATCCCCTCCTTTCCACCTCATCAGGCTGCATATCCCATGTTTGGAAAAGGCCCTTATCTCCCCACCCACTTTAAGAATGAGTTACATTCACTGACTCACTTTTAAAAAATAGAGGAAAGAGAAAAGTAATAGCTTAACAATGGAGAAACTTAGCAAATACTACCTTATCCAAGCAACGAAGGTTAACATTACCAGTGACAAATCATGTGGATTATCTACCACCTGTTACGAGGTTATAGGAAGAACACTTCATCTCTGTGATATTCTTCCTCAGAAAACATAGCATCAGTCTACACGTGAAACAAACATCAGACAATTCTAAATTATAGGGCATTCTACAAAATCCCTGACTAGTACTCCTCAAAACTGTCAAAGTCAAGAAAAAGAAGAAAAGACTGAGAAATTATTCCTAACCGGACAAGACTAACAAGACATGGCAACTAAATGCAATATGGCGTTCTAGATGCAATTTTAAACAGGAAGAGGATATTAATGAAAAAACTGGTGAAATCCAAATGAAGTCTGGAGTTTAGCTTAAAAATGGGAGGGAAGTTTATCATATAACAAATGTCACTATCTCCTTCCAACTCACAGAAGAAATTAAAAAATAAAGAACATTATCCACTCGAAGGAGAGGACTGCCCACTCTAAGTAGCAAGATTTTATTATGTATCAAAACACAGAATATACTAAATTAAGTGGAGTTATTGCATCTAAGGTCTTCTTCAAAGCTAGGGCAAAAAGGTAAAAATTAGGGAAGGAAGTCAGGGAGACAAAGTGACTTCGTGCTTATATCATTTTATATATCCCCTATACCCATTTCTCATAAAAATGGGAGTACATGGAGAAAACCCATTTACTGGAGACTTAGCTGAAAGATTCAGAGTTGGATTCTAGTTGAGAGTTTACCTATTGACATATCTATAATTAGCACATTCTTTCTCATTGTCTGTCTCTGTTTCCTTAAGTTCTTGGTTCTATTTTATATTATTTGCCAAGTGGCATTTCCTGACCTCTTTCCAATATGCTTTTTTAAAGCATATTTAAGCCTATAAATTAAAGTATGTACACACAAAAACATCACTTTTAATAGAATTATTTTAAATAAATATTCACTCTCAAATGTTACTATTAAATATGCTTAGGTCGGTTCTAACAAGTCACAGATTTTCTAATATCAATAGTCTGCATTGATGCTTTGTCTGAAGCATAAATGGTACTGAAAGAGTACTGTTCTCTTATTTTGTACAGAGATTAATGTAGGGTGGTAAACACTATTCATATTGGTTTATCAAAACTGATTGGTTATGACAACATGGTCTGGGTTGGAGATAGAAAGAATCTAAAATAGTGCACAGGTCTACATGAATAAAAGCTTAAACTTTGACAAAAGTGCATCTGGCTCTTTAAATATTCATGAAAATAATACTATAAGGCTTCTGCTCTGTGGGGTGTTTACTCCCTTTTCAAAAGTTTAGTTTTTCAAATGTGATGGTAAATGTTGGCATATGATACTGAATAATGCTATTGTGATGGAGAAAAAATATTCTGATGGAAAATGACATCATCTGTGCCTTTTGATTTTATTTTACAAAAGGATATTGGAAAGAGGTCAGGAGGTGCCACTTGGCAAATAATATAAAATAGAATCAAGAACATGAGGAAACAGAGAGACAATGAGAAAGAATGTGCTAATTATGGATATGTCACTTTTAGAATTGGTCACACTCTCAGTCATATGACGAGGCCTATTCCTTTCTAGTGAATGATCAGCTTCCAGTGATGGAAATGGTGATCAATATGCAAAATCAATTGTCCCAAATTATGAAGAACTCTTGTTTGAGGTCCAAGCATTTTCGGTCTATTTTGCCGAAACCCCAACTCTGAATTTAAGGATGATTATATTAAGCCTCCCCAGCAGGGGTCACTAAGCTAATGATAAATATAAGCCATGTCATAATATGTAATCACAGTTTCCATTGACAACAGAGGAAATATACATATTTATATACATATTTTAT
>NW_006442107.1:1660326-1690423 GCF_000325575.1 Pteropus alecto
GGAAGCTTTGGATGAAAACACAAAATATTTTTCAGCAAAAGTGACAGTATATTACATAAAGAGTCAAAATTCAACAGTTGTACTTTAGTGTAATATTCACAGAGAAGGAGAGGTTTCCAGCCTGCTAGCTTTTACAATTACATACACATAAAATTAGGTGTACTATTCAAATATTGCAAATATATATAGGGAAGAAATCTAATGATGAATAATTATTTTCCAACAGTGATTTTACTTAAATAATTTGAACATAATAGAGACAACAGCATTCTATTTAGATTTGTCCTGATTCAATTAAGGACTCAGCACTTAAGTCAGTCTTTATCTCCAAGGGGACAATGGCTGCCTCATTCTGGTTCTCCATCCTCATACTTGCTATACTCCCTAGCCCTGTAACGGTTTGGGGCTTTGAATGGGTTACATTAACATTATTAAGAGTGAAGGGCTATGATCGTTTACCTGAAAATACAGTTCACTTGCAATCTTCTCTAAACCAGTTTCTAAAACTGAAAACATAATACTGGACAAAAGGGGTTGTATCATCTTGTCAGCCAACGAACTCGAGGTCTTTACCAGGGTCTAAAGGGGCTCACATGATCTAACCCCTGCTATCATCTTCCTCTTGATCATTTCACTCCAGAACACTGGCTCCTTGATATCTGAAGAACGCAACAAGCATAATTCCCCTAGGGCCTGAGAGCTTGCTTTTTCCTCCGCAGAAACTCTCCCCCCAGACATTCGGGTACATAGTCCTATCACTTTATTAAATGTCTCTCCAGTTATTTCCTCTGAGAGGCCCTAACTGACCACCAGACCTAAAGAACACACCCATCACTCACTGTTCCCTCATCATGCTTCATCCTTCTTCAAAGCACTTTCGAACACTTATACCATCTTCTGGGTTTATTTGCTATTAATTGTCTGTGATCCCCGTCTAGAATAATAAGCTTATGGAATTACATTTATTTTGTTTTCTGCTGAATGACCAGCATCAAGAACCATACTTGGTATAGTAGAAACTCAATAAATATTTCCAAATAAATGAATAAACAAAAAAGCCAATGTATCTATCATCGCATCCCACAATCTGGAGGATGGCAAAAGAGAGATGAGACATGGATCGTGTCCACAAAGCACCTATACCAAGTTGAAGAGACAAGAGTTGGGCACAAACAAATTTGTCAGCTCCACGTCTTATTTGAACCAAACCAACCAGTGGCAGAAAGATAAACTGTTTCTCATTTACAGAAAAATAAGTTCTCAACAGGAATCTGTAGCAACTTGAACAGATATTAGAAAGAGCAGTTTTAATCCCGTCTTCCATTACTTGAGAAGTTCACAAAGAAAAAGCCACATTCTGCCCCTGTGTCAAAGATAGAATTCGAGGCTGAGTAGCTCATTGTTTTAAATGCATACAAAATTTCTTGAAGTCTGATGTTCTTATTTCATTTTGATATTTATTCTTTCATCTCTAAATTCGTAGCGTAGACTAGCACATCAGACACTTCCAAGATGAGAGATCATTTTGTGAACTAACAACACTTAAATTTTTCTGCCTCTTTTCTAGTTATCACAATAATGTAGATATGAAAATACCCTTTTTTTTCTTTGCCTCATGTCTATAAATCACGGCTTTAAAAACAGAAATCTCATTTTTATTCCCCTAAACTTCAAACTAAGCATTTGATCCTACTTTATGTTGGATGTAATTGAAAATAAAAACAAAGGCACGGAGGAAGGAGGATCTACTCTTGAATTTTCAAACATGTGAGATTACCTGAAGCCATCAAGAATTTTACTTGTTTTCCACTCGCTACGCAGCCTCTATTCCAATAATAAATATTTAATTAATGCAAATATTCCTGCTTGACTTTCCAGAAAGTTGGCAACCTACGCCTCCCTCCTGCTTTGATAGACTCATTCATTTTTCCATCCATTCAGGAAAGAAAAATAGTGGAAAAAAACTAAGGGGTTAAAAAGACACCCCTTAATAAATGTGTTTAATAGCTGACATGTCTTCTTTCCTTTTGTTGCATTAAACTGGCACATAGTCAGCATGGCATTGTTCACTTTGAAGTGGTTTTCCATTGTTCTCCTACCAGCCTCTATCAAGGCCTACTGACAGATGACCTATCAAATGCTTCCTCCTTTGTCTTCCAACATCCTAGACACCCCTGTTTTTTCTTTGAAAAGACACAATCTGCTCACCCTCTGGCTCTTCCTCCTCCAGGGGTAGCAGTTGGTAAGCCTGGGCCCTCCCAAAGCCAGGGGCTGCTATGCAGAACATGTCTGGATCCCAATTATGCGAGGAGAAGTAGTGCATAAATTAGTAGATGGTGTTTCTAAAGCTGTCAGGGATAAATTGTTCTTATTTCCTGAAACTGTCATACGGAAAAAAGGGTGATTCTGAGATGAGTTCTGACACCCCTGTTGCTCCTTGAAGACAAAGAGCCCCAAAGGGTCTGAGCCAGGAATAGGCGTACAGCTGATGTAACTTATAACAGGACTTTAGGAAATAAAATTGAACTGGAGCTGAGGTCGGAAGGCAAGTCTCAGTTCAAAACAGATAAGACAACGTCTGTCAATAATAACAAATGTTTCATGAACCACCTGGAACGTTTATGCTGAGCTTGCTTGGATGACACTGTAGCAGGCACACTTGGCAGGAACTCTGCTAAAGGGTGGGAATTGGGGTGAACCAAACCCTACAACCACCAGTTACCTTTAGCCCTGGGAAAGCTGGTAAGCTGGAATGACTGAGACTGAACTGCTTCAGATCTTACCGAACAGAAGTCTTCGAAGGCCTGTCCTCAGTGTGAAGAGATGTCTGCTCTATTTCATAGTCTACCTAATGACTGTAATTCCTCTCTTTGTCCTGTGCCCTCAAATTTGTACACTCGGATTGTACCTTCTGGCGGAGTCAACTTCATTTATATAGAATTCAATTATTTTCTTATTAAATGACCTGCCACACAACCAAATGTATATTTCTTTATATGTACACAATTATCTATGATATAATTTTGAAGATTTTCCATCAAAATAGGAGTTATCTTTTTAAAAAATTTTATTTTACATGTTAGCTCTTCAAATTATAAGCATAAGTTATCTTTAAAATAAACTTCTGTAGACTAGATCTCTGAAGGAAAGTGACATGTCATGATTTATGGCTGGTGAGGTACTAACAAGATACTTTCTTTTGCCAAATTTTGTGAAATTTTGTTAAAATGAGTTGAATTGAACAAAGGTACTGTTAACAGTATGATATTCACATAGACAAAAGTAAAATTTATACTTTAATTGTACTAAATATGTGATTGGCAGAAACACAAGTCATATTATTTTTCCTTTCTGTAGCATTTCTATTTAAATGTTATTTTTTTCGCTTAGCTGTACTCCCAATGAATATAAATGTGAAAGCAAACTCTTTGAGAGAGCAAATTATAGTACTACTGTTTACCAAAATTGAAGATCAATCATTTCATTTAGTATCAGATTTCATAAGTACTAGTCACATATTAGAAAAGCAAAGTTTATTGTTAGTTTCTACAGACTGTTTCCTATTATCTTTATATGGAAACTTCACATGTTTTTCAATTAAGTTAGAGAACTGGATATAAGTGACGTATATAAACAGTTTCCAACTAATGGTGAAATAATTTGAGTAATTGAACATCTGAAGAACAAGGCATATGATTTAACTCCAGACTCTTTTGATAACTCAGGCACCCTAAATAAAGTGTCAGTTTCATAGCAAGGAATGGCTTTCTCCTAGTATAGATAAGAAATACTTGTTCAGCTACTGTTGATATACATGAGAAATGAGGCTTTGTACTTCCTTATATTTGGCTGATTAAACTTAAAGTTTGTAATAAGCTATAATCCTTAAAATATCACCGAGGCATAAGGTACTCCATCTCTATACTTGATACGGCTAAATCAGTGAAAATATGTAGCTATTGTTTTTCAGCGGATGGTATAAATCAGGCTCTGATTATCTAAACAGTTACAATTCACTAACTTCTGGATGACATCCAAACTCTTCAAGCACATCTGCTCTACACACCAGCAAAATGTACAGCAACTCCTGCAGCATGATCCAACATAACAATTTAAATATTTTATATAATTAATGATATGTAATTAAACTTAATGTAATTACATTTAGGTACTCTGAGGTAACTATTTTACAATTAGGATTTCATCAACAAATAGCTTTTCCAAGGCATATAGCATAGCTTTTCCCATAGTAGCAACCCATGCACAGAAGTGTCTGTTAGAGTAAATAGTGTAGCAAAACCCAACATTCTAAGTCATCAGCCATCAGCATGTGATTATGTTAGAAGTAAGAATCCACTGCATGCCAAAAGTACATATAAACCTAAACGTTAATGGCTTTGCCTTCAGCCTGTGGGAAGTTGGAAAGGTGACAAGAAGTTCCAACCACTAGATAGCTTCTTTTATAACTTGACAAACAGTCAAGTACCAAGAGGCACATGAAAAGAAGTCTCAATATTCTACAGTCATATCCCAATGGGGCCAATAAAACTGTCTACCAGCCAGCCTTCCCTGGATCAGGAATTTGCTGAGGAGATGCTGGAGGGTTAGCATCTGAGAGGCTGTTCTGCCTGGCTCAATTAAACTAACATCATATAGTTACGATGAAAGCAAGGAGATACTGTCCTTGCTAGGATTTTTGCTTTGAAACATTTGGACCACTGAAGTCATTTATAAAGCATGTGATTTTAAAATATATCCTCTCCCCAGATTTGCTCAAGTGCAAAAGAATCATAGTAAATAAGGTCCTTCTTTTATGTGGAAGGCTCAAGTTTGTAGCTGTCTAGACTAGCTCTCCAGGCTTAGTATTTTGAGGCCCATGACACCTGTGGAGGAATGATCATAGTCAACTCTCATTGATTCTTCCCTTATTTTTTTGATTTTTTTCATTTAAAATATTATTTAATGACTTTCTACCAAGAAAAGTAACAATATAGTTGTAGTTGTTATTACTATCTTCCCCCATCCAAAACATACTTCTCTTATTTCTCGCAATACAAATGTAGCACAGTTTATTTATATTTAATATAATTTATATATTCATTAATATATAAATATGACTGTTCACTGTAGAGTCACAGAGTGTGCAATGATTAAATATACTTTCCTATACCAGTTTTCATTATTTTAGCTGGGGTTACTGTATTTTTTAATTGCCTTACTTTCTAGGTAAACTACCCTCCGGCTCTCCTAAAGAACTACCACCTTTTTCCAATGAAGGCGAACACATCGGGGTTCATTTAGGGGTGCTGCTATGTTCACTCCAGGCTCAGCAGCCTGCCGCTCAGGTATCATCTTGGAAGCTCCCGTGGTAGCATCGTCCTGAGTACTCCCTTTGCTTCTTTCCTGCAGAGGATCTTCTTCCCTGGAACCTAAAGCTCCTTTCGTGTTTCCTTTCCCTTTTGGTAGAAGCACATGTTCATGTGGCTTCCTGAGAAAGAGTGCATAGGAGGTAAATTTTTCAAGACTTTAATGTTAGAAAATATATTTATTTGAAATTTGGCTGCACACAGAATTCTACTTTGAAACTTATTTCTCCTAATACACTGAATGTACTCCTTCACTGTCTTTCTTTGATCGGTGTTGCTGTTGAGAAGTTCAAGTTCACTCCGATTCCTTATTCTTTGTATGTGAACAGTTCTCTTTTTCTTTTTCTTTCTTTCTTTCTCTCTCTCGCTCTCTTTTCTTTCTTTTCTTTCTTTCTTTTTCTTACGATATCGTATATTCGAGACTTTTATTTTGTGGCTGTGTGTTGGCCTGAGCCTTAAGAATCCTCTGCAGAACACAGGCTTCTTGAAATTACCGATCCACAAATTTATCCCTGAAGTATTTATCTCTAAGGTTCAGAAATGTCATCATTATGTTCCTTGGGGTGAATCTACTCCATTTATTGTACTGGGCACTCAATGTGCTCTCTCAATCTGGATATTCATGTTCTTGAAAATTTTTCATCATCGTTTCCCACCTCTCTTTCTGAATTTCTCTGTCAGAACTGTTGTTATTTAGATGTTAAATATCCTAGAACAGTAGTTTTCCAAGTTTAGTCCATGGACCAGCCACATCTGCATGACAGTGCTGGAAATGTGCAGTCTCATGTTGCACCCCAGTCTTTACAAAGCAGAAACTCTAAGGTGAAGGCTCAGTAATCTGGTTTAACGAGCCCTCTAGGTGATTCTCATGCAAGTAAAGTTATAGAATCGAGGTCTTAGACTAATCCACTTATTTATTTTATTTTTGCTCCTACTTTCGACATTTTTTTTCTTTTTATTTTTCTGGGTTTTTTTTTTTTTTTTTTTTTTGCCTTTTTATCTATTAGTGAGGAATTTCCTTAACATTATCCTTTAATCCTTTTACTGTGTTTGCATTCCGTCTATCAGGAATACCAGATTTTAATTTCTGAGACCTTTTTCTTATTCTTTGAAAGTTTCCCCTCTTATTTTAAAACTGTCCTTGTTTTATGGTTCCTTTATATTGTCCTTATCTCTCTCAGAATATTGATTTAAATTTTATTCCACTTGTTTTAAGATTTCTTTTGCTCCCTGAATGGTTTCTGTTTCTGTTTCTTTTGGATACAGAGAAACTTGGATACTGTTTCTATTTACTGAATTTGCTTTGTCTACCTTATTTTAGATGATTTTACAAATATTTTGAACTTTAGATCTCCATATCTATTTAGAAGTGAAGAAAAAACTCTGAGAATCCTGTATACACAGTAGGTCTTGTCAATGGTAGGCTTCCCTTCAAGTTGTTTGGTAGATAATTCCCAAAGGTCAGCACCTATGGATCTTTTCCAGTTTATCAGAGAGGAATCCTCCCCAACATTCTACCTGCAAGCATGAGAAGAGCCTATAGGGTGGAGTGGGTTGTGGAATCTCAACATTCGGTTTGTAGACCTTTCACTTAATCCCCTTTTCCACATACTTTCTCATCCTTATTCTCATCTGTTTCTGGGATCCCTAAATTGTGACCCTCTCTGACTAAATCTCTCTATAAAATGGTTATTCTTTTGCTGGAGTCAGGGAGGTCTGCGAGATCCAGGAGGATCTGTAGGTCTAATGTTCCACATACAACCCCCTTCATTCTGCCTTTTTTCTGTCATTTGCATACCCACTATCAAAATCACCCATTGTCTCAACCCCAAAGCCTTCCTGGGGTTCCGCAGCCAACTCCGGCTTATTTATCATGAAGTTGTAGTTAGTTGCTTCCCACAGACTTCTAATACAGCCACTGTTCATCCATCCACTATTCAGCTTCCAAAATTTTGTTCTCTTCTATCTTCTATCCTCATCATTTCATTTCTTGCTGTCCTTAGGGGTTATCCGATCTGTATTGCACTCTGACATGTTAGCACTGAGGGAGTAGAGCTAAATTTATGTGTCAGTTCACGACATTCCTTAGAAACCCTCATTGTACTGGGGAATATCAGTGAAGGGTAATCCTGAAAACATGGTGAGATGTACTGTTATTCCAGAAGTGCTGGCATAGTGGGGATGGGCTGGGGAGGAAGGGCAGCACTCTCCAGCTGGAGGCACACTCATTCTGATGGGGAAGAGGAGCCCGGGGCAACTTGATTCTTATGTGCTAACAAATCTGTGAAAATAATGTTTGCCTGATGGTCAAAGGAGTCTTGTTCCCTTGGTCTTAATGAACACCAAGCCACACAAACATAAATCTGAAATTTGACAGTTAAGGAAGACTTCTGGGCAATATTGAAATGTTTCTCCTTTAATATGTGACTACAGCCACGGCTTTGCCACCTTGACCCCAGGGATGACCTTCAGATTCATCTCAGTCTCTTTTAGTTTGCCCCCAAGGTACTGTGAACCTGAACCAGAGAAATGCAGCCACATGGGTAATCTGAGAGTTGCTATCGGCCCAGTTGTCACCCCCAAAGCAGACAGGAAGATAGTGTTCCTGCTTTATATTTCTGTCCCAGTCGTTTGCACTTGAATTGATTATCACTTGGTCCGTTCATGGATTCTGTCTTTCACAATATATAATTGCAGGAAAAGGGAAAGAAGAAGTGAGAGAGAAGCATATACACAAAAGCAATATGTTTATAGAAATTCCTTCTGTTGCCAAGCCATTAGGGATTAACTTAGCATTAGTGGGAAGAGATAGGGCAAAATAATTGGCAAGACTCTCCCTGACTTCTACTTTTAAACGCAAGTCTACTAATAACTAACCAATCAGATAAAGGCTGTGGTGTGATACAGTAGAAAGAACACTGGGACTCTATAGAGAACTGGGTCTCAGTTTTTTCTACTATTGACTGGCTAGCCAAGATTTAGAAGTCAAGAACTTCTGGATCATTTTCAAGTTCTAATACAACTTGAAATGGTTAGACTCAGGCAAACCACTTTATTTGTGGATTTTAATAGTCTAATCTGTAAAATGGGAATGACCGACTACAAAAAAACTCAGTAAGTTCTCTATGTGATTTTCATAATCTGTACATTGATATTCCTTAATATGCATATATTATTGATGCTTATGCTGGTTGAGATGAAGGTCTATTGTTGCAAGGTTTGAGGTATTCCTTCAATCCCCACTTTTATTTTTAACAGTAATTTAACTTTAAAAATTTTATTTTAAAACAAGAACTATATTGGGTTCGGTGGTTCAAATGCATTTGTGGAGCTTTAGTGAAAGCATAAGCGAAACATAATTGGGAAGCTAAATTATTTAATGCATACCAAAGCTCAAGGCAAATGTTCAACAGTTGCACTTGTTTTGGCCTGGTTCATTTGGTTCCTGACTATGTGACTTCTTATCAGGATGGCTTTTTAGATTAAAATTTTAAGTAGTTTTCGTCAGTGAAGCATTGCACAAACACAAATAAAAAGAGGTGCATTAGAAAATGCATCTGGGCTTTGTACAACTGGGCTAAGAGATTCGAGTTAGAGGACCCGCACAGAATGCCCTAGAGGCCCGATCCAGGGAAGGTAATCCGCAGCTTCCTCTAAGCAATAACATTCTTAGGTTACTTGCTCCCACTTCTTTTCTTTATATGAAGTCCAAGAGGATAACACGCTATTTTGGATTATCGTTCACTCCACCAATTACACATTTATGTCTAAACCTTGAACATAAATTCATTAATTTGTAGTTATTTCATGGACAAATCTAGTGTCTGGCTGAGGTCTAGACACTTTACTAAGTTTCATTTGTTCCTGCTTTACTTTCTTGTCCTGATGATGGAGAAAAGGAGATTTTACCCTTTGCCTGTTGTGGCAAAGGGTAAAATGCCGGGACATTTATCAAAAGTGGATGACTGCCTATTTTTATGAGGCCGACATTACTCTGATACCAAAACTTGACAAGTATAACACTCAAAAAAAGAAAACTACACACCAATATCTCTGATAAAGACAGATGCGAAAACCCTAAACAAAATACTAGCTAATCGGATACAGCACTACATTAAAAAGATAATACATCACGATCAAGTGGGGTTCATTCCAGGGGTGCAAGGATGGCTCAACACATACAAATAGATCAATGTGATACACATTTAAAAAATAAAGGCTAAAAATTATATGTTCATATCAAAAGATGCAGAAAAAGCATTTGACAAGATACAACATCAATTTATGATGAAAACACTCAATAAAATGGGCATAGAAGGAAAGTACCTCAACATAATAAAGGCCATATATGAAAATCCTCATGGAAAAAAACTAAAAGCTTTTCCTCTAAGATCAGGAACAAGAGAAGGATGCCCACTCTCACCCCTGCTATTTAATATAGGACTGGAAGTCCTAGCCAGAGCAATCAGGCAAGAGACAGAAATAAAAGACATCTAAATTGGCAATGAAGAAGCAAAACTGTCACTTAGCAGATTCCATGATTCTTTATATGGAAAGCCCTAAAGACTCCACAAAAAATCTATTAGAAACAATAAATAAATACAGGAAAGTTGCAGGATACAAAATCAATGTACAAAAATCCATCGTGTTTCTATACACTAAGAATGAGATTTCAGAACAGAAATGTCTGCAAAATTCCTTTTGCAATTGCATTGAACAGAATAAAATACATAGGGATAAACAACAAAAAATATGAGGGACCTATACACTGAAAACTATAAAAAATTATTAAAAGGAATTGAAGACAACACAAAGAAATGGAAAGATATTCTGTGTTCATGGATTGGAAGAATCAACATAGTTGAAATGGCCATATTACTCAAAGCAATGTACAGATTTAATGCAATCCTTATCGAAATCCCAATGGCATTTTCTTTTTTTAAAGAAATAGAACAAAAATATCATCAGATTTGTATGGAACCACAAAAAAACCCTGAATAGCCAAAACAATCCTGAGGGGGAAAAAAAGAAAACAAAAAAGCCAGAGATATATCCCCTCAGTTCAAATTACACTACAAAGTGACAATAATCAAAATAGCATGACATTGGCAGAAAAACAGACACACAGACCAATGGAACAGAATGGAGAGCCCAGAAATTAACACACATACATATGCGCAGATAATTTTGAACAAAGGAGCCAAAAACATACAATGAAGAACAGAAAGCCTTTTCAATAAATGGTGCTGGGAAAATTGGAAAGCCACATATAAAAGAATGAAACTAGACTTCCATTTGTCACCATACACGAAAATTAACTTGAAATAGATCACAGACCTAAATATAAGACCTGAAACAAAAAAATACGTAGAAGAAAACATAGGTTTTAAACTTACAGACCCTGGCCTTAGAAAAGATTTTATAAATTTGACCTCAAAGGCAAGAGAAGTAAAAGCAAAAAATTAATGAATGAGACTATATCAAACTGAAAAGCTTCTGCAGAGCAAAATAAACCACTGACAAAACAAAAAGGCAACCAACTGAATGGGAGAAGATATTTGTAACTGACACTCCCAATATGGTGTTAATACCGAAAATACATAAAGAACTCATACAACTCAACAACAAAAACAATCTATTTAAAAAAATAATGGGCAGAGGACCTGAACAGACACTTCCCTCAAGGAGGCATACAAAGGCTGACAGATATATGAAAAGATGCTCAACTTCATTAGCTATTAGGGAAATGCAAATAAAAACCACACTTCATAAACTGCATAAATGTCTAACCAATGTACTATATACCTGAAACTAATACAAACCACCATGAGATACCACCTCACACCTGTTGAATGGCTTTATGAACAAAACAGACAACAACATATGTTGGAGAGGTTGTGGAGGAAAAGGAACCCTCATATATTCCTGGTGGGAATGTAAATTAGTATAGCCACTATGGACAACAGTATGGAGGTTCCTCAAAAAATTTAGAATAGAGTTACCATATGACTCAACAATCCCTCTTCTGGGTATCTACCTGAAAAATTTGAAAACATTTATTCATACATTCATTGGCTACTATTCACAGTAGCCAAGACATGGAAACAACTGAAGTGTCCTTTGATAGATGATTGGATAAAGAAGATGCGGTACATGTACAAAATGGAACACTACACAGCCATAAGGAATGATGAAATGCTATCATTTGTAACAACATGGATGGATCTTGAGAATATGCCAAGTGAAACAAGTCAGATGGAAAAAGTCAAGAACCATACGATTTCATTCATATGTGGAATATAAAATTGAAAGCAACAAACGAACAAGACAAACACACACACACACACACACACACACACACACACACACACACACACACACACGAACTCAAAGACACAGACAACAGTATGGAGGTTGCCAGAGGGGAAGGTGCTGTTGGGGAAGCTAGAGAAGGGTGAAGGGGTCAAATATACGGTGAAGGCAGGAGACCTGACTTTGGGTGGAGAACACACGATGCAATATACAGATGATGTATTATAGAATTGCACACTTGAAACATATATAATTTTATTAATCAACGTCACGCCAAAAAATTTAATAAAATTAAAAAGAGTGGAAGATTGCCACAGGCTAAAAGATTACTGTTTCAGAGAATTTTCTTTTTGTTTTCAGCTTGTTATCAAGGTATTTTTTAATCTGCAAGCAGAGCAAGTAATGAATTATATTGAATAACAAATGCCGATTTAACCTCCATAGGGATCAAAGATGTCTGGTAAAAGCATTTGTAGCATAGTCATTTTCAAGTCTATAAACTTCACTCAGATGTTCAAATACCAACAGAAATACACTCTAAAGAAATAATTAGTCTGGTCCAGAATGGATGATCCAGGAAACATTTTCACCTTTTCCATGCCCAATTACTAAACAGAAAAACACTTGTGAAAACAAAACTCCACTATAGCTATTTCTCACTGAATGGAGTCTACCCATTCAAAGATATAAAGAACTGAAATGATAAGAGGTGACCTTTTGATCAGATTAATTAGAAATTGGCATATTGTAATCATGACAATATGCTGTATTGTCATGAGAATAGATGGGGAGAGGCTCATTTTCAAGTTCTGGGTCACTGACACAAACTGAAAGTATTCAGCCTATAGATGTGATCACTTATGTCTCTAAATCAGAGATGATGAATCAGGTCCATAATGTGCCCAGGGATATTTAGATAAAAAGTTTTATGCAAAGATGGAAGGTGTTTGTACAAGAGTGTGGTTATCTGGTCAATGAAAATATAAGCCAATGACCTTTCATGAACTGGAAGCCTTTCGAGAATCACACAACTCGAATGAAAACTCTGAAGAGGAACCATATCACCTTTTCAACCTATGGGAGAGGCAGTGCCTCAACTGAATTAACACTCCCACCTCATGCATAAATTTGTTTTGTGACACTAAGAAATACTCAGCTTTGCTTTCCTTTGTAATAGATAACTCAAAATCAAAACAATCACATCTTGAACATAAAAAAATACACAATGAGTGGGTGACCCTTCTTATAAAACAACTAGGAGAGAAGATATACTCCTTTTTTAAACAGCTGAGAATTAAAGCTACAACCACCTGCAGGCAATCAAAAGTATAGAATTATGAGATCATAACACTGTAAATGTAATAATTAGTCAGTTCTTCCATCATTTTACACTGTAAGAGTTGAGACCTAAAGAGGTTAAGTGATATGCAAGGGATCAGAACTAGTACAATGGAGTTCAAACACAATAATTATGAGCCTGGAAAAATGGTTGGCACTAAAAAAAGGACGACACAGTCACCACCCATGAGGTGATCTCTATCCCATGGAGAAAGAGATGAATACATATAGAATTACAATGTGAAAGATAAAGAAAAAAAACACACACAAAAAGAAAAAAAAAAAAACATAAAAAAACAGATTTACAATGTAGTCTCTCCAGCCCAGATGGGATTATGTCATGCATCTCTTGGTTTATCAGTGGCATTTACAGCTACCCAGCTGTCTTTAACACACTGACTTGGCCCTAAGTGGATCAGATCTGTTTGAATTAAGACAGGCAGACTGCAGTGAAAGAAACTTAACATCACTTCAGGCACATTGCAGGTATCCATAAGAAAGGCTAGAGGCTGCTGATGAAAATAAAATCCTGATTATTAATATGATACAGTGATTACTTGCATTGAGTGAGGAAATGCTGACCCTTGCCTAGGAGGCATTCAGAAAGTTTTTAGCAAAGAATCCTAGGGAATGCTTCCAGCCAACACTGAAATGCAGCCACTGCCATGTGGTGAAGCCCAGCAGCCTAATTTCCACGAGTAATCCTCGGACCAAAAGAAGCCAAGAGGAGAGGGGACTCAGCCAATAGGAGCATTTGCGCAGACGGGAAAATTGCATTTGGCACTCACTTCGCACACACTGTGAGGGACATCAGAGAGAGTGTGGTTCAGTGACTCAAGTGCTGGGCTCAGAGAACAGCTTGGTTTTTGTCCCAGCATGGACTGGATCTTCCTATACAATACTAGGTCACTTTATTCCCCTACAATGCAGTTTCTCTATCAATACACAAGGGGGAAATAAAAAAATAAAATAAAAAAATAAAAAAAAACCAACAACTCTAACGTGAACATGAGGGGTATAGAAAAGAGTTTCTAAATTACTGCCCCCAAAGAGAGTCACAATAGGACAGTGTCCTGTTTGAGAGATCTGAAGACAGCATTTCTGCCCCCTAATGTGTGAGGACATGCATTTTGATTTATTTTTTTCTAGTGGTGAGAATGGATTTGTATTTAGAATGTCACTCTCCTTTGGGAAACTCCTGGGGTAAATGATGGTGCTTACAACTAAGAACAAGAGTAAAGGAAAAGACAAACAAAAAAAATAACAGACCATGTGCATATCAAAGTCAAGGCCCTGCCCTTATAAAAATCAAAAAGATTCTCCTGAGCATATGCCTCGAGCCAGGATTGTGGTAAGTCTCGCTGTTGGCCCGAGGTAGAGTGCAGCCCTGGAAACTACCTACATTTCCGTTTTCATGTGCATGGAAGCTGTTTCATTAGTCTGACAAAGGATAGTAGAAGACCCAAAACATGGGCAATGCTCTCTGTGGGGACAAAGTATGACACAGCATATGGCAAAAGGACTTTCAACAGTCAGGTCTTTGTGGCACTAGAGGATGATAGTGAGGCAGCCGCATTATCTTCTCTGATTATTAGTCCATAAGAACAGGAAAAATCATAGCAGACGCCGTGCCACATAGCAGTGAGAGACCTCCCTCCAGTGGCCTGAGGTACCATGAGAGCATGAGAGCCTCATTTTTGAAGGTCTATGAGGTCCTTCTTAGGAACTGCCGAAATCAATGTCTTAGGATCCTTCAATTATACAGGTGGGAGCTGTGTGCACCCAGAAACATAAACAACCAAGATAGATAAAATAAGATGGAATTTTACCATGATATAATTTGTACCCAGCCAGTAGGTGTGGCCATGTCATATCTGCATGACATTAGTAAACATGTAAATGCCCAACTGCATGGTAAGGACATCATTGCAGTAGGATGTTTAAATTAAGAGATAACTTTGTTTTAGGGTAGTCTGGAAAAGTCTCATGCAGCAGGAGGTACCTGAGTCAGAGCTTAAGTCTGAATATCATTTAAGTAAATGGGAGGGAAGAAAGAGGAATTTCTGAACTAAGGAGGGAAAAAAACTGCACCGTTAGAATAACAGAATATATAAAGCTGCTCACCAGGTCATGTCCGCACTCTATCTTCTCCCTCTTGGGTGCCTAATGTACTGATTTATACAGAAATCCTGAAGAACGACGCCCCTGCAGACATGGGCGGCGATGGGTTATATTTCTCATTTTTCAAATAAGAAATTTCAGATACAAAGAAAATCATTTACCCACAGGTACCAGGTCAAGACACAACTCAAGATCAGAACTTAGGTCACCCACCTGGCATTTTTGCATTCGGCTCTTGCTACCTGTGTATGGGAAATGTACTTTGTTCCAAATATCCCTAATAAAGAATTATGTGGCTTGATATCGACTTAATAGTTCATTTGATCATCTTATGAAAGTAAGCTAGTAATTAGTTTTAGTAACCTCAAACATTGTATTTTACTATGTGCATGTATAATGTATAATAAGCATTATTTAATATGTAACATATAAAATAGCATATATTATGTATTGACATATTACATATTGTACATATAGTATAAATACATATGTATCAATATAATATCACATATTTTATATAAATATGTATTTAATGGAGGGGCCAGGCGGGAAGAAAAGTCTGCTTAGCACTTTAAAAAAAGGCTATTTATGCAAAGGATTTGGGGAATATAGTCTATTTATGTTAGTATAAAGGACTAAGTAAAAGTACATCAGTGAAACTACTTGAATTAAATTTGTGTTTTGTTTGTTTTTAATGGACTATTTTATTTTTTGAGAAAAATTTTATGACCTATATTTGTAATATGGGTCTATGTGTTTTAAGAAAAAAAGCATTATTTAGTTAATCTGCATATAAAACATGTATTTTATAAGCTATTTCTAATACTGCCTTAGATAATGGGAATTTTTCTATAAGGAAAGTTTTCGATCACAGGCAGAATAAAACAGTATCTTTCCTTCATGTCTTAGAAGAGGCACTGAATTCAGCAACAGAAACTATGTGTCCATTTGTCCAAGGTCACAGGAAGAGACTTGATCTTTTTTTGTTTCAAAGATACCACTGAGATCTCGCCAATTTCGGTGAAAGAAAGAAATGCTACAGCTCAATTATTGGTTTGTCAAAGCATTAAATCAGCCAGGTTTCCCTCTTAAGCCCGCTGACTCAATGTTCGCCCATGACAAGGAGGGTTAACAAGCCCCTCGTGTCCCATTTCAACCAAGCAGAACTGTGTTTTTCATCAACAACAACTGTGCTTGAATGAACTTTAATTTAGTCTTCTGGGTCTATGTTCTTCTCCTTCCTCTTTAAAAAAGGAAAAAAGGGGATATTTAAATAAAGGCAGGATGGCTGTTGAAAGGGGAAGGTGATTAATGGGTTAATGTGAAAAGATGCAGAGTCAACAATCCAGTATGGCACATTCAGGAACACTCAGTTCCACGACACGGCAGGGATGCATTTATTTTCGTAGTAATGCATGGAGAATTTAAGTCCGGGGGGGTTATATTTACAGCAGCTGCAGATGAACAATAAAAGCAGTTGAGTGAAGCAGCAGAAATAGACTCCTTGCTAGAAGAGGAGTCCTTACTGCTGAAGCAACGGGAAGCATTTGAAGTTGTTGAAGAAACTTTCATGCCTGGAGTACAAAGCCTGGGGTCTCTCAAAATTTGGGTTTCCAATTTAATCCCGAAGAGGAAGTGTGTCATGGACTGAGTTGTGCCCTGCCCCCAAATTCATATGTTGAAGCCCTAAACCCCAGAATCTCAAAATATGACTGCATTTAGAGGTCAGGTCTTAAAACAAGTATGAAGATATAATGGGTGACAAGGGAGGGCCCTAACTCAGTCTGACCGTTGTCTAAAGAAGAAGATGAAATTCTGACACAGAGGAGTCACCAGGGATGAGTGTGCACAGAGGAAAGACCATGGAAGCATTGCAAGAAGGCAGCCCCCTGCAAGAGCAAGGAGAGAGGCCTCAAAAGAAACCAAACCTGCCAGCGCCTTGGCCTTGGACTTCTAGCCTCCATACATGTGAGAAAATAAATCGCTGTTGTTTCGGCAAAACTTTTGTTATGGCAGCAGCCTTAGCAAACTAAGACGGGGTGCAAGGTGAGTTAATGGCACTGCCGTTATCCTAGTCCACGGCCACGGCTTCATACTGGCTCCTGGTCATCGCTAAACTATGTACTTACAGTAGTCACCCCCGTCACCGCCCTGTCTCACGTCATTATTATGATGAGATATTTTCTTCCAACCAGACTGGCTACAACTCTGGGTCATAATATCTATCAAAGGCTTTAGTAGCCATAATTAATATGTACTATTCTACTGAAAATATGTGGGGATTTTGATCATTTAATAGTGAAATCTGGTACCAACTTCAAGGGTTCCCAGGAAAGGAAAACGTTAGCCTCTGAAAAAAAAATGGAGAAATAATTCGTCCAACAGGAGGAATCCTATATAAGTAAGCTAGGAAAAGTGGTGGCATAAATGTATCCCGTTTAAAATGCGGTTTATCACCCAAAGAGAAAGAATGCAGGTTTGGAGCTCTAAACCTTAAAGGATGGGTTAAGATGCAAGAAATTAAACTATTTTATGTAGTCTCCTGGGCAGTGAAACAGGGCAAAGCTACCCATCAAACACCTTTAGTCTTAGGCTGAGAGGCAGAAAGTAACAACCAGCACCTACATTCTAAAGGCACCGAGGTGAAGGCCTGAAGGAGCTGGCAGATGGGGAAGTAATTAAACAAGCAAATGATCAGAAAGGCAAAATTTGATGTTTGGAATGTTCTTTCCTATCTCGAAAACTCCTACTCATCCTACAACTCCCTATATCTTATGTTCTCTCCTCGGGCAAATCTTTTCAAACTCTCAGAAGCTCTACACTCCCACAGTCCTTTGCACATGCTTCAATTGCAGAATGTATCAGATCGTATGGGAATTACTGTTCTATTTAATTAAATTTAAAACACTGACTTGACATGTACGGATATCTTACATACCACTACAAAGATAATCAAACCAAGGCACAATTCTTTCTTGTCATGTAGAAATGTAGTTTATACTTACACTCGAAGAGCTCTTTTAGATTTGTTTAAATATACATTATCACATGTCACTCTGGTCATACATTAAAAAGGAAAACATAAGGAAAAGTATGAGTAAATTATTCCTACCACTTCTTTATACTCCTTCTGACTTCTTAATCACTTTTTGAGTCACAGTTGGGGATATCTGTGATTTCCCCATACAATTGTACATTCTGTGCTATCAGGAACATCTGTGATACCATATTTCTTAAAAACAGTACTTCTCTATCATGCCTTGGGTTGTCCTCTAAATCTTTGAAGTTAATCAGTAGGTTTGTATGCATTTGCACAGACTATGATAATTATGTTACACCTTCCACTTACCCAGCAATGACTATAATAGGCAAAGATAATAAAATATGAAAGAAAAAATATGCCTTAAAAGCAGTGAAATACAATAATTGGCATTCCTTTTCTCCTTCTTTATTATCTTTCTACTTTATCCTTCTTTGTGTCCTCAGAACCTAGCTATTTAATAACAGAGGGAAACTTCTAGATACTTGTGTGTCCCAGCCCCTGTAAACAGTGCCCTAATGTCTATTTTCTGAAAGACATGAAAAAAATTAAAAAAGACTGTCCCACTACAAATTTTCATGCCACCTTCTAACCAAACTACTACTACAGCTGCTGTTGTTGCTGCTGGTTTCTCTCTCTCTCTCTCTCTTCTCTCTCTCTCTCTCTCTCTCTCTCTCTCTCTCTCTCTCTCATTTACCTTGTAAGGCAGTCTGATTTCCTGCAGCTAAGATGAGTAGGTAAAAGTGGAAAGACACAGCTATACCCAGTGTTATGGACTGATCATTTCTCTCCCTCTCAAATTCATATGCTTGTAAGGCAGTCTGATTCCCTGCAGCTAAGATGAGTAGGTAAAAGTAGAAAGACACAGCTATACCCAGTGTTACGGACTGATCATTTCTCTCCCTCTCAAATTCATATGTTGAAATTGTAAACCCCAATGGGATGGTATTAAGAGGTGGAGTCTTGGGCAGGTGATTAGGCCATGAGGGTGGAGCTCTCATGAGCAGGATTAGTGTCCTCATAAACGAGACCCCACAGAGTTCCCTCACCCCTCCTATCATGCGGGGACACTGGAGAAGATGGCTGTCTATGAACCAGGAAGTAGGTTCTCACCAGACACCAAAGTTGCTGGATCACAGACTTCTCATCCTCCCAAACTGTGAGAAATACATTTCTGCTGTTTAAGCCACTCAGTCTCTGGTATTTTTTATACAGCAGCCTCATCGGACTGAGACACTCAGTGAAGCTGAAGTACAGTGAGGCAAAACGCTCACAAAGAGCCACGCAAGCTGCAGAAGTGCCTTTATGCCATTGTCCCATGTTATTAGAGTCTTGCTTGACTTATTGTGTCCAAAGGACAGCATGACATGTTTGGCTTCCTCTAGGTGTATTGAAAAACACCTAGAGAAAGGAAAAGACCGGAAACATTCTTGCTGGGTTCTTCTTGCAACAAAAGGGGGTGCTGCTACAGGAAGGGCTGAGATTTTTGTTCTTTGCATTTAGAGGGAGTTGAGAGGTATTTCTTTATCTGGGTGAGAGACCTGCCTTCACCTTGCAATCAGCAATGTTGTCCCCAAATCATCCATGAAGATGTCCCGTTCTGCGCTAGTGTGAATGCTTTAAGCTCCCCGCTCCCACCTTCTTTTCATGGCTTTTCTCCCTTGGGCAATGAGCTTATGATTACAACAATGAAACCTCTGCATTGACTGATGAATTAGTTGTAAACCTCAGCCTTTTACGTCAAGCTCTCCTTTTTGCCTCATCTGCACTTTCAAAACTCTCCTCACTGAGTTAACAGAAGCAGTTTTATTTTTCCTATGGTTGCACTGCACTTTCCAACTTGACCTTGTTCATGCTGTCACCCCCTCTCTCCAATTCTTTAGAGTGTCATTTTCTAGGCTCTCTACTTTGCAAAGCCTTTACTTATCCCTGTCTTTGGTTCTCCCCCTCCGAAGCCAGCTCATCCCTCCATTTCTTTTCGATCTTTCTGTCTCGTGTAACAGACGCACCAAGTGTGCATGTGCCTTGCCATCCCTGATCCTTAAAGTCAATTACTGAGCCGGCCTCCTCTTTGCATTTGAGAGCTCGCAAAGGCTGGAATAGAAGGAGTACTCCAGACACACTCGTTGAATGCTGTTGAAATGAATAATGTATCTGCTTCATCATTTATGATATGATACAATATTACACAATAGATACAAGGAGTAAATAGACTTCAAACACATAAGTTATATTATATAAAATTTATGAAACTGGTTGCCTGGGTTCAGAGGAAACGATAAGATGGGAGATAGTAAGGATTTTAGTTTTTTCTCTTTTTATTTCCATTTAAAAGATACTGTAAGCAATATGCTTGTTAACTCAGGGTCACGGGAATATAAGAGTTTGTTATATTATTCTTTAGACTTCTCATGTTTTTAAATTTAAAGTAAAAATGGATTTCTCTTGAATGCATGGGAGATCTATTCTGTTAACATAAAACAAAGAAAAACATTATTACTTGATTTTATAATTCAATGATACTTTCGGTCTGGCATCATTGTGTGTGTGTGTGTGTTTTTGTGTGTGTGTGTGTTTATTGTTTGTCTGTGAATAGACAGAAAGCTACATGAGGCAAAATTCCTTTCCTTTTGCCTCTGTATCCTCAGCTCCTACATCAATATCTGCCACATCATAGGCTCCCAAATAAATAGTTGTTGAATAAATAAAGCATTATACTAACCAACCTGTATATCTATCAACCTTTTAAAGATGTGATTTCATTAATATAGTATTTGATTAATCTTTAGTCAGTTTCTCTCCACTTATTTTGAACAGATTAACACACTCCTGAATTTACATGTAGATTTGTTGTGCAGATAGAAACATGCATTTTTCTGAGTAGAGAAGTGGAAGCAGTAGAAAGAGTAGGAACGGTGAAGGGTTTCAGAGGATGCCGCTGGTGGCTGGAACAAGGGGACAGAACAAAGGGACAAGGAAACAGAACCCAGGAGAGAGTGAGAACAAGTTCTAGGGACAAACAGCTGAGAGGCAAGATGGCTCATGGTGACGATAATTATGTTTATTATTGCCATATCAATAATTCTAGAACCCTACCTGCTGCCAATAGCTGCGCTGGGTTCTTTACAAATGGTAACTTCCTTATTTTTCAGTCCTCACATCATCAATTAGTACTCCAATACTGTACATGCGCATAAAGCTCAGAGGGCTCCTTTACCTAAGATTATATAGAGAGTGTCAGAAAGAGTATCAAACCATGGTCTGCTGCACTCCAGAGCTCCAGTGCTTAGCCACTGTGTGACCGTGACAGTTAATTGGCTTCGCTTTCTGCTCCCAGATCATCAGGAGCATTTCGGTGACGGCTCACTCCATCGGCTTTATTGGAGTCTCACAGCCAAATCTACAGAGCTAAAAACTTACAGGGTCGGCGGGGCCTTAATCAATATTGTCCTGTTGTGATGTATGACCAGATATTGATTTGCATTTAACTGTCCACCTCAGACCAGCTACTGTTTTCCAGAAGGTGCATGGAAGGTACAGTTCCCAGGAGGTCTGTGCACTTTCCTTAAGTGCCCTGGAGAGTTGTGGTCACCACCAGGTAAGGACTTTCTATTGTGGATTCTAAACTCAACCTGTGAACATGAGCCTTCCTTGGGGCTGTTAGGAATTCATCACACGCAGCCCCATTGTTTCCTAAGCTGTGACCCCAAGTCCAACATTGCTAGAAATAATAAGCTATGAAAGAGGTAGACATTTTCAAGGACATGGAATGGAGTGCCCCAAACTATGTACATCTATCAGCTGAAAAGTTGCTATCTTGGCAACTTCAAGCATTGAGAGAAGTCAGTCAGTCCATCCCTCCCTGTCCCGTGTCTCTGCTCTGTCATTAGTGTCAAGTTCATCATTTCCATGAAACAAAAAGAAACAAACAAAAGAAATGAGTAGAGAAGAAAAATAAAAACAGGAAGCAAGGTGTCCAAGAATCCTTGCCAGAATTTCTACAAAGAGTCATTTGTGGGGCAAAGTGGCATCATTCCTTATCTAGTAGGACACTAGCGGGGAAAAAAACTTGGTAGTTTCTCCAGACTGAAACAAAGACCAAATCCATTAATTTGTCCTCTTAGAAGTGTTTTTTTTGTTTGTTTGTTTTTGTTTTTGTTTTTTGTTCAGTTTGTCCTCTTAGAAGTGTTTTTTTTTGTTTGTTTGTTTGTTTGTTTGTTTTAATTTATTTAAAAGGCCAAATCTAGGATATGAAACATTTAGGAAAGATACAGGATCAGAGGGCTTCAGTGAAGAACGCTCTAACGCAGCTACCTGAGGCCCACTCTTTTTCGGGATGCTGTGACCTAGACAGATTTGCAAAATGCCAGTTAAAGGTCTCCCAACCCCAACGTGTTTATTTTACTGTGGAGTCTTGAAGTTGATCCTCACAGCTTTTTTTTTTTCTCTTAAAACGTCCTTACTTTGGTCCTTGGGGTTGTTAATTTCCACATTTACTCCCTCCCTTCCTCATTCTCTTTTCTTCAGCTCTAGTAAAAACCGGAAGTAGACGTCAGAGACTGGGCGTACAACCCAGTCTCAGGTGTAGGTGTATGAAAAGACACTTGGGACAATCAGATTTCAGCAGAGCCACTAACGATTTTAGGACCCGTGTCTTCCTCTCTGGTGTCTGTACACAGTGGTACACATCCAGAATCACAAAGCTCACTGGCATTAAATTCCTATAGAACAATGTTATTTTTATGAGTTCCAGGTCTGCCTCTACACTCAGCTGTGTGATATTGGGCAACCCATGTAACCTGACTGGGCCACAGTGTCCTCATCTCATAAATGGCAGAAACAGCAGTCCCATCTGAAAGCTTCTTTAAGGAAAAGGACACTCTAGGCAAGGGGACGCTGGTATGTTTAACAGCTGGTTTTCTGGGGAGGGGTGGGGGAGCCCTGATTGTCAGTGTTCTCCAATGTCTGTGGTGTAAATACTCCCTAAATCTGTTTTCAGGGTGCAAACGTAGTGTCACTGAGCACCAAGCCAGAAGAGGTGTGCGCAGTCGAGTCTGCAGGCTGAGAGGAGCCGCGTCCAGCGCACCGCTCCCTCCATCTGCCCGTAAGTAACACCACCGATGTTCCTGCCTTTACACTTTCACTCGCACATTTCACTTAAGCTGGAAAGTCTTTCCTCTTCTCTCTACACGTCTCATTCCCGCTCATAACTCAAGATTCAGCCATAATGGCAATTCGTTCATAAACATTTGCAGGATCTTTTACATCAGAATCAATTTCTCTTTATCGTATCCCCTTAACTCTTACTCCATTTTCTTCCTTGCATTGATTACTTGTGCACAAGCCTATTTTTGCCCGGTTCTCCCTTCCCCAGGACAATGTGATGTTCTCCGTGCTCTCTGCCGGGACTCAGCAAAATCCCGTGAACATGGCAGGGGTTTGATCAATGTGTATTGACTAAATTAGTGACGAGCTACTTTGGAAAACAATACAAAGTCACACGAAGAAGTACTTTTCCCCCTAAACTGAGAACTCCTTGAAGATCAGACTGTGTTTAATTCATGTTTATAGTCTCCCTAGTTCATTTGCACCAGATAAAAGTTTAGAACTAGAGCGAACTGAACTAGAGCGATGCTGTATCCAAAGTGGCCGATGCAGGTGACAGAAAGAGAGCAGGAGAGACCCAGCTGGCATCGGGTCCAGACCCGCTGATGGGCTTTCAATGTGGTGCACCTCTTCTGCTTCAGGTCCGTCAGGACACCTGGACTCGCCACCGGACATTAGAGCAGCAACATCATTGACCCTTAATTATCAGCAGATGGCAGGACAGGACCCACAACATGGCCACGAGGTACACCCAGTCTCCCAGCAGGGAAGCTACACCCACGGGAATGAGGGACAACACCCTTCCTCAGCTCGGTAGTTGTGGACAGAAGTAATCAGGCTGCAAGCACAACAGGCACAAGGAACACCCCAAACACACATGCAATGTTAGCCTAGTTGCAGAAAGCTGAAAAGGTGCAGCTGAAGACCACAAGTCTGGAAGACTCAGGACCAAGGCCTGGCATTCCCAAGAGGCAAAAAAGTAGAAAACACTGTTGGTCTTATCATGGATGACAAATTCTCAGATCTGTCACGCTCAGGAGAGAAGGTCAATATTGGAAATTGCTATTTTTGACTATATACAGAATAACATTAAACAAATGAGTACATTTGAGATGCAGAAATTAAACTGATAATTTCATGAAAACTTCAGTACTTCAGGATGATTACAAAACGCATTGAGATTGTACTACAGGGATAAAACGATGCATGCAGGGTTACTATGTTAATTAGTAACCTAATCACTATGCTACTCAGGAAACTGAGGCTCAGAGAGGTTAGTGACTTGCCCAAGGCCAGACAAGTTGGAATGAGGCAGATCAATCCCAGGACTGTCTGAATTTAAATCCTTGCTCCTTCTCATTTGTCATCATGCAAACTAAAGCAAAAACATGGCTCTAAAATAATGCTTTCCCTTTTTCTTACGTTGGTTATGTACGTCTGAAAACAATTCTGAAAGTGTAAGCACCTAGCTTCTAAAGGTAAATCCTTTGAGGAATATCATTCATGAGGAAGTAGACAGTCTTGACTAAGATAAAAAAAAAAAAAAGGCAGGTCTGTGATAGCCAAGCTTCATATATTTAAAATAGAGTTCAAAGGGGTGAACTGGGGTAATTTTTCTTGTTAGAGCTCATTCTCTATCAGGAACTCACTGAACACTCTGATCTGTCTGCTGTAGATGGAGCACAGGCCACCTGGATGTACACTTAGGGTAGAAGTCGAGAATTAAAACATGCCCATAAGCTTTCGGCTGTATTCCTTATAATACCCATGATGCACCTGGGGCTTTCCTTTCACCTTCTTTGAAATGGTAAAAGGTAAAAATGTTATCCCTGAGGACAGCCTTGTATTCCATGACTTTCAATTTCTTTTGCTCATATGTTTGCTATTGTTTTACAAATTTTCAAATCAAATAATGATATCCAGTTATCTTATGTCCTTTTTGAGAAATAATGAATAAAATGTACAGTACTCCTCTGGGCATAATACAAATATTGCGGATGCAAAAATTTGTCAGGAAAGCAGAACGAGTTGTGTCCTTGATGTGAATGGGAGAATACAATTTAATAAGCCCAAGACGTTCCACAACCTTTGTAGACTAAAAGTTATTGTGATTTCGTTCATAGAAATCTAGGCCATTTGCATTTTCTAGTCTTGACTGCAATTAACTACTCCTGTTTAAAGCACTCTTTTTCATCACACCAGTGCTCGCTTGAATCTTAAGTTAAAATTTTAACAATCTAGGTCTTATCTGTACACACCAGAAAGCAAAACTCAAATACAATGTCTCAAAAAAACTCAATGTAAGTGAAAAAAATCAATGAGCAAATTGTCTTCTTACAAAACCAAAGGCACAAACAAACGATAGCAAAAACAAAGCACTCCCCCCACTTTTTCTTTCTAAATAGAAGGTAAGATAGTATTCCAAGGAGATACTACTCTCTGTGCAAATCTGCCAAATACGAGGTCAGTACTAATGAGTGTGGTTTTCAGAGCAGTCTGCCAGGGAACTCTCTCAACCAAATTCTACTAATACATATACTAATTTTCAATAGACATGGTCATTTAAACAGTTCACTGCCCCTGGCTGTACATACAAGCCTGGGGAACTGACACTGATGCAGTGCAAGGGGTCCAGGGATGCTCGAGGGCTCGGTTGTGCAACAGACATTTCCCCTTAGCACAGCCCAAATGGACACACATTATGATCCTAACACATCCTCGAGCGAATGACTTTCTGGAAAACACATATTATACTATGTCATAGGATTTATTTCCTCAGACTCCTGCCCTCTTCCCTCTCCTTTCATATGGTCAAAAGATCATATGCTTTTAGGAAAGAAAAAAGTAAAATATTTCCTTCACTATAAATCTCTACTGCATTATTTTCCCTGTTTTAGCACAGCAAGGGCCCAAAGTTAGAAGATACCTTATCCTTATCAGGACAAACAAGATGGAGACTTTGGGTACCTAGAGGTGGAAGGGGAAAAATGCATCCTGACAGGGAGGACTCCTTCTCCTCCTGTCCCCACATTCCTGGAGCTCATGGTATTTTGTTTTTCCACCTCTCTCTTGGCAGGAGAGAGGGTAGGTAAACAATTACCAAATGCTTTGATCCTGTTTCAACTTTGCAAGGAGAGAAAACCTTGGAATAGGAGTCGTGGCCATGGCCTGGTCCTTCTCCTCCTATTATATCTCTAAACCATTGATGGGATACTAAAGAGTTGACATCCTTCCACAGGAAGTTGGGGTTGGGGACCACGATTACTGGTGATTAGGATTTTAGAAATTACAGTTTCGGGAAGAAAAGAAAAATCTTAGAATAAAAATCATGTAGGCTTGTTTTAATGAGTGTTGCTAAGGCTGATGAATTATCCCAGACTCTAATATCCTATGATTTCTTCTATCCTTTTTCTCTCACTCTGAGAATAAAAATATAGCGAAAATGTAAGAGTGGTATTTTCTGACTTAAAACTGTGACCATTTCCTTGAAAAGATGAACTATTAATCATCCCAGGGCACCTGTGGTAACTGGGTCAGCAGCTTGAAAATTTGGCAGGTAGAAAATCTTCCTGTCTGAACCTTTTGGCTCAGGCATCCCTTCTCAAATTACAACACAACAGTGAGGCTGTGTCAATTGGTCTGGAGACATTAATTTATCGCCCCTTTTAAAAGAGGCTTTCTATCCACCCATAGAACATTACTCTATTTAACTTGAAGTTTCTTTCAGATGTTTATAAAATACACCA
Organism: Pteropus alecto; assembly: GCF_000325575.1. Taxonomy (NCBI): domain Eukaryota; kingdom Metazoa; phylum Chordata; class Mammalia; order Chiroptera; family Pteropodidae; genus Pteropus; species Pteropus alecto. The sequence goes on from NW_006442107.1 coordinate 1,687,356, forward strand.
ATTTGAGGGGTTTTGCCATTTTCAATTTCTGACTGAATAATCTAACTTCTCTTTTCCTCAAAAGAAAATAGTTTGAGGAACTCTAGCACAAATTTTAATAAAATTAGGATTTTTTTACTACCATGTACAAAAATTAAGAACAAAATGAGAAAGAAATATTCGGTAAGTGCCATATTTGTACTTAGTATATTACTTTGAGTTTGGGGAAAAATGTAAGACAGTAAAGGTCTTTGCCCAGAGGGAGTTTAATTCTAGTTAAGAATTAGCATATAAAATATGTGAGCCGCAAGGTCAAGATATCATTGATTATTTTTTGTAGTCAGAATGGGACATGAGTCCATGAGTCAGGAAGAAGGACCTATGTAGAAATATTGAAGAAAAATTTGCACTGGCTATGCAGCCATGATTGGAATGGAATGAAGACAGTTCTTATGGTCTAAAGAAATGTGGGTAACTCAATCATATCAAAAAAGGTAATTACCCTTATAAAAATATTATACTTAAAAGAATTAATTTCTTCTATTTTAAATTTTATAGTAATCTTATATAGAGAGTGGGCACATTTTATCTGTCTATTCAAATATGCTGCCTTTGGGCTTATATTTCTATAGGGTAGATGGAGCGTTCTTGCAGTCACTCGTTGCTTAGCACAGTGCTGTGTTGGGATATGATTGGTTTTTGTTTTGTTTTGTTTTGTTTTGTTTCAAATAGCAACAAGAACAAATTCCCCTACATCAAAAGGCTGTTGTGAAGCTACGGAAAGCAATACTTGCAGAGATATTTTACCTTCTTGGAGAAAGGTGTTATCTGAATCAAAACCTGTGAAAAGAAGAATAGCTGTAACATTTTCTAACAGTGAGAAACTATTTTGTTGTAAAATAGTTTCTAAAGGGAAGAATGCTCTAGATATTAGTTGTCAAATTTAGAGGAACAGGACAAATCAAGGTGCTAGGAACCACGGGAAATAATACAATCTCCGGTAGGGTAGAGAAAATAATTTATTACTAATTTCCATGGCCCCATGTTATAAGAACAGAAAGAGTGATGCCAAGAGACATTTAATAGAGCTAAATCCTACACTTCACTGGAGAATTGAATTACTGGAATAGCTTCCAGTCAAGATGGATAATTTTACCATGGTGTATCATTTCCCCATTCTAAGCATATAGCAAGAAAAAGAGTTAAACAAGGTTCAAAGGCCAGATGCCCTCTGCACTGTGGGTAAGGATGCGTAAGAACAGGAACAGAGGTAGGAGAAGTGAGAAAGTGTCATACAGCAGATCGGGATATCAAAGAAATAAGACACAGTGAAGTGAAATAAATTTTTCAGATCCCCGCTACTAAATTATGCTATTAAATAAAACTAATCTCTCGCTATAATTTAATCTCTAATAATGATTGTCATTACGATTCTGAAATTGAAGATTCTGTCTTTAAGAAACCATCGAAGTAATTCAGGGTTTTAATTTTTCTCATGTTTGCTGTGTACTTTTGCAAGTTACTTTTCCCATACACATGCTAATATTGTTCTGAAATTCAAATGATAATACATTATTCCCATTTCCCCAACATATGATGTATATTCTCTATGAATATTAATATTTTTTCTAATACTTTTTTAAACCAGTCATTAATATGATAATACTTTGGTAATGAATTTATAAAAATTCCATACAAATACTACATGTGCTAATACAATAAAATACTGTGGAAATAATATGCATAATGCATTAGGCTTTGTTACAGATGCCTGCCAAAAATAGTGTTTGGCAAACAGTAGCATGCTTGAAAAGTGCCTAACCGATTAAAATTTATTGCTGCTGATAGACCCAGGGCAAACACGGAACAATCTGTGCTATTCATGCCCTGGCAGACACATCAGTTCACTGACTGCTCAGATTATCTCTGAAAGCTTCTGGACATCACTAAAATTAAGGAAGACATTTAATGAGATGTTTAATGCTGGGGAAAGTGACGCCTCCAAACAAAGGAATCCCCCCTATACCAGTTTCATCTCCACGGACGTCGTTTCTGGCAAAAGGTCACAGCTCCAGCCAGCTGCCATGGGTTCCGCTGCTCTGCCTGCTCTCTGAGGCTCAGTCTTTCTTTTCACAGATAGTTCCTTAGGAAAGTGCGTCTGTGCTAGCACTAAAGCATTCTCCTCCCTCAATCTCAGTACCGGTTTGATATCACTTAGTGCCTTGCGTTTTGTGATTGCCCCTTCCAACATATATGGAATTCCTATTGTAATTTACGGTGTGGTGAGGAGTCGAGGGCTATTCCATTCACTGAGCCATGTGGGAAAAGCGCTGAACTCTGCGGTGGGGCTTTCTGAAGATAGTCTGTCGTCTTTGGAAACTAGAATTTGACAGCAAAGCCACTGAATATCGTCGCAAATGTATCAAGTTCCATTCGATCGCTAAAAGATCACAAGGTCACCAATTTTCTTAGATCTTTAGCATGTATGGGGGGGTCTCTAATTAATTTAATTTAGTCCCATCATTTTACAGGCAGGCAAATTAAGATGCGTAAAGAGGAATTGATTTGACTGAGGGCTCATAACTAATTAGTGGCAGTGTCAAGATGACAATACCTTCTGCCCAGGTTCTTCCACCAACGGCACTGGCTTTTCTGCAGAAGGAAAAGAACTGGGCATCTTATGTGCCAGCCCACCTCCTACTGCCACCTCCAGCCCTCCTGCCCACTGGTGCTGGTTATTCTTTCAAAACACTGGAGAAGAAAAGCCTCTGTATTGAGGATAAACAGAGTAAATAGATACTACTGATGAGCCCCAGATGGAGTAAGGTCTCAAATAAGCGTTTAGAGAGATAGATGGATAAACAAACTTTGGGACAATATGAAATGTTAAGTCCTAAAGTCTATAATGGTTTTCATTTATTTAATTTTACTGGCAGAAAGATCACTAATTTCCAATTATTCGAAAAATCTAAATCATCCCTGAAGAAGATCCTGGTCAGAAATAAAGAAAGCGCCACAATTCAGAAATGGTTTCTGAAAGTGAAATTGAAACTCGTCTCAGTTAAGATTTAGAAATGGAAAGGGCAATG
>NW_006442107.1:1690439-1708747 GCF_000325575.1 Pteropus alecto
TGCAAGGAGATGCGCCATCCACCGGATGCTTTTAGAAATAGAAACGATCTAGAGAAAAAGATTGGGCAATCTATAAAAATAAGCAGAACGTAGTTATAAGGATCCTTAGCAAAAGAGAAACACAAACGGAAGCCTGACACCATAGGCTTGCTCACCATCAGAGTGCAGAAGTTAAGCCATGAGAGGGCGGGATATGCCGCTCATGAAGAAGGATAATAGAGGAGGGAACGACCAATAATGAAATGACTAATGAGTTCAATTTTAGTTTACTTTATATTTTACTGAAAGCGACCTGAGTGGAACAGGAATTTCAGCTCTGAAGAGGGAGATGTCCAAGGTGCTCTGTAAATAGCAAAACAGAGAAATTTTGCTGGCAGGCGCTGGATTAACGCTCGTACCATAGGGGTTCAGCTTCACACTGGCCCTTGTGCAAGTGAATTTTCAATAAAATATCCAGTAGGCTGCACAACTGTTGAACGTTAGGTTCATGCATTCCATTTATTCTACACATTCATTGATTGCTTATTCTACGCCAAGTGTTGTGCTAACTACTGAGGATAGAGCAATGAGTATAACTTGATGCAGTTCTTGTTTTCCTGGAGTTTACACAGTAGTTGGGGAAGTAGAAACAAATTAGAACAATATCCTCCTTATGCATGTATTCTTACACATTGTGTAATTTGTTCTTAGAGAGGAACATAGCTCTGTAACAAGGCATCATAAAGGCCAGCAGCACAGACTGGCAATTTTGGGAGGACTTCCCTAAAGGAATGATGCTGATGTTGACACTGGAAAGACAAACGGGGGTTTCATGGAGGAGCTGGAATGGGAGATGATTCCAGGGGAAACCGTATATGCAAAAGCCTTGGATTGGAGATAGAGAGGACCTGATCAGAGCTGTTTCCCCTACCTTAAAGCCATTGTCACAAAACTTGGCTTTCCACGAAGGCATGGCTGAGAAAAATTTAAGAAGCATCTAAAATGCGCTTGACCTCGCTGAGTCCTTCATTTGGCCAATCAATATAGTCAGACATTTTCCCAATTGAGGTGAGAAGATCAGCAAATTTCAAAGCATAAACTGATTTACACTGAGTTGAAAAACAAGTCACCCAACATACCTCTCTTTCAGGCTAATGGTGACAAAATTAGTAAAATCCAGCCTGAGACTGGAAGCCATAGTGCAGACAAGCCAGGCATACGAATCCCCTGGGAAATCTGAGGAAATCAACCAGACACCAGATCTTGGGATTAGGAAAAGGGCTATGTTTACAATGAGGCTGGCATCCCTCACCCCATTTCAGATTCCCTAAATTAGTAAGACTGGGGAAGAAGAGAACAATACCTTCCTAGAGTATAAAGTGGCTGGGAGCCAGGAAAGGGCCACTGTCTGTGCAAGGTGATTCCTTTTCTGGAAATTATCCCTTTTGAAAACCTTCTGTTCAAATAACCAGTTTTATTTCCATTTATTTGTGTATCCTCCTCCTAAGCCTTTTCTTCTTTTCTTTTCTTTTCTTTTCTTGTCTTCCTTCCCCTCTCCTCTCTCCCTCCCTCCCTCCCTCCCTCCATCTCTGGCTTTCTTTCTGGGTTTCTCTCTGGGGAAGAAGAGAACAATACCTTCCTAGAGTATAAAGTGGCTGGGAGCCAGGAAAGGGCCACTGTCTGTGCAAGGTGATTCCTTTTCTGGAAATTATCCCTTTTGAAAACCTTCTGTTCAAATAACCAGTTTTATTTCCATTTATTTGTGTATCCTCCTCCTAAGCCTTTTCTTCTTTTCTTTTCTTTTCTTGTCTTCCTTCCCCTCTCCTCTCTCCCTCCCTTCCTCCCTCCCTCCATCTCTGGCTTTCTTTCTGGGTTTCTCTCTGTATTAGTCAAGCTTGTGGCTATCATGTTGGCACGAGGAATGTTTAACATAAACATGTAATAACAACTATACATTAGTAACAACAAATGACGGGAAACAGTGCTCCAATTGCAATTATTTTTAGAGCATTTTACTAGAACAAGATAATGCCCTCTCTCTCCTCAAGCCAAAGATTATGTAGAAAAATAGGCCTTCGAATTGGTACTGAAAGTTAATGGCCTTGACCGAAGTCAGGAGAAGGGCGGTCGTGGTGTGCGGGGCCTCCTTGCCAAGACGCAGCATGAGGGAGGGTCAAACTGAATGAATAGCTAGAAATAGCATATGGAACCTAAACACACACAAGTTTCTAGATTTCAGGAATTTCTTCCAGGTAAGTGTTTCTAGAACACTGCTAAGACAGTACCACTCAATGGTTATTTGAAACACTAAGTGTCCTTTGAAAGTCATGTGTGGGTGACTTGCCATGCGCATGGCAGTCAGCTCACATGAATCAGAGGATAATGCTTGATCATCACTTCCTGCAATGCCATCACCTTCTGTTCCAAGTCTTAAGCTTCTTTCTACTTCTTTCTAAAGTCACTGTGAGAATGAAGTAAGCAGGCAAAATGGCAACCGTCTTCAGAGATTTATACCAAGACTTCCCCTTCCTAAAGGTCAGCCTCGAAGCCAATAAACATTGGCTTTATTCTGTTTCATCTAAGCAGCACTGCACTTAATTTCATTCATTTTTCTGGCATTATGGCATCTACAAGGGACCTTACTATGTGCCAGGAACTATGATTCATAATTTTGTAACCATTATCTTAATTAAACTTCATATCCACACTATTTGTTATTCCTATTTACAAATGAGGAAGTCAAAACTCAGTAAAACAGTCAGTTGCCTAAGATTACATCATCGCAGTCCATCCAGAATCTAGGTAGAAAGACTGAGATTGTGTCTCCTCATACTTCACACCTATGTTATTCAAGTTCTGAGAAATCTGATCCCCTGAACTCATAGCTTTTCCCTATCTCAGTATCTGAGTCTCTTGAAGGATTAACCCCTGGATTCCCCAAGCACTCACTATATGTCTCTGTTCAGTTATAATTGACCAGGTTTCTAAGGGTATATTTGAATGAATGTGTTGTTTTCATTCCTGTGCAGGTTTCATTTACATATCCTCTATTAGTTATTAAATTATAAATATCTCTTAGGTGGCCTCCTCTCACGTCATTTGTGACTCTCTTGCCAACTCTCTGGGTCGAGGGTTCTATCTGAACAAGACTTGATAATGTATACATTTCTATATGGATTTAGGGATAGTTTTCTCAGGTTAAAAAAAAAAAAACAAGGAGCAAAGGAAAAAAGAAAAAAGACCAATAGCAATGTCAGAAATGTTTTTCTGTTTTCTTATTAAGAACTCCACAACAAATAGGAAGGGCATCATGCTAAGGATGAAGCTAGAAGAAAATAGTGAGTATAACATACTGATGGACTAATGGGTAGTTATAGATTGCTGTCCTGAGAGATTCTTGCAAAATCCAACTAATTCAAATTTCTTTATTTCTTGAAAAGACAAAAACTATTCGAAACTGGGCAAATTTCCTCCCAGATCTCTTTTTTCTCACGACACTATCATCATGGCTCTGCCAACTTAAATATATTTGTTCAGTGGCACAACTAAAAAGGAATGGCTTCCAAGAGTGGAAGGAATCTTTATCCAGTATTTCGGTGGTCAAATCCCGCCTGTGTGTTAGTACTTGGCATCCAGTTCTCAAAGACACCCACGTTAGGTGAATGTCAACAACACCTGCAGCTTCATGGGCACATTATCATGAAGTGACACTGAATCTGAGACAAAGAGGCTATAGTTCAGGCCAGTGGGTCCACCAAAGAAAGACCAAATTCCATTAATAACAGGGTTGTCTCCATCCTCATTTTGCTACCTGTAAAACTGCCAGGACACTTTCTTCCCCCATAGGCCTTTGTTCTCTCAGGACTCTGGAGCTGAGTTTTAGTACAATAAGGGATAGAAAGACGGAAGGGTTATCATTTGGAAGAAAGGCAGATTCGCCAGCTGTTAATTGACCTGCAAGCCTACATTATTAACAACGTCTGTGGTACTAAATGGCTACATAGAGTGGCTACACACAAAGACAAGTTTATGATAGGCACATATTTGCAGCCAGCTGCCTAATTTCTTGAAAAACAAACACTATATATCAGAATAGGGCCAGTGAGGCGAAGACATATTTCAGGGAACACTTTGTTTACAGTGCAAAAGGCATTGTGAGGTACCCCTTGCACTGGTTTGCATAATATTTTCCTAAGAATGATCATAATTATGTTTGGAGTTTCATAATAAAAGAAAATTTCTGAGTATATTGAATTTTTGTTATAAGCACAAAGCAAAGATTTTTGAAGATTCTGTTCTTTGAAAGAAAAAAAGAAGTCTCCAAGTTCACCCTAATTGAAATGATCTCATTTAAGAAGAATTCAAGCAAAAGGAAAGCTGTGAACCTTTCCCACAGTTGATACAATCTCAAATGTGGAGATAGAGAATGAGAATTGGAGAGGTTAAAGGCAAATACTTTATCTTAGACAGTTACCTAAGCACACTCAACACCTTACAAGGCAGAACCATCAAATTATACAGAACGCCAAAGTTTCTGTAAAGAAAAAGAGAGGATCAGAGGGAACTATAGACATACAAGACACCAGGGGGGTGGCTGAAATGCAAATAAAAGCAGGGAGTGACTGACCCAGGATACTTGCACGTCCCTGGTCAAAGCAAACCCAGAAAGTGTGAGTGGACTGCATGTGTAATAACCAAATGAAGGATCAGGTAACTTCCAAAGTCCAGCTTGAAGGCCAGAAAAGTATAAATGCATATGAAGACCACCCTCTGTTGATTCCAAAGCAAGAACTTCTTTTCCTACCTGCTTCTCAAGAGGCAGCTAGTGGAATGAACGTTTTGGTTTTTTCTTTCTTTATAGAAGGAAGGAGGTTGTTTTCTGCAGGGCTAAATTGGAGAAGCTCAAGTGAATGGCTCTGACTTTAGACAACAAATAATTCTCGTTTTATATGCAACACACTACAGTCCTACTATGTCCATGTGACACTTACCAAGGAGAATGAGTAAAGTCCCAGCGTGACGGTCAGTGACTTGAAGGCAGCACTGATGTCTCCTGCATCCTCACCCTCCTAGCACGGCAGAGGCATCTTTTTCATTCCTGGTATTAAATAACCACCCACCTCATTGCAGGCTCTGCACTAGGTGCTCAGAATACACTAGTGACCAAGATAAACCACATCCTTACTCTATGGACCTTAATTCTGATGGGAGGAGATGGTCAAAAGTCAAAAAATCACAAAGTAATTGCAAATTGTGAAAGTGCTACAAAGGATGCAAAAGGATAGTGTGATGATGAATAACTGGGGCTCTGCTTAAGACAATGTCGTCAGGGAAGATTTCCCTGAGGTGGTACGATCTAAAATATGAACTTAAAGATAGGAAAGCTTATGAAAAGTTGTCCTAATGGGACGAGGACCTGAAATATAAAACAACTTGGCATCTTTGAGGAACAGCGAAGAGACCAGTAGACTGAGATAAATGGCTAGTATTTCTGGGGGTGCAAGATGGGTGCCAGATCCTATGAGGCCTCCTGGTAGGTTTCGGTAAGGAGTTTAGCTTTCAGATGCAGTAATGGGGAATAATCTGATTTAGATTTTTATAAGGATCCCTCTGCCTATGGAGAAAAGACTGGGATTTGGACCGGGTGGGATGAAAAAAAAAGCAGAGAGACCAATAGTTCTGGAGAAAGAAGATTAGCTTGGATCAGGGAGGCAGGCAAGATCAGCGAGAAAGTGGATAGATTGGAAATAGATTCTGGAGGTAGAGCTGAGAGGCTTTACCTGTAAACTAAATGTGGGGAAAGACAGGTCAAGAAGGAAACGAAGCTTTGGGGTTTCTAACTGTATGACACCTGCAGGAAGAAGAGCTTGTGGTGAGAAATCACGAACTGTGTTCTGGATAGAGCTTGGGGCGTTTATTAGACATCCATGTTAGGTACCTTCAGGACTGGGAGGAAAAGGGCAGGGCTTCTAAGGGACATTCAATGCTATGCTGATTAAGAACGCAGAGAGAGAGAGTGCATCTACTGAGAAAAGAGGGCCCAGAACAAGCTCGGTTTTCAGTAAATATTCAGGAGTCAGGTGTAGGGACGGGAACCAGGGAAAGCAACAGAACGGGAAGAGCTGAGGAAATGAGAGACAGGAGGGAAGCAGCAAATAAAGTCTTCCAAGGATAATGCATTAAAAGATTCTGGGATGTAAGGCAGGATAGGGAATGAGAATGGACATTGGGATTTAGCATGTGAAGGTCACTGATGACCTTGAGAAGAGCAGCTTGGATGGGCGGCGAAGGTGGTAGTCTCACGGGAGGGGCTGTGAAAGAAACACGAGGAGATGGAGACCGTGTGAAGACAGCTGGTTCGAAATGCTTTGCTGGGAACATGGGCACGGATTGGGGCAGTGTCTGTGGTGGGAGGCGGAATCAAGAGGCTGTTTAGTTGTTATTTTAAGGGGGAAGACACGAAAGTGTGTTAGAATACTGATGAAGTAGAGAGAGAGCAATTATTGAAGTCAGAAAGGGAGAATGGAAATTACAGGAGTGAAGTCATTGGAGAAGGCAAGAGGGTTTAAGATTGGAGCTTCCAAGCTGAAGATGGACCTTCACTAGTGGCAGGGTACATATCTCGTGTAACAGAAGGAAAGGCAGAGAATATGGGAAGAATAGATAGAGGATACTCCATGCTTCCTGAGTGAGTGAATGAATGAATTTCTCTGTAATATCACATTTCTTTCCCACAATCTAATTTAAAAATTTTCTCGTTTCAATCGTTCGAAAAGGTGCTATATCTTACATTTCACCTTCCTCTGAGTCCACGTAATACTCTTTGCATAAGCCAGATGTCTTTTGGCATGTTTCTCTGAGCCTGCCTAGTTATGCCTTTGAGCCTATGGGTGTCCTTTCACCTTAATGAGACAGTAAAGGCCAAGTACACTTCTGTGCCTCCCAGCACAGTATTCGCTGCATAGCAGAAGTTCAACAGATACTTATTGATTAACTGGAGTCCGTTTCCCAAGGTCCTGTCCTACAATATCATAATACTATTAATGTTGCTTTTACCTCTAATATTCTGATTCTCAGGCAACTGTAAACATGCACTTTAGTCACCAAACCAATAGACGTGATTATAATACCACTGAAACTACTAGCTTCTGATCCTTGAATTTACTCTAGCTTCTGATCCCTGAATTTACTCACGAGAGTGTTCCAGAGAAAGATGGGCCTCAGAGAATACAAAATAACAAACCACTTCAGTTTTAGTGAGAAAAATAAACTCCCAACCAATACTGAGATATTTTTTCCCATAAATAAACTCCTACGACCTTCATTTCCCAGGACCACAGCTGAAAGGTAATGAGGCTTCCCGTTTTAAACTATGTAACGAAAAGAGACAGTTTTACCCATGCTCTTACTGAGGATGAGTGCAAAAACACAAGAGAAGAATTAATTTATATTTGGGTATTTTTATTTGAATTAATTTATATATGGAATTTTAATTACAGGATGCAAGCCTGTGATTAATTTAATTTTGTTTCAATTTATGAGGATGCACTTGGTTAATAGAGTGCCTTGGAAAAAAAATGCTTTATTGAAGGATCTCATCTGTGTGATTTACTGTGTGAGTATATGTTAAGTTCCTCTCATTATGTAAGAAATTATTATTTGTCCTTGAAGTTGAATCCTTCTCATGGGTGGAGAGGTGATGCCAACACGATCATATAGCCTATTTCTGAGGGGAACAGCAAATTCAAAAGAAACTTTGTTTAGCTTTCCTGTCATAAACCTCTTTTTGTGTGTATTCAATGCACACATGTGCATTGCTGATTAATGCTCAAATCCTTGCTGACATTATGATAAGCTTTAAAGCAATCCTGCCTTACAGAGGAAAGAGAGAGAAAGCATTGCCTTTTCTCACGGAAAATCTCTTAAACTGGAGGTTTGAGGCAAAGGAAAGGAAGGTGAGGCAAACATTGAAAGGAGGAGATCTGATTATAGAAAAAGAAAACAGAACATGAGTGGGAAGAATACTACCCAGGGAAGTCTCCTTGAATAACCTTGTTTAGAAAATTGTGGGAAATAAGCTAATCTATGTAATCCTGTTATGAACTGTTAGTTGAAGTGTTTAGTCACAGAGAAACTGTGTAATGAGATTAAACCACATAAGAAAACATGGTTGTCTGCAGCTTGTGGGAAGAACAAAACAAAGAAAGGCAACAAATGGACAATTATAGTCCCATGCGTCTCTCCCCCACCCCGCAGGAACAAAACAATTAGGGAAGAAGATCTCTTGATAATGCAAATGCCAAACTCAGGCCTCTCCCAGCTGCACATCTTTGAAGAGAATGCATCTGCTTTTATTATCCACTTCCTAATGCTTTTTTACGATGATGAAAGAATGATGTGGTTTTAAAGAGACGATTCTGCTGATGATTCTTAGTTGAAGTTTTCCTCTCTTGCTATCTAAGAAAATTCGTGGTGAAAATATTCTATTGTCCTTTAGTATTTCCTCCTCACCCACAGCTCCGATCTCACCCTACAAAGTTTTCATTTTCTCTTTTAGTTGCGACTACTCAACTCACCGATTGCAGTCACAAGAAATAAATAAATGCATAAGAGTAGCTATGTGCCAATAAAAATTTATGTACAAAAACAGATGGCCAGCCTTTGGGCTGTAGTTTGCAGACCTCGGGGTTAGAAGTTACGAGAAGTGGAAACAAATGTCAGGGACATTTTTAGATGAAATTGGGGCCCCTGTGTTTTATCCCTGAGTTTATTTTCTGCACATGTCCTTTGTGAATTTAAAACACGAATCTGTCACTCAGGATACTGGATTCATGGGGGTGACAGTGATTGTGAACAAATATTCCTGCTCTGATCTCTCTTTTTTCACCTAAAATCAAACGTGTGGTTATGGAGGAAAAGTATATAATGAAGGGCAGTGACGGCCAGAAAGAGAAGGCTCCCGGGCCTCCGAATGGCCCACTGGGCTGGTGTCCGACATAGGACAGGGTCTATTAGCAGAGAATGATTCTTCTCACAGTTAGACCCTGGGTCAGGAGTCTGAGAACCGCCTGGGATCTTGTTACAAATGCAAATTCTCAGGACACACCAGGTTCCATTGAAAAATTGAGGGGGTGAGGCACAGAAATCTGTGTTTTTCCAGGTCTTCCAGGTGATCTTGACACATGCTCAACTTTTAGAATCACCTACTCTTCTAAAGAATCTTTTATTTCCTCTCAGCTGCTAAATATCTATGTTCGAATAGACTTTATCAGGGTCTTGTACATGCCTGTAGGGAACTCATGGTCTTCAGTAGGAAAAAATAAGAAATAACTCAAAATGGTGATAGAAAGTAAATTGAAAAGTAGTATTCTGAATCCCTTATTATAGATTTTTTAATTGAAGATAAATTTTGCATTCCATACGTGCCTAATTTCTGACCTCTCTCTTCTTGTGCCTAATTTCTGACCTGTTTCTTCTTGCTGCTTAATCTATTTTTAATCTCTCTCTCCCTTGCTACTCCTTCCCCCCTTCATTCTCTCTCCTTCTTTTCCTCTCTCCCCCTCTCTCTCTCAGTGTAAATGGCTTCTGGCTATTAGCTAAGAATAAAAGAATTTGATTTGATTCGGAAGGTAAATCCATACTAAATAAAGCGCATTTCACTCTAAGTCAAAAGGAAGAAGTTTGGATTTGGGTATTGCTGCAGTTGGGCTCTTTTTCACCTTTATGGCAATGCAAGTAATTCTGAATACGTAACATGAAGCATGAGTATCTCTTTAAAAGAAAGATGGGAGAAAGCTTTGAGTATCATAAATTATCAGCTCCAAGACAACCCTGGTCCAAAGCAAAGAGACCTGCGAACATCTAAGTTCACACTTTGAATTGTGTCCAGATGGGAATAAACTGCCACGTGGAACCTAGAGACCTAATAAACAGAATTTTGCGAGCCACGGCAAATACCCTCGGTCCCTCCGAGCTGATCGGCTGGTCGGTATGACTTCCTTCACGCAAAAATGCACCCCCCCTTTGCAATTACTCAACTGCTCTGTCTGCGGCCAAACCCTGAAGCCCAGAAGGCACGTCAGAGCAAGGGTGTTAGCTTTCACAGCAAATACCCTCAGTCCTTCCAAGCTGATCAGCTGGTCGGTACGACTTCCTTCACACAAAAATGCACCCCCCTTTGCAATTACTCAACTGCTCTGCCTGCGGCCAAACCCTGCAGCCCAGAAGGCACGTCAGAGCAAGGGTGTTAGCTTTGGGTAGAACAGAATGAGGCACAGCGAGTAAGTGGAAGGAGGCAAAGGACAAAGGCGGGAACTTCCTCAGTAATTCTCATCTCGCGAGCCCTCCTGAGACTCGAACTACCGCAGCCTTCCTCCTTTGGCAGCCTTCGGAGACGAGTTCGATTCCCTTTTCACACTCACGTTTATCACCAGTACAGTTATGGCAGCTGTGTGTGTTCAGCATCTCACAGTACCACCGGTGTGGCAATATCCATTTCGGCAGCACAATCCTATTAGAGGAAAGTCGATTAATTCAGTTTGCCAGATTTACTGCACGTGGACCCCAGCAGCATCTAAACATATTAACCGAAGTTAAAGAACAACAAAAACAAGCAGCAGTATTTAAGAGTCAACACTTAAGTGAGAAAGTACCTCCCGCAGCCACAAGCCATGCTCTATAAATTTCATCCACAGTCACAGCAGTCCTGGAGGTTGGCAATGCAGTCTTGATCCAGAATGGTTGTTTCTCCACCCCTTCACCCAGCTTGCTTCTGACTCAGGCTTGGATGCAAAGAGCCAGGAGAGAGAAGCAATAAATAGTTCTAGGGAAAGTGACCCTTGTTAGAAAAGTTTACTTTGAAATTTAAAATAAGTCATTGTCCTTCAGTATAAATGCAGAGGCCAATGTAAACCCCCTGTCTGTATATAGTTTTTGACTAGAACATTTTCCATGTAGTACCTTATAACAATCAATGACTCATTCATTTCGTACGCGCTGTGGTTATATAATATAGCTATTTATTTTTATCCAAATAATCTACTTAAGACAGAGGGAAAACACTGAAAAAAGTGGCTGGTAAAAAACTGAATATAACCCTAATTTCACTTAAGTTTACTATAGCTAAAGAAAAATCTAAAATGTTCATATAGGGGGAAAAAAACCAAAACCCTAAAGTTAAAACTAAAATGAGCGCCAAATCACACCAGGTACAAAATTTTTGAGAAGGAAATTCTCTTCACCAAAGAACTGTGCCAGCTATCCTGTATATCTAACTTTAAATAGGCTTATGGAGAGATTTAGCTAAGCAGTAAGATTATTATAGGACTCCTTAAAGATGGGTTAATTTAAACATAGTCAAGACATCAACATCATTTGGTAGCTACTGAGACAGCGTCTCAGGATCTCTAATAAGCTATGCTCTGCAGCGATACCAAGAATTTCAAGTCAAACTTTCTAGTTACTATAGCTTCCCTCTCCCCTCCCCCAAGTAATAAACAGAAAGCTGGACTTGGAAGCTGTAGTCATAACTATGCAACCAACATACTTCACAGATAAGTAAATGTTTGAGAGGTGGAGAATTTATCCAAAATTAGACAAGAGCCAGGAGTAAATTCAGTCTCTCAAATCAGGGCTTTTCCAAAAGAGAACTAGAATAGGAATTAGGAACTAATTTTTCAACCTGCCTTAACCATTCAGCTGACCGGCAAATCTGAAAACAATGAGGATCTCTATTTACACACACACACACGCACACGCACACGCACACATGATGGCAAATCTGAAAACAACGAGGATCTCTATTTACACACACACGCACACACGCGCGCGCACACGCACACGCACACATGCAGGCACAGTTAGGGGGCGAGGCTCTTTGGCCTTTCCAGTTACTTCTACAATTCTAGTGATAAGTAGCCATTTAATCCAAGCATTCTAGTTTCTGGTGTCCTTCCTTCGAGCACAGTAGGTGGGAGTTTTAATAATCAAGTCCTAGGCATTAACTTATGACTGGAACCTATGCTGGTTCTCACTGAGAGGTAATTGATTTTTCAGAGACAAAAGTTATTATCAGAGAGGGGTGTGACAGTGGGTCTGTATTTTGTATGGAGAAAATAGATCCATGTGCTATTTCTGGCTTTCATGACACAGATTCCTTATTCTTAATAAGGATAAGAATTTATGAAAGACTAGATCAGGGAAATTTTAATGAGACACAAATCTTCACTTCTGAATTTTGATTTTTGAAAGGTCTTTGACAATGTCTTATAGCCTAATATACTGGTGAAATGAAAGTATAGTTAGTTGAATTTATAAGTTGAACAACTGTATCCAGAGAATATGATTAATGAAATCACCAATACTCAAGGGGAAATGTTTCAAATATCGTGAGCTCCAAATATTACCACTGAAGAGAACAGAAATGCATAAACAGTTGCTAGTTGAGTGATATAGAGCTCTGTCCTTGGTTGGACTCGGGGTTGGTATTTTTACGAAAAGCATAGTCAAATTAGTAGATAGTAAAGAAAAAAAAATCTGAGATGATCTCTACCATCTCTAGCATATCTAGCATGGAATGTTGAGTTTGGTATTCCATTCCCAAACTGTCATACATTATTTATACAAAACAAAATTGTCAAGAATATCTGCCAATCGATTAAAACAATGGACAAAAAAGATGAAATGTAGCAGAGATAAATGGAAAGACTTGATTTTAGAGTAAAAAAAGAAAAACAATTGGATAAACATAAGCAAGAGAATCTTGTCTTGACAGTGGTTGATATGAAAGCTATCTAGGGGATTTGTCACCCAAAAGTTCTGTCTGAATTAACAGTCTTAGGGGGCTTCCGAAAAGAAAATAGAGCAACATCTGATATTAATAAAACACAACCTAGAGGATAAAAGATATTAGAACACAGCGGAAGAATTATGCCATTGCTGAGAACTGAATTCTTATATGGAACTTGAAAGATTAAAGATTGTTCCAAGAAAGATGACAAGGATAGTGATAATAACAAAGCTATATTGTTTGAGAAATGGCTGAAGGAAATGGTATCGTTTAGTTTGCATAGGTAACTCAGTAAATGAATAAGAGCTTTTTATAATATTTGATAAGGAGCTTTGGGGATGACGATTAAGTTTACTTGTACCTAGCCAAAAGAGAGCTTGAGACAGATGGGTTGAGGTTAGAAAGGGGCATTTTTTAGTTAAATATAACAAAGATGTTGCTATAGATTAGAGTCTCCAACCAGAGAAGGGATTCCATGAAACAAGTAGTTTATCATTCATGCATAATCATGAAAGCTGTGACTATGATTAAAAACATTTTTGCCATTGTTGATTTGCCAGGAGGTTGGACTCAGTGGTTTGTAAAGTTGCTTCCATTGCAGTTTCTATGATTCTGTGAGTAACTTTATCTATTCCTTCTACTAGGAATCAGGTCAGTGATAATATTGGCTTAACTATGTGGAGTAATAGCAAGCTTACTATTTTAATGAGTAAGAAATCTCTAATGTAAAATATTTGTACAATTTTATATTTAACACAGATATTGGAAATATTTTCCTGTAATTCCTTGTCTAATATCCTGCTCGGATTTACTGTCATAAAATTAAATTTCTCATATTAGGTATTTTGTCATACCTTTGAGCCAGGCCTTAGGCTATATGTAAGTTGATCAAACGAATGAGAAGTTGCTTGATTTGGCAGTCAGCTTTTCAAGACCAAGTCCATTAAATCCTAGGATCAGAAACTGCTTCAAATAGTAAGCAAAAGAAGCTGTCCTTCATGCTTCACTAACAAACTGCAGAACTATTTGTTTGTTATTTTTTAAAAAATTTTTAGGAAATATTAACTCATTTCTCAGTTATGTGTATGTTTGTATATGTACACACACACACACACACACACAACAAAACAAAACAAAACAAAAGCAGCTTTAGAAAGCAAAGACAAGACAGTAAAAAACAAGCAAGCACCCCACTCCCTCTCCCCCTTCCAACCTTGATTAGCAGGAGAGGAGGGTCTAAAAAGTGACTTCCAAGGTGCATAGGGGAAAGTGAGCCAAGGTTCACCTGAGGAACCATAAACTCGAAGGACAGTTAAGAGTCACAAACTCCTCTGACCAGGTCTCTTAAAATACCACTTGTCTTTACCTCAGATGGATTCTCAATGTGGTTCAGTAATTTTTATGTTTAACCTCTGATTGACTAAGGCCCTGTCAAACTCCTCACAGTCATTATGCTAAACATGCATGATCTTATTCAAGCACTCAGTATCTCCCATTTCTACTTTCTACAGATAATGTCATCTCCTCAATTAATGAGAAAATGAGGACCATTAAGAACAAGGGTCCTGAACTTCACCATTCTCCATTTCTGGAGGTCCTTCTTAATGCCTCCTCTCTGGCCTCTTATCTTTTTCTCTAAGCCACACAGCACCCTGCTGCCAGACTCACCTTCCTGAGGCATAACTCTGACCATGACATTCACTTAGTCTAATTCAGTTAAAGCCAACCCACTGCCTGTGAAAAAGCCATCAGCCCAGCCTGGTATTTAGAGCCATTAATTCGACCTCTAATCAATTTACTTTTCTGGTCTCTCTTACAAATCACTTTTATGCATCTTATTCTGCAGCACCCTTCACACCTTCAAAAATAAGCCCAATTATCTTGCTCCCATGCTTAGAATCACATCCCACCCCCCCAAGCAATTTCCACCTAGAGTACTTTTTCATCATCTTTAACTTTCTGAATTCTTTCCTCCCTTTCAAGGGCAAATAACAACTTTTTCTCAAATGCCTCAGCATTTATCTGTTTATATTTTGAATTAGATGGATATGTGTTTTATGTCATCTACTGGATTATAAACTCCTTGAGGGATGGGCTGCTTCTGAATGTCCCCTAGCATCTGGTTCTAACAGGCACTAAATGCTTGTTTTGGGGTACTTGAGATAGCTCTCATTTCTTTTTCCCTTCCCTAATGCAAATATAACTGGTTTATCGAATGGGCCAAGTCAAGGAGGGTACAGGCAGGAAAAGGATTTTTCTCTAAACAGTGCCTTCTAATGTGCTCTGTCACATCTCCCTCAATCTCCCCTTAATAGCATCTCTACCATCCATGGCTTTCTGGTCACATTCAAGTATAAAAACAATCTCATTTAGGTAAGCAGCTATGATTCATTTCCAGGTATTAAAATATGACAGTTCAGTAAATAAAAGTGAGATCTTATACCTGGCCAGTACCCTCGAGGTCATAAAAAACAAGGAAAAGAATGAGAAACTGCCACAGACCAGTGGAGACCAAAGACATCAAAACAAATGAAATGTGGTATCATAGCTTGAACTCTAAACAGAAAAAAGAAGAAGAAATGGCAAAATCCAGATAAAGTCTGGAATTTTCTTATTAGTAATGCAGCAATGTGTTTCTTAGCTTTGAAAAAATATATCCTATATATGTATAAAATATTTAATAATTTAAAAAAATGGGATCTTACGTATGGTTCTGAGTTTCTCTCCATCCCATTCCCACTCCTTGCCCTGACCACTTTCGCTATCTTTCAGTAATGTTTATGGGCTCCTAGCAGGGTGTCCTTAATACTCTATGACAACTCATCTCTGACTGTACTCAAACTAGTTTGATAATTTGAAAAGCCCCATCTACTAACCTATTACATATAGAAAATGAATTGGTATATATTACAGTTCGGGAATCATCACTGAAGAGAGACTTTCTAATGACAAACATAATATGACCCTGGGTTATACAAAATGATCAAGACACTGACATGGGGACCTTTAAAGCATGAGGAGATATTGATTTGCATGACATGAGATTAGTTCTGCCTAAAGCCAGGGGACAAACTTAACAGTTTCTCAAGGTGCCCCATTCTTTCCACTTATCATCTGTGAATGTCATTTTCAAGAGGGGGCATCCCACCACTTTGAATCTGGAAAAGAGAATTATAGAGTGTGTTTAAATGGCAGAGAAGCTTAGGAATGAAAGGAGACCTCAAAGGCTGTGACCTGAGGACGGGACAGAAAGAGAGAGAGTTTCATAAATCTGTCGGTAACTGACATAAATCCACCGGAACTTAAGGATTCTTCATAGAATTTCGGTGGTTCCAGGTTACACTCCATTCAGAAACACCTTTCCGAAGCTTCAGAGCCAGCTCGCATCTCTTAGAAATGATGCTTTTACTTGGAATTAATATTTTCCAATGTAGTTAGTGTTTCAATGATTTGCAGCTATCGGCTTTTAAGAAAGACGTGATCACAGAGAAAGAACTCTGACATTTCCATGACATTTTCTGATGAAAAGGGAAAAAAATGATTTTCCTTTCTCTCTTTTTCATTCAATGCCAAGTTAGAGATGGAATGAAAACAGAGAAAGAGAGCTTTTTGTCCACAAACAGTATCCCCTTAGTTGCCGCTACAGATGACATACCCCAATATTTGTTTTCATGTTACTAGTTTCTCAAATGTCTTATATTCCTCCCATACCATCAGCCGAGGATACATTACAGAGACACTTAAGTCATCACACTGCTGAAATGTGAGACTTCAGGTATAACACGCTTTATATTTAAGATTATTCACCATGGGACTGTCTTTCTGGTCTTGTTTTCATTGTTGACAGGGAAAATGTTTGCCAGTTTTCTTTTTAAACCGTTTTTTTCCCTTCCTGACATATTTAAAGAAAAAAAAAAGGGAAGGAGAGACACAACTTCATGTTTGTAAGGAATGCAAGGCTGAGGTATTATCCTCAAGGTAAATGTCAAAATGTATATCTTAGACAAATTGCTGGCATAGCTGTCAACCTCAGAAGTGACTTCTCACTATTTTTAGGTGCAAATGAAAAGACTGGGTTACTAGGTGTCCCTTTCTGTACTCTCCTCATAAAAACAGGCTGCTGATGAATGTTATACAATCTTCTTCCTTAGAGAACTCTGTAGAATGACACCCATCTGTTTTGGAAGATATATCTAACAGTTGTTATTGAAGGCCATGCGTGATTTGGTCACCTTCAAAAGAAATCTGTAATGTCAGCAACTCATAATATAGTACAGTTTGTCCACAGCAATTGAGTTATTATTTTATTTTTAGTAATAACATTAAATTATATTTCTTAAACACATAGGGAATTTATTCCACAAACAGGAACTCTGCCAGTCAGTGATAGGAGCAAGGGTTGCTAACATTTTACAGGCTGATTCCAAAAGGCTGGCAGAGAAGGAAAACCAATTTGGAAAGTGTTGATACTGTATAATCTATTCTGGAAGTCTGGAATCCATCTGCTTTGAGCTTAACCTCCCGGCACAAACACCAGCACACTTCCCAACATTTCTGTTCTAATTAGGATGATGATTCCACATCCTCTGGAAGCAACAAAATGATGAAATAGGCTTCCTGGGGTCAGATATAAAGTCGCCAGTGTAGAAGCCAACGTGTGTCATTTTTTGCTCTTAGCTGATACTCTTCCACCTGAATGTGACCATATAGTTCACTGATTTAACTAAGGAAACTCATGGTTTGTCAGGAAACATAGAAGAAAGAGTGAAGAGTTCAAGTGATATAAGTAGAAAAGTGTTAGACCAGCTCTCAGGCTATTTGGCTCCTAATGTGGTATCGATTAGATACCAACTCTATGAGGACACCTTGCAGTTTTTAAATAATTAAAAAAAAAAAAACCCTTACCATATATACATCATAATTTGGTTGGGATCATCCCACGAGATATATTTTGTGAAAACAATTGTAAAAACCATACAAATGAAGCATTCTTATTACTGACATTTCCTAGAGGAGGCTTTCCAGAAATATGATGACCAACAATGTGTCCATCTCGTGTGTAAGACTGGAAAGAGAGAGGAAAGAACAGCTTCCATCATTCAACACACTTGACAGACATGGACCTACTTGTTTCATATCCTGTATATGCAGCAATGGCAACAGAATGAATGATGCACATTGAGGAATTCAATGGGAAACACCCTAAAACAATATACTGTGCTACATGCAGAATAATTTTTAGTTTCTCAACAAGAGTGGTATTGGCTTGTTAACCACCCCGGCTGGTGCTGCGCAAGAGACTGCAGAAGCAAAGTGTCTAAAGTGGACAATAAACACTCGGGAGGTGTGGTTTCTAAGAGAAAGGCCATTCCCCAAGATCACACACACGCAGGCACGTGCTGGGCATGCAGTACAAGACTAACAGAATGTCCAAGGCTCTAGAGCCTGAAGAAGCATTATTCATTTAAGAAAGAAAATAAGAGCCGTGTGCCCAGAATCAAGAGATCGAGGGAGAACTTGGGCTGAGAAGAAGCTGGTAAGG
>NW_006442107.1:1708808-1721127 GCF_000325575.1 Pteropus alecto
CCATTAAACTTTAGTAAAGGGTTTTAAGCAGAGAGTAGCATGACCAGGTTTTTGTTAAAAATAAACAGAAATCAAAACCACTCTGGCCATAGCGGAGACAATGAATCGTGGAGTACACAAGAGTTTACATAGGTGATAATGACAAAGGTGAAAAATACATTTAAGAAATAAAATGTTTGGAAATTCATCATTAATTGGGTATTTTCGGGAAGGGGATGTGAGTGAGGTGGAGAAGGCAAGAAAGATTCCTCAGGTTCATGGGGGGTGGGTACAGTTGGATGCATGGTGGCACCATCTGAAGAGCTAAAAACAATAGAGCAGGAGGAGATTTGGGGTAAAAATGAATGCACTAGGTTGATTTTGAGATATCTGAAGAGAAATTAAGTATTTGGTATATCAGTCTGGATTGAAAGTCTGAGTAATCGCATACATTTGAGAATCATTAACACAGGAAGTATGGCCAAAAGCTTCAAGTAAGAATGAAATCTCATAGAGAAAAAGCATATAATGATTTTTAAAAAATCCTAAAGCTTCTTATTTCTATTTTCTTCTCTACTCTAACAAATTATCCACTTAGCTCTTGAATTTTTCTCCAAATAACATATATGATCATTTATATATTTTATATATCCATACTACCAAACAACATATTGAAGTAAGCTAATAATAATTCCCATGCAGGAGTGCCTATTATATACCATACAGTACACCATATAATTTAGCTTTAATTATTCGATGGACTTGTAAGGTAGAAATCACTATCCTTGTTTTACAAATGAGAAGATTAAGGTTTAAAGATTTTACCTAACTTTCCTAACGTCAAGCAGTAAGCATCAGAACTAGAATTCTAATATAGGTCTGAATAACAGGCACATTTATTGTCTTTCTACTGTACTGTGCTATTTTTCACAATTCTTCAGAAAAGCAAATAGAAGACACTCAACGAAAGAAAACTGACAAGAGGGATTAGTTGGAAGTTTTGGAATAGGGCAACCTCTATTCAGCCAATTGGGAGATATGACTCACCAGTATATGCTCAGACATATGCTTTGTATCAAGGGGTGACTGGAAAATTCACCAAGATATTAATGAAGGGATCAATCTGCCCTTAGAGAACTAAAATGTGTGACAGTATATAAGTAATAAGGTATTAAACTATATGTTGTCCCTATCGGTACACTATGGAATAGCTATAAAGATTTCAAAGAGGTGTGAAAACTGAACAGGGACTCAAAGATCCCCCAGAATTATTAAGGAGAAAGATGGCAGGGAGGGAATTCTGTTCCAGCTATTAGAGGAAAATCACATGCAAGGGAGATGCGTACTGTGAGCTGAAACCAGCAAAATTTTATAATGGTTGATACTAGATATGGCTGTCAGAAAGGACTCATTGGAGGATTATGAGTGGAATGAATAAAAGTGAGAATTAACCCTCTCCACAAAAAAAAAACAACCACAATATCATAGATTAAACATACCTACAACAGTTCCCTGATATTTACTCCAATCACTTTAGCAACAAACATTCCTAAATCGCTATCAAAAGGGGACAAAATCAAACCAAAGGGTTTAAAATCAAACCAAATGAACATGAAGAAGAAAGCCAACTATTTGACAGTATAAATTCAGGTCAGCAAATTATAGCTTTTGCATAAAATCTAGCCCACCGCCTGTTTTTGTGTGGCTAAGAATGTCTTTTGCATTTTGAAACGGTTGGACCAGAATAAAAAACAAAAAATTGTAACATGTAAAAAATTTATACCGAATCCAAATTTGAGGGCCTATAAATAAGATCTTATTGAAACAGAGCCACATCCATTCCTTTGCATACTGTCTGGCTGCTTTCATGCTACAATAGCTGAGCTGAGTAGTTGTTGCCAAGACCGCAGGCACACGAAACCTAAAATATTTACTCTGTGGCCCTTTAAGAACAAGGTTGCCAATTCCTAGTTCAGAAAGGTCCATGCTAATTTCAATGATTATCTTGCTGCATATTTTTCTGTGGAAATAAGCACTTCAATCCTTGGATTCAGTAGACTTATTATCTAGTTCTTTTAAGTAAAATAAAGAATTTGAACTCGATGAATTAGTATCTTTCCAGGCTTACAGTTCAATAGTCACTTTTACCCAGTATATAATCTGTTTCCCCACATAAAATATGCAGTATCTTATAAGTTAAGAAAATAAACATCTGTGAACACCTCCTTTAGGGAGCAGTATAGTTACCTATTTTTGCCTTTTTAAAATAAAAATTTATTGAAAACATGGAAAATAAAATTGTTACTTTTATTTTATATATTTTATACAAAGATGGTGATACTAGCATACTATAAATATGGCTCGTTTTATGGACTCTGTTCCGATAAGAGATTTCAATTCGTGTGTGTCACCCACATCCTCCAGCATTTCTATCCTTTGTTTTTCAAATCAGAATTCAAAACACACAATTTGACAATAATTTGTTTCAAGTCCCCTTCCAGATGTAAGTAATCAGAACTCTATAGCATAATATATAGACAATAGAGCAAAGTTGTTTTGGGGGAAGAACAGAGAAGAATGTTTAAAATCCGGATGCTCTGAAAACTATAGCATCAATGAAAGGTGATCCTTGTAGGTGCGAAGCAAAGAATTTTGGCCTTGTTAACACCGGACTTCATCTAATGGATCTGCCTGGCCAAGACATAGTAGAGAAATCTGGGGATGCTTAATAAACATTAATTAGAAATGGAACAAGTGGTTTGCTTTAGCTGCCCAGCAAATGAGATACCACACTGAAATAAGATCAAAGCCTCTACTCCTTAGCCTCAGTACTGATACTCTTTCAAACCTCTAAACACATAGAATTATCAACAAAGCTAGATGTCCCCTTTGGATACATCCTCTTCAGTTTCTTTCCCTTTCACCCTCTGATGTGTAGTTCCTATTTCTAAGTAACTTGTTTCTGAAATTCCCCTGTCTGATGAATTGCATTCCCTGATTTTGTAGCCCTGCAAAAGAGGCGAAGCATATTAAACATATGAATCAAATATTCCTTCCTGTCAAAAAGCAGAAAAAACACACCTTTGTATTTATTTACATTTGCAAGTAATATGTCTCAATCTGTGTGTGTCTGGATTCATATTTTATTGAAATATGTTGCACTGACTTTCAGTGTGAAATGTATGCTTCAAACACTTGCTAGAATCCGCAGGCCTTGCTAGACTCTCAGGAATTCATGTTCAGAGAAAACATGGACAATTGCCTGGTAATAGGATTTGATGCAATGAAGTCATGAGAGTTGTAGATGCATTGCAGGACAGATGGCGACACAGAGTTTTATTTTTACATATTTGGCTCTGCAAGATTTAGAAATTGCCTCTTACTCAAGAAAACTCAAGAATTTATCCTTACCCATAATGATACAGGAGTGTAGAATTTAAGGATAAAAGTAGCTACTTTCTAAAAATTCTAGAAAGTGATTCTTTCTTCCCTATAACACTCAAGTTCTTTAAGTTGGCATTTGATGCTTTCTAATGTCAGGTTCCTAATTGCTTCTCCTCCCTGATGCTTAATTATCCACTAGCAATACCAAATCACAGGTGGGTTAACTTCCAGTGATCTCTTTCATGCTTCTATGTCTTTATTCACATAGTTCCCTCTACCGAAAGGTTTTCTATTCTTCAAGTGGTTAAATATTACTATTTTTTTAGGATTCAGTTCATGGATTTATTCTCCAAAGAGGTCCCTCTGTTCTCCTAGGGAGGGCCAAGTCCTCAGTGATTTCATATACCAAACCCACCTCTATTTCTGCTTTGATCTCTGTACTGGAATCTCTTTTTTTATATGCATAGGTTCCAACCTGACTATAAAGTGCTAAAAAAGGTCTGTGTTGTATTTATCTACAAATCCTCTTGCTTTGCACACAAAAGATGCTCATTAATATTTGTGAGATGGAGCTCCCACTGCTTATAACAGGCCACTGGAAATCATGACTCCTAATTTAGTAAGGAGAAGGGTAAGCAGAAGGATACAGATCTAAAAGTTTAGAGCCAGGGGAAGTGGGTGTGGTGCAGGAAGAGAAGAAAGAAGATGGTCATGAAATAGAGGAGCAGAAAATTCACTTTCCTACAGAAAAGTTCTCTACAAAATATAGGAAAAAACATCCTTGAAAGCAGGACCTGGAAGTTCCAAGTAGGATCCTCAATGGAGCACATCACAACCATTCCTGCATTTATGCCATAATACACAGTTTGCCTCGTTCTAAAATAATCATCAATCTCTCCCACTGCTCAATCCAGTTTCAAGGCCCAATTTATGTCTCCTCCTGAAAACCTTTGTCCTTTTCTCTGATACCTAGAAATGTAACCTTTTTTGTTTGTTTCCAATACATTTTGCATAATTGCTGCACATAATTTCGCACAGAATTGATAGCTAGTTATTTTAGGTTACAAATACTCTCTCAGCTATAATATAAATGTAAGGGAAGAGATGGCTCTTTTGATATTCTGTATTCTCTACGACGCTAGGCAAAATGCAGGGTACATGTAAGTGGTTTCATTAAAATAAAAATAAAAAACTAAGATGAGATGTGAGCAACTTCTTAAAGAGAAGACTGAAGGGGACACCTCCTTGCTCTAAGAATTTGATTCAGATTTGAGCTACCAACCACTGGCTGAGTATGTAGTGAAGATTTTATTGCTAAAAAGTAAAGCTGTATGCCTTCTCTGAGACTGCTTATTACCTCCCTGCTTTGCTGAATTAAGGCTTGGAGATCTAGTCTTTAAGTAGTATCCAGTTGTTGTAGGGACATCAAGTGTCACTTTACCTGGCTCTCCTGTGGTATCCTGGGCGTACAGAAGGATATCTTCACTTTTTCAGGTAGAGGCCAAATAACAAGTCCTGACATTGCAAGAGTAGGAAAGTTTTGTTGTCTTAAGCCATTGATACAATTGTCAAAACATACAAAACAAAAGTCAAAGTGCCAGAGACTTAGTTCATTTTCTAGGGGATAAATTTCTCACAAATGTATACATACAGAAATATTTGCAAAACCATGGATAAGCAGGGACTACTATATATTGCTGGATGCTATTGTCTGGATAAAATTGTACATTTGTCATGCTGTTTCTTATACCACATTGAACAAGACGTCTGATTAGATTACATTCTCTGGAGTTCTAAATTTCTCTAAAGTGCCACATCTTTTTTTGCAGCTTGCTGCTGCAATAATATCAGAATAAATGGCAAGTTAATCTTAGAGACTGTAGAAGCAGTTGTGAAAACCTAAGAAATCTAATGCAATAGCTTATTAGTTATAATTGCTGTCTCTTCTCTGGTTTAGTTGTACCACTTTAAAAGAAATGTCACATAACAGTAAGAGAATAACTTCCATTGCCTCTTGAAAACCTGTCAGTTAGCCTGTTTTTATTCCAGAAATATTAGAAATTATTAGAAATATTATATTAATAATGGTGATTATTTTTTCCAATCTAGTGTTTAATTGTTTACAGTGTTTTCACATGAATTTTCATGTGTATGACTCAAACAATCCTAATAAAATTTTATTATTTTCTGCCATTTTGCAAAATAAGGAAATCAGCCTCAGAAATGTTACATGACAAGCCAGTAACCATGATACAGCTATTAAATAGATTAATGATTCAAATTCCATTTTTTATTCTAGAACCTCATCTCCTTACAGTAAACCACACTGCCTAAAAGCAGTGTGTATCAAATATACACTGAGAAATAGTTATTAACAATTCACTTATTTGTTAATAGTTATTAATAAATCCCTTTGAGGTATACAAACAGGGAACGCCAATCTCTGTTTATGAAAAGTATGTAACATAATTGAGGAGACATCATGATCACCTGGAGCAAATTATAAGTATAACAAGACTGCATAAAACGTAACAAAGCACAGGACTAACAGTGATCATAAAATGGGCAACATTCCACTATCAAGTTTCCCTTCCAGCTAGAAGTGCTCATATAATGTGCGATAAAATGATAATGCGTTATATGTGTGATTGTATGATACATACGATGTGCGTCATATGATGTGTGATAAGGTCTATAAGATGTAAGGGAAATCTGGAAGGGGTATTTCTGGTAAAACCTTTTCCTTCCCAATCCAAAATTACAGACACAACGGTGCACTCTCATCCACTCCCTGTTCTTTCTACTTTGAACTTAGAAATAATGAGAATATTCAAGTGCCACTTTTCAAAACATGGGGGAAGAGCCACTGCTTAAATAGTTACAGTATCTTCATTCCTCCAAACTTCTTACTGGTGGGAAAAAGAAATAAATCATTGGTTAAGTTCTGTTTTGTATAGCTAAATAAAACAATAACTAATACAATCAAAAGCCATCACATGTTCAGCTCATCTCTGTTCCCTGAGAACTCTCCTGCCTAGCTGATCATCACAGATGGGACTGACTGGGTTGGGATAATAAAGTTGATGATGAAGGAGACATTTGTCAGGTTGATGAGATTAAAATACTGAAATCCTCAAATGCAGAATTACATGAAGAAAACACATTTTGAGGAAATTAACTTAGCAGTGGTGAGTGAGGATTGCTTATTGCTTAGCTAATTAAGAACTGTTCTACTTATCATATTAAATGCTACCAATTTATTTTTACCTTTTAACATTTCCAAACACTACTGTAAGCCCAGCAATTATTGACAGTGAAAGATAAGCCCTGATATAAATTATGGTTAAAGTTAACAATTCATAAAAAACAAACAAACAAAAAAAACCACTTATACATTTCTTAGTAAATACACGTGAAGTAAAAGGTAAAAAATGAATAACAGGGCAATCTGTATAAACTAAATATAGAAAAGCTTATGTTCTTTTATGCAAAACACCCTAGGGAAAGCTTAGCTTCTATCTTTTTGAGGTTTTGCTCTTTATTGAATTAAAAAAAAAAAGATCTCCTAAGGTCTAATATTTGTGCCATTGCTTCTATTTTCTTTTCCTTTAGATATTTTTTACACTTTGTTTTTGCAATATATGCCATATTTAATCAATTTATGATTTAACTTAGAAGAATAAAAATCTGTGTGTGTGTGTGTGTGTGTGTGTGTGTGTGTGTGTGTGTTAACTTCAATATCTTTTAAGGGTTTCTCAAAGGCTTTTATGGTTAAAAAATAAAACGAAAAAACAACTTTTTATTTAAAACTATCTTTTGCTTTTCGTCTATCGCTTTTATGCACTCTATGTTCTATTTACTTTTCTCATCTCAATAGTTTTTCTACTCTCCTTTTCTTTACTGTCTTTCAAAATGCTGTGTCTACAGAATTTTAGAGCCGAGGGGTATTTAAAGATTACATACTCTTGCTTCTTATCTAATAGGAAAAGCAGAGGCCCAAACCTAGATAAATGAGTGGCCCACAGTTCCAAGTATAGTCAGCTAGAGTTGAGACTAGAACTACTACATCATAAAAGTTCTTTCCAGTTAGAAAGTTGTCTCAGATTTTAGCATGCATTAGTTACCTGCAGTAATCTTATTTTAAATATTGTTGTTCTAGTCTCTGTCCTTGGAGATTCTGATCAAGCAGGTCTGGAGATAGTCCCGAAATTGTACTTTAAAAATGTTTCTCAAGTGATTTTGAAGCAGTGGTAGGCTACATGTTGAGAGCCTTGAGTTTTGACTCAGCCAAAATAAACCCATCAGATAATCTTCTCTTGTCAATAAAAATGTATGACTTTTAATATATACTGATCAATAGGTATATAAATGTATGACTTTTAATATATACTGATCAATAGGTATATATATATTTAGAGGATGGACAAGAAAAATCTTGTCCATCCTCTAAATTATGTATTATATCAGATAGCACTATTTCCAATTTTAGATAACATTTCAGGTTCACTTTGAAAAGCCATGCCTCTTCATTATGCAAAACAACCCTAAACAAATAGACATAATAAGGCATGTGCAAGGTAGGTACTCCTTTGTCAGGTGCTGACAGTCGAAATAAACCAAACCATGACAAATAGTGGATAAAAAGTAACTTGTGTTAAATCTTGTTTGTTAAATTGTAAAAATGCTACATTTCTTGGATTTGCACTATGTTTTCTTAGACTGCTAATATGAAAAAAGGCGGCTCTTTCTTAAGCATACATTATTTTAACAAAGACATATACTTAAAGAGTTTAACCGGTTATGTTACGCATACAATGTATTTATGTTATTATTAGCAGGTGGAATGTATATACTGTACCAGGTATCACTGATTCCTGTATGGCAGTGACTCAAATTGTTGGCATAATGTCCAAAGGAGAAAAATGAGCACATAAAATTTTTGCAAATTAAATCCTATTTCCATGTTTTTTTTTTAAAAAAATTAAATTTATTGTGTTGATATTGGTTAATAAAATTATATAGGTTTCAAGTGTACAATTTTAAAATACATCTATCTGCATATTGCATTGTGTGTTTACCACCCAAAGTCAAATCTCCTTCTGTCACCATATATTTGACCCCCTTTACCCTAACATTATGCTTTGCTATTATGGGGAAGCAGATACAGAGATTTGAGAAAATAAACGATAGTTAAGAGATAAAGCAGAAGACTCTGTTGATTAACATTATAAATTGCACAGAAATAGACATTTACAAAAATGTCCCCATCCTCTGAATAAAATAAGGCTTTCTATTTTATCCCCAATACCTAAAAAAAAAAAAAAATTCTGGTAATGTAAGAATCTTTCAGCAAATTATCACATATTCAAGGTAACAAAACTATGTCGATCAGGAATTAGGCCACCCCTTGGGGGCAGAAATATGAGAATATTTTCATTTTGAGAATTAAATATATATTGAGTAGATTCACATGTGCATAGTTACTGCATATAAGATGTGAAACTCCCTCATCTTTATTTTTTTTGCATAATTACAACGAGTATTGATACAAAGCGAAATTTACTCAAGAGCAAACGTTTAGTGAATGGGAGAAGTGATAAAGCCATAATTTATTATAAAGAAGGTACAAAGAGTGTGGAAGTTACAGAGAAATGCGTTCATTGAGTATTTCAGGACATAAGTATTTATCTGAATGTAGAGGTTTCAGAGTTATGTGAATATGGAGTCATCTGAATACAGAGGTTTTAGAGTTAATTTTGATAAGATGTAAGCAAAATATGGACCAGGACAATATATACAATTTGAGATAATACAAAAATGCAAAAAGAATAAGAACACAATCATTCATGCCACAATAATTCTACAAGTTTTAAAATGACAATCGATAATATATAGGGGAGAAGATTGTAGCAGTTTCTGATATGTTGTGGCAGTTGGGGAAACCATTAATACTAACTGAAAACCTCAGAAATCACCAATAGCTTAGAGAAGAAAAGTTCACATATATGTGGTATTAAGAGGAAGAAAAAAGGTAACATGAAAAACTCCTGCAATTTGTCATTCGAGGCTTCTTAACTAGAAGAAGTCAAGATACATAGAGAAAAACCAAATACACTTGGAGTATTGACAGCCAAAGGGAGCAAGCTAACCAGAGAGTAGATGTTTATGATGGCGGATAAGCAGAGAAATCTATAAACACTTCTCTACAGAAAAAAGAAAGCTGGGAATGGCAAAGCTGGGTCACAATTTCAGGTAGATAAATGTCAGAAGTTTGAATATATGATCTAATGATGAACTACATGATCAACAGATGTATGAGATTTATGTATGTATGCAAATAAGCATTCAATAATGTATATGAGTAACGGTTTCTTTAAAACACTACTAAGTTAATACAGCCAGGTAGGATGTTTACCCTTGGAAACAGCAAATTAGTCAAATAACTTGGCCACTTATCGTGACACTCTGAATTTCCTTTTTGCGCTGTTATTCAGAAGCAGTTCATGGCCCACATAAAAACTTCTCTTTCTGAAAGTATTGTACCATTGCATTTTAACCAAAATGAGATCTCTTATTTCATAATCTTGATACGGCATGACTTTTTGTTATATCTAAAAATCAAATTTGCCCACTGGGGGCAAGAATTTTTAACATGTTGAAATTCAAAGACTATTTTACAAGCTCTGAATGTTATTTCTATTTAAGTTACAAAAGTTACTTTATTGAAAGAGATGAAAGAAGAACCATGAAATGAAGTAACACATACAATGGTCATAGGAACTCAAATGTAAAAATGTTGATTGTCTCCAAATTGACTAAATTCAAAACAACTATTAAATGAGTTTTTACAATAAGTTTATACAATGAGTTTTTAGTGGCAACATGATGAGCTGATTCTAATATGAATATGATGAAAGGTTAATAAGGCAAAATTTTTTTGGAAAAAGAAAGTTTGGGTAATTTTTTTCTCCTAAATATCAAGATTGATAATAAATCATAATAATTTTGAAAGCATGGTACTAGCTAAAGAATATGCAAATGACCAACGCAAGAGAAAAAAGCATCCAGAACCAGATTCACGTGTTTATGCAAATCTAATAGAGGAGAGAGTATGATTGTGGAACAATGGGGAAAAGATGCTCTTTTCAATAAAAGGAGCTGTGAAAGTTGGTTATCAGTACAGGAGAAAAAAAAAGGGTAAATCACATCCAAATTTCAGCCTGGATTCAAAACTCTATTCCAGGTCGAATGATAGCCTAAACGTGAAGAACAAAACAAAGTTCAAGGGAAAAAATTAACTAAAGGAAAATAGTTTAATGACTGTAGCAAAGAAAGTGATTTCACAAACGAAGCAGAAACAAAAGCAAAGATATTATAAAAGGTTGAAAAATGTAACTCTACTAAATTATCGAAAGGCTAAAAAAAGAAAGCTCGACTTTAAGTACCATGAAAAGAGAATGGCATGGACACCAGGGAAAAAAGGGGAAAACACAACATTTACTTAGGACGGGGCAGCAATGTGCAACACAAATGCAGTTGCTACTTATTTTCACATAGCCAGCAAGCTAAAAATGCTTGTATTCTTTAAATATTTGAAAACACATCAAAAGAGGAATAATACTTCCTGACAGGTGAAAATTTGTGAAATTCAAATTTGTATTACTGGAACACAGCCCTCCTTCCTTACTTTCATATCATCTCTGGCTGCTTTCTCGCTACCATGGCACAGCTCAGTAGCTGTGACAGAGACCACATGGCCCGCAAGGCTGAAAACATTTACTCCCTGGCCCTTCACAGAAGTATGCTGACCCACAGTTCAGAAAGAACTGCACTACTATATTAAATGGACTACTTACAGTATCCCTGTAGTCACTAGCATTTCTAACACACTTTCTCCTCTAATACACCAACCACACTACTTATCCAAGTGATCCATCCAAACCCATATTTAAATTGATAACACGGGCTACATGTCATAGTAGAACAGTGTCTGAGCTTTTCACCATGCACAGGAGGTGCTGATCTGGCCCTCTAGGCTTATTTCTGAACACTTTTGACTGCCTGCCACCCATTCTATACTCCGTATTATCAGCTGATTATAGTTCTGGTTCACATCTTGTATCTGAGCCTCCATGTACCCCTGGGCCTCCACACAATTCTCAGATTCTATCTCCTGTTGGGAATATTTACCTACCTATCTCATTCTTTTTTCAAGCCTCAGCTAATACCTCATTTCATTCAACAAGCCATTTTGGGGTGGATAAATGGAAATACATGGCCCTTTCTCTCTTTCCTTAGCCTTCTTGCATGCCTCTTTATACTTAGCCTCAGCATTTAGATAATGTTTGGCAGATAGTAAATAACAAAAAAGTGCATCATAACTAAATGTTATTAATTTTTTTTTTTTTATCCAAAATTTGCTGATATAAATTGGCTTAGAGAATTTTAATGTCTTGCTCACGGGCCACTCCAGCCAATGAAAGTAACTAAGCTGGCATTTGAACCCAGTTTCACTGAATCCAAAATTTTCACTGACCCCCAAATGTGTGCATTTTCCAATGTCATGCTGCCTAAAATACAGCTAATAGGGATGCAAAGGTGTGGTTGTCAAAAGTCAGTAATATATATTATATATATATTATATATATATATGTTACATATATATATAATATATATATATTATATATATATATAAAGAATGAGGAGAAGTAAGACTATTGAACAAAAAGACATCCGAGCAGTTCAGTGCATTGGAAATCAAGGTCAGAAATTCTGGAATATTGTCATGGTCCCTCAAACCTGAAAATAAGCTCACAAGCATGAAACAGAGAAGAGACTGTTGAGGAGACTCCAGAGCATTTTATTCCATGTCCCACTTTAAAATCATTAATGTTCATATGATTTGAGTTCATGCAAACTGTCTCCAAAGGATCAATTATTCCATTTTCTGCCAATG
>NW_006442107.1:1721173-1726163 GCF_000325575.1 Pteropus alecto
CCTAAAGACTATGGTATTTCACTAGGCTAATCTTCTTAGCACCCTAAACCAAGGGTTTGGTCTCTAATAATTCCTTTTTTTCCCCCCTTCAATTCTAGACCAGCTTTGGCAGCTAAAAGGTTGAATAGGAAAAAAAAATGCTTAAACCACCTAATTGGTGTGATCGCATATTTTCTACTTTGTATAGAGTAGTAGAAGCAATATTGACCCATCACTGCCAGTTGACAGTGAAATGTCAAGACAGGGCTGCAACAATATTCTCTGTAATGAACCAACTCTGAATACCAAGTCAAGCAGACTAGTGGAAATCAAGTGAGAATGAAAAAGTATAAACACTTCGGATTAACAGCCAATGGCACCAGCTGGAGCAGACAATATAACACAAAAGGGTCAGCTCCAGCGCTGACAGGTTTGGCAAGGCAACCTCGTTAACAGCAAGATGAAACTTCATTTGCTCACAATTTCATAGCCTCTTTCAAAGACGCCGCCTGCAAATTGACTTTAGGAGATGGAATTGCATTTAGCTAGTCTTTTCTGGCAAAAATAGAAAAAAATTCAGTAAGTCTTTCTTGGTGCTTATAGACCTTCAGATTCAAAAGGAGGGGCATGTGGGAAGCAAAACAGAAAAAGAAAATCACAACACCCCTATGCAAAGGGCTGGAGCTTTTTAAAAAGTGGCTGAATATACCAGGCTAGCTGCTCAACTAAATATCCTAGCAAGGAAAACGAAGCTCAGGGAGAAAATAAAAAAACATGGAGGCTTCTGAGTGGCTCATGGTATTCAGAATGAAGTAGGAAAATAATCCATGAGCCTGAAAAGTAGACAT
This sequence comes from Pteropus alecto, assembly GCF_000325575.1. Taxonomy (NCBI): domain Eukaryota; kingdom Metazoa; phylum Chordata; class Mammalia; order Chiroptera; family Pteropodidae; genus Pteropus; species Pteropus alecto. Next base: position 1,722,001 of record NW_006442107.1, read on the forward strand.
GTAGGAGGAATTCGACAGTAATTGTGGAAATTAAAGAATTTCAGTCCTGCATATAGGGAGGGAACAACCTCACGGGCAGTATAGGACAGTTGAAAGAATATTAGAAAACCTTCCCATTCTGGTCTTATCACTAGCTAGTTCTGTTCTGTGTCTTTCAGCAGGTCTTTATAACTCTTAGCTTCAGCTTCTCTACTGTTAAATGGATACATTAGAGCATTGGTTCCAAGTACGTATTTGAATCATGTGCAGGACCAGTTAAATTAACACAGACTGCCTGGTCCCAACCCCAAAGTTCCTGATTTAGAAGTGGGGCCCTAAAATTTGCATTTTTAGCAAGCTCCTGGTGATGCCAATGCTACCAGCCCTGGGATCACACTTTGAGAATAGGTTAGATGATTCCTAAAGTCTCTACAGATTCAATATGCTCTAAGAACATTGTTGGACTCACTAGTGAGCTGATGTAATTTATACCATCGTTTGAAATAGTAACACACAGATTGGTTTACTGGAATACATTATAGTTGAAATATGTTTCCTGTGTGAGTGTGTCTGTAATCCAGCAACAGAACATAAGTTCCATTACTTGTAAATTCTTATGGATAGAAGGCTGCCCTGGAAAGAAGGTCATGATCAGGTGAACACTATAAATAACTGTAGTGAACAAGGCACCGGTACCTTCTAGATCTATTCCAAAGGAAAGGTAAGTGCTGAGTAATCCAAATCGGAGCCAATAGTTATAAAACGCAGACCATTCTATAAAAGCTCTAGTCTATGCAGGTTATAACCTTTCAAAGTGCCGGAATATGGATCAAAATGCTGGTATTAAATCTACTCTCTTTTAGAGAAGCATCCAAAGAAGAATTTGGATGGAAAACATTCCTTGGCTGAGTCTTCTTATGGCTGAGCTTTGGAACTCAGGAGCTCTGGTCCTACTTCTCCCACTTGGGTCCCATACACTCCTTGCTCTTGCTAACAGATTTACGTATGTGTAAAATTCAGCGTTTCTGGAGATCTACCCCAGACACTGATGCCTTCGCAAGTTTGTGGACTGAAAAATGATCTCATACCAATTGGAACAGAATCAATAAAATGTGACTGTTGGTAGTTATAATGCAAATACTATTAAAATCTACTAGGAGATGGTGATGGTGAGATAGCGAGAGGACTTGTATTTAGAGGACACTGAATCCCCAAGTCAAGGGTTACTCTGGGATGTTAAATGGAGAGTGTGGGAATGTCTAGAAACGAGTGTGTAATTTTGAATGAAAGAAGAGGTCACCTCTTAGAGAAGCTGGGGTAATAAATGGGTTTATAATGAGCAAGTTCCATTGGGAAAAGAAAATTTAATGACTGAAATTGAGAAAATAATTTGGTTTGACAATTTTAACGCAGATTCCAGGATCCTTCTAATGAGGATCAGGGTGTTACCCACCTAAAACCAAGACAGAATTGTGGCCCCACTAACTAAATGACTGTTCATCTCCAGGGACCACCAGAAATTTCAAGAGGTAGTTCAACTGAGAACTAGGGGCATTCCCAAGGTGTCCAGCTATGGGAGGTGTTGGCCTTCTTTAGGGATGGAATTAAGAAGTCCTGGAAAGAGATGATTCTCTCTCAAGCAGACTTGTTAGTCAATAACATGTGAACTGCGTGCAAGTTTTTATACTTTAATTCATTCATTCTTCCAAGAGATGGGCAACGCCTTGTTGTGACGCAAGAGACACTGTCAGGGTGATCGTCCTTGAGAACTGGAAGAGGAAACTGGGGCATCCTATAGCTAAAGCCTTTGGTGTAGAAAATCCTCTTCCACAATACTTTAGGTGGCTCCGACAAAAGGAAGCTTGCAAACAAGCAAAAGACCTAGAATCCTGCCTAGTATAGGTGGAAGAATAATGAAGCCAAGGTAAAATCATGGCAGTAACAGAAAAGAAGCAATGAGGACTCAACTCTTGTCTCCTCTCCAATAGGTAGTACAGAGTTAGTACATGGAGGTCACTAAAATATACCTATATATTAGGAAGAGAGCTGTCAATAGCCCATACTGAGAGGAGGACTTGGGGCTCCTGGGCTTGGAAAAATAGCCAAAGTAATATAAGAATGAGTAAACAGGAGCTCATGACGGTGATCTAAATAATTCTGCTGATGGAGTCATTCTTGTTCTGATAAATTTTTAAAGAGCCAGCTACAAGTGGGTCAGCACTTGATCTAAAGCTACCCAAAAGGAACAAGCTTTTACCTTGTCCTCATCCACTGCATCTTCTTAGAGTTTTCCTAGAGTTCTGCTTTAGTATAACCTTTCCTTTGAAGAAGGCAATCTTTAGTGAAATAATAAATTAAGAAATGCTCTTTTGGGGTCCCCTCCCAGCCAACTGCCTACTCTCTATTTTGTCCAGAAAAGTTTTTGATGTCTAGCCCGACCTTCCCCCTTGTATTGAAATACATGGTCTTGCAGATCTTCTCTGACTTCCCGAGGCCTTTCTCATGCCCTGGAAAGCACACACGTGAGGGTAGGACCTTCTGTGTGTTCACATCCCTCAGGTTCTCAATCCAGACTACAGGAGTGAATCACTGTCTTCCTCCCCATAGCTCAATGGATTCAACCAGAGGGGGGTGTCTGTGCCCCTTAGAAGATATTTGACAATGTCTGGACATAAGCTTAGCTGTCAAAATGGGTAAAGGCAGCGGGGTGTGGTAGGGAGTTTGCTAGTGTCATCTAATGGGTAGAGGCCAGAGATGCTGCTAAATATCCTACAATTACAGGAAACCCTCTCCCCAGCCCTGCACACAACAAAGCACCATCTAGGCTCAAATGTCAAGAGTGCCGAGGTTGAGAATCTCTGCCACAGGTGATTAAAAAGCTTGTGTTAAGATTAATGCATTGATCTCAGGTTATACAGGTACATATTCATTTTTTAAATTATTAAAGTAATATTTAAGTATGGTTTTAAAAAATAATGTAAAGTAAAAAGTACAAAACGATAAAAGTGTTAGCAGTTAACAGCAGGTAAAACTACAGGTTTCCATTTTTAAGAGGGAATTTCTTAATAAAAGACTTCATCCCAAAGTCTTGACTATAATGATCTGTGTTCTGAGCACCAGTGGGAGCCTGCGGCTGAAGGAGTTTTGAGTAGGAAAGGATGCAGAACACACCATTTGAACAATCAATTTGTCTACTTCACAAAGTTCTGACTTGGGCTGTTTCACAAATTGGCCAGACGCTGGTTTCTAAAAAACTCAGTAAGTTGGAAAATGGATTTCAGAGAAGCAGCTTAGGCCAACTTCTCAGCTTCAAGAAAGTTTTAGATAAAATACTGGAGGAAGTGAAAAATAATTATTTTCCACGAGATAATTTAAATACATAAAACATAGTTGTAGACTCAGCCGTGAATCTATGATTGAATAAACTTCTGTCAGTATCTAGTGCCTGAGGATTTTGATGAAGGGGTAAAACCTATATATAACAAAACTTTCCTTCACCCTGAATAAACTAAGCCTTGACAGTGGAAATAAATTTTTCCACTTAATATACCATTACAGCAATTCAAACAATATGCCAACATGCAGACACTGTCTTTTCCCCATTTTTATGTCCTCTCTTTTTGTTATTTCCACCAAGGAACCTGAAACGAGGCTTTAATTCTGCATACCACCTAGCTCCTTTGACCATTCTGCTCTAGTCCAGACCAAGTCAGTGTTTCTGCAATGTGGCTGAGAGAAAAGGGTTATTAGAGCAAGCGTTTGTAGCGTACACTCCACTAGGAACCTCACTGGCAGCATCTGACTTCTATCACACAAGTCCCTGCATGGCCGGCCAGGTAGGATACATTTCTGCCTTTTTTGAGCTATTTTTGACTAAGGACCTTGAAGAAAAAAAAAGAAAAAACAGTCAAATAATTATATCAAATTAAACTATGACTTCTGAAAGAGGCTTCCTACCTTTCTGTCTCTGGAATAAGCTCCTCTGTAGTGTCCTAGGGAACTACTGATCTGGTTATTTTTAGTGATTACTGTTTCAATTCCAGATATGAACCAAAAACAGTCGCTGAAAAAATTGGGAGCTCAATTCTTGTCTCAAACATTTTCCTTTTCTCACTACAGATTAAAATAATGGCAAAAGTGCAAATCAAAAAGAAGAAGAAAAGGAAGGAAGGAAGGAAGGAAGG
>NW_006442107.1:1726227-1759375 GCF_000325575.1 Pteropus alecto
AAGGAAGGAAGGAAGGAAGGAAGGAAGGAAGGAAGGAAGGAAGGAAGGAGAAAAAGAGGAGGAGGAGGAGGAGGAGGAGGAAGAAGAAGAAACAATGACTATACAGCTAGTTTAGAAAAAAACAACTCAGTAACATGACTGTGACCAACTCTTGCAATAATTATGCCTCTGAGATGCTTAAGAAGTTGAAAGGAGTAATTTGGCAATATACAGTGAAAACCTTAAAGAGTATACACACTCTGACCAATGAATTGCATTTTCATGAATTTATTTTAGGGAATAGCTAGCCATGCAAATAGGAAGGCATAAAAAATAGGTGTAATATTTCAAAATTTTGGAAACAGAAGTAATAATTGGATTGCATATAGCCAAGAGGAATTATTCTGTGGAAACGATGTTAACAATGTATTAAGTGTTTGTAGAGGTTTCTCAAAAAATTAAAAATAGAACTACCAAATGATCCAGCAATTCCACTTCTGGGTATTTAAACACAGAAAACAAAAACACTAATTTGAGGAGATATAGGCTCCAGTATATTCACTGCAGCATGATTTACAATAGCCTAAATGGAAGCAACCTAAGTATCAATCAACAGATGAGTGGATAAAGAAGATGTGAGATACACATACACACAGTGAAATATTACTCAGCCATCAAAAATAATGAAATCTTGCCATTTGCTACAACATGGATGGACCTAGAGTGTATGATGCTAACTGAAATAAGTAGAAAAGAGAAAGACAAAAAATACTTATATATGGAATCTAAAAAAAAAAACAGACACAGACTCATAGATAAAGGAAACAAACTGATGATTACAAAAGGGTAGATGAAAAGGATTAAGAGATACAAACTTCAATTTATATAAAGTAAATAAGTTATGGAGATGTAATGTACAGCATAGTGAATACAGTCAATAATATTATAACCTTTTTATAGTTTTATGCTGACAATTGGTAATTAGACTTAGTGTGGCGATCATTTCACAATGTATATATTGACTCACTATTATATGCACTTGAAACTCACAATGAGGTTGTATGCTCATTATATTTCAATGAAAAAGGCAGTTTATTAAATGATATGATTTTTTAATTTTGTTTTATTTTAAATTATATTTAAAAGCATGGAGGGCTACTTACCAAAATGTTAGTTGTACATATTCCTGGTAGTTAAATGGGTAATTTTATTTTTTAAAGTAAATGTACTTAATTTTTCCTATAATAAAAATGCATTTTTAAAGAAAAATTATAAACATCTTAAAAACTAATAGAATTTGTATGACCATTTCATGTCATAGAAGCTAATACCAACCGTGTTGAGTTTCTTGACAAAATGCTTTTTAATACATCTAATTAAAGCAATGGTAGAAATTTTCTAAGAAAAAAAGGTAAAATTTTCTTTGGGAATTTTGGCTAAAACTTTAATGTTTTGCTAATATAACTGCAGAATACTTTTAACGCTGGCTGAATTGGGTATACTATTGATTTTTAAAGAAACAGCCTATTTGAAGACGTTTATTTACTTGTAATCGACAGTGTATAATCCATTACTCTAATAGCTTAATGGTGTTTTAACTAGGGAAAAACAAAACAGCTGTTAGATTATAAACTCTTCTTTGGTCACGCAGAAATGGTAAAGACTTATCTGTGTATCTTCTTAGAGCTTAATTAAACACAAGTATTTATCAAGTACTCGCTCTGTCCTTAGCACAGATATCAGGGCTACTACTAGGGACAGTGGGAATCAGCACGCTGGTGAGGCCACAGAGATTGCCGATGGCCACATCCATTCTGATGGCCAGTGCCCATGCTGCACCACTGCTGAAATATTTCAAGCCTCACAGCTGCAGAACTTGATCTCTGCACGGTCAACACCTGTACTCTGTTTATAGAGACAAAACTAGGATTCAGAAAACGAGCAGGTATGTGCCAACATCAGGGAGGCTCCAGAAGTATAAAATCACATTCTGCTTGTTGAAGAAACATTATTCCCTCACACAGACTGTCAGCTCATTGAGGACGGGAAAATTGTTTATATACTTTCTTCATTACCTACAGTGTCTAGCTTTTGGTTGAGCATATATTCAGTACTCCAAAACATTTGATAATTTGCTGATTATAAAGGAATTCTGAATATCCACATTGCATTGCTTTGACGTTGTTTAAGCTGAAGCTATTGAGGTCCCGAGATATCCTTCTATAGGATGATGTTAACATCTAGCTTGAATCAAAAAAAAAAGGAACCTAAATTATTTTTTATATAGAGTAAAATATATAATATAAAATAATATGTAATATGTAAGTCAAGGTCAATCAGAAAATAATTTTGTATAAATACACCCTAGAACAGAATTCTACTTTTGATTTTTCTTTAATAAAGCATAATCTTTATATTGCTTTCATAGTATTATATTATTTTATTATTGAAAATATATATTAAAAATAAAACCTTGGATTTTTACCAAAAGCATACCTGCAAGCCAGGGGATCATATCAATATCAATAGATCATCAATAAAGAATTAGGCAAAGAATCTCTCTTATCCCTTTACAAACTAGTCCAAATAATTTTTTTAAATTTGAGCAGAATCTTAGAGCTTATTTCTACTGGCTCTACCAAGAGTAGAATTATACAAAGGCAACTTGCTTTAATTCCACATATAAGCCCCTAAGAAGTTCTCTGTTTTCCCTAAGATAGCTATTAATTAGTCAATAATTGCTTGAAGGCTCCAACTGATTGGCACTATAAACAGAGGAACGCTTATATGGTCCTTTTATTTCTGAGCCCCATTTAAGCTTACGTAGAATGTTAACAGAGGACTATGGATATGCAGCTTGAGAACATATCCAAATATTGCACATAGATGGTCTTGCCAGAAAATAAACAAAGGCTTCCGTGAAATTCACCACATAATCTCCAAAGTTTAGAGGGTTTTCTTGGGAAGATTTGTTGTTTGTGTCATAAGAATACCATGTGCACTGTGTAATAGTAGATTTGAGTTTCTGTAACCATTTTATTTCTGGCATCTCCTTTATTGCTCATCAATATCTAATGAAAAGCATTTGTAGCCATATTTTTTCTGGAGCATCATTTTACATGTATTTGTAAGAAATTTTCTTTTACCTAGATGTCTCATTGACCCCCAAATCCTATTGCCCTTTTGCAAGGTGCAAAAAAGCGATGAAGTTTGGACAAAATATGGTTCGTCAGTTACAAATACTGAAATCATCAATAGTCAACATCAACGGTTTTTTTTTCAAAGTATTGTAAAGCTAGATCCTTTTAACTAAAACTAAAGGAAATATGTTATATTCCTTCCATGAATATCCACTTTTTAAAGTCAACTCAGTGTCCAAATTGCTGTTCTGTTGATTTTAATCAGCAGAGGGGTGAGCCAAGAATTATATCACTTGGTATTACCTAACTAATTCAGCAACTTGGGTCTCTGAACAGGAAAAGTAGTAAAGAAGATTCTGTTTGAGTATCTTTGATACGAAACCCCTGAATGGCTTCTCACTGCTTTAAAGATAAAGACAAGGTTTGGAAAAGGTTATAGTGACATCTTCAACATGGCAGAATAACAATTGTCTACCATCTTCTCTACCAAGAACACCAATTTTGATAATCACTCATGGATGAGAGTGCTTTGTGGAAGTCATGGAATTAAGTGAAGTTCCACTGGGGAAGCACACCACTGGAGGAAAAAGAGAGAGAGAGAGAGAGAGAGAGAGAGAGAGAGAAGACATCTAAGCTTTTGTTTTCCAGTCTTCCTTCACCTGTCCCTGCTCCTACTAGGTCTTTATTCATGCATATTCTTCTTGTCTGGTCCTTCTGTACAGGCATACAGGCACCTTTCCTCCCCAGAAACTATCTTCGTGGTCTCAGCTTAAACATCACCCCCAGAAGGAATTTTTCCTTACACTCCCAAAACATTAAGAGGCACCCTTTCCTTCCAGCAAGTAGCACTGTTTGTAATCATGCACTCATTCGTGTAATTATTTGTTTTATACCTGTCTTTCCCACTAGACCATAAAAAAAAAAAAAAAAAAAAAAGAGTAGACAGTACTTCGATTTTTGTTCACTAGCGTAAACCCAGTATCTGGCATAGCTAACACTCTGTAGTACTCAAAAATGTTTTTTGAATTACTGGATACAAGTAACTTTCATTTACTTTGTGGCCTCTTATGGGCATCTTTACCTGGAGAGGTCAGGTAAGAGGGAACAAAACCTATAGCCTTTCCTAAGTGATAGACCTTGAATTGGGCTTCTTCCACTAAGCTGAAGAAATTCACGTAAAGTGGCCAGGTGTGCTATGAAGTTAAAACAGCTTTCTGCCCTTAGAGAACACGGAGAATGATAGGAGACAGTGAGTGAACATTCGCTTACATAGTTTTAAAGCTATAACAGGAACACAGCGTAGAAAAATCTCAGCATTGTCTAAACAATGCAACAATACATATTTTATAGCGAATGACTTCATTTTAGGGTGAAAACTATCAAGAAGTAAAGCTAGAATAGATGATGGCGAACGGAACCGTGGAACAGTTATAGAGCAGTGAGACTATACCAAGGTGGAGTGTAACCCATGTAACTTGTTTTCAACACAAGAAAAAAGGTCCTCTTAGCCAAGTGTTCTATCAGTCTTTCTCAGACATTTTAATACCCCATGAAAAACTAATCCTCTGGGATAAGATTAGGTCTTTAGGAGTTTACTTTAGATATGCAAGAATCTTGTAAGACCTTTTGGTATCACCAAAAGTCCCCTGTGTGAGTTCTAAAGCAAAAAGAATGTAAAGTCTCCAAGATTTACCACAGCAGTCAGTCCTCATTCATTTAGTTTTGCGCACATCACTATCATATTGGTTGACAGCTATAACTGAGATATCATAAACGCCAGGGTGGCCCTACCACGCCTTGAATTAAAAGTTCACTTAAAACATATTCATTACAGTTGAATTCCTGCTATAAAATAAGAAAAACAATATATATATATTATGAAATTTAGGCTTATTGTCATTCTCCACTAAGAACAGAAATATAAATCAGAATAAAAATAGATTTTATTTCAAGTAGCAGTATAGCATTACAATTGAGAATATAAATGAAAATAGGAAGAAAATGACTACATCTGTTAATCATTCTTCATTATTGCCGATATTGAATTATTCAGATTCATTTCAATAAGAATTTATTGCTCTTCCCTAGGTCGGCTCTGTCAGGTGGAACTATGTTGGTTTTCTAATATGGCCACCTTAAAGCTGGTACATGCTATAGAAAGTAGAAATTATTTGGTTAGGCCTTGCTTTCATTTCTATTATCAACTTAAATTATTGGGTGAGGGAGGATATATGCCTTCAACTTAGACATATATGTCTGCCAAAGAATACCAAAGTGTTCACATTAATTTGCCTGGCTTTTCATATCGGAGGCCATCTTTAGTGAACATTTCCTACTGACATCTATTTTAAGATTTCCTTTAAACTAAGAAATAATTAGGCGTTCCGATGGAAAATATATATATATATAAAAACCTTCCAAATCCTAATTTGTGTAATTGTTAATTATTTCTACTATTTAGACAGAAGCCTCCTTCGACTATTCATCTCTGTCCTAAACCCATCTTATCTATGGGAGTTCGTTTTTTTTGTTTTTTGTTTTTTTCCCAAAAAGAATGTTACAGGTGCAAATTTGTATCTGAAAGTGAGGGAAAAGATTTATTCTTACCCTTTCTGTCTGACTGTGTAAAAGTACTGAGCTCTAGGTCATGGCTACACAAATGACTAAGAGTGCTTTAATGCTTTCACAGCCTTCGTTCCTTATTCAACTGTCTGCCCAAAGCAAACACCCTTCCCCTGGCAGGTCTGTGCGCTGTGCTGGTTTCCAAGAAGCCTATAGTTAAGGCCCATTTGAAAAGCTGAGTTTTAGTGCATTATTTAAGCATTAGAAAGTGAGGTGAATACCTCTCCAGCGAGCTTATGCTTTGTAAGAGAGTCTATCTTAGTGACACTTTAGCTATTCAAGATGTTCTCTGGAAAAGGGACCTACCTATTCTCCAAAACAATTCTAAGTGTTTAGTATTTATTATGTGCTGTTGCTAAGTGCAACTGAGAACATTTATAGAGAAATGTGACTAGAGCCATATGCCATAGCACCAGTAAGGCACAGTACCAGGTGTAGTGAGTCAGACTCTCGTCTAGAACAGCAGTGTAGCTGGGCACTTTTAAATTAAACTAACCTCAGTTAGGATTTCCACTCTGCATGTACCAGCTACGTGTCACTGCTTGAGTCATTAACCTCTGGTATCTCAATATCTGCATGTGCAAAATGGGTATATAATAATGCCTGTCACAAGGGATTAAGTAAGATAATGTTTGCAAAGTATTTAGCAGAAAGCTTAATATGTAACAAGGACTCTATAAATCACCAACTGATATTCAAAATATATTCTATGTGATAGCTGTAGACTCCAGTGACTAAAAGTTGTTTATATTCTAAAAGACATCTCCTATTCACATAGACTATTAGGTGACCTTAAGACAATCTATGAATGGTTGTTATTCTTTTACTCTAATGCATCTGATACCTACTTATTTATATGTTACTATATGTGTACACATGTATAAATACTAAAAAAAAAAAAAAGATTGCACATAAAGAATTCCATATATAGGCAATTTTTAAGTTACCTGCTAAAATTTCTAATTTTTTATTTAACTGCTATATAAACATAAGATTCTCCTCATTTCTTAATCAATAAATTAATGTTCTGAATAGTTTAAAAAATTCTCAGACTCTTTTATCTTATAATTTTCTTGTTCCAGAGGTGTTTATACCTTCCCTTAAATAGTAGACACTGTAACTAATAATGCTCAATTGATTTATTCATTGATTTATAGTTATTGATTTAAAGATAACAAGCATATTCATTCAAATAATTCAATCCAAAAATAAAATAAATAACAACATGAGTAGTGCTGTGATCAGGGGAAAGGATTACTTTGGTGAATATAAAGCAGATAATCGTGGCCAGACAGAAAGATTGTTAGAACATCAGGGCTGGTGCAATCCCAGAGTGGGGAGAAGAGACAGATCCACGTTGTTTTTTTATTAAATCTTTGTCATGAATAAGTGGAATGAGGCCTCTACACAGGATATTAGAAATGAATAAGATTCTTAGTTTTTTGATGTCAAATTAAGTCCATTAACCCAAAGCTTGATAAACAGATATTTCTAACATGGGTGCTGCACAGTCATTCCAACTTCTGGTCTGAGTTTGGTGCAGAAAATGGTAAAGATAACTCTTGCCTTCTCTATTTTCAGAAGATCTAATCACTAGTTAACAACTTAAGTCTGCAAAGAGCATGCTTATCTTTAGATAAAAGAAAAACAGCAGAGTTCAACCATATTTTAATTTTCCAAAAGCCTTGAGAGCTTTGGGAGTTGAAAAGCTGAGTTAACTGTGAAGTCCTTGAATACAATTGTGTGGAGTGCTAAGGAGGGAAGAGATATACATAATAATCCTTAATCTGAAGGGAGGGGACCATGGGGACAATTTTGAGTTGTCTTCCTTTTCCTTCTGGAAATACACACAGGCTGCCAAGACGGGGAGCCACAGGGTGAGTTGGAATGAACACAAGGCTTTGAGACCACCTAGTCAGGGACGACATAAACAGTGTACTGTTCAAAAAAACAAACCAATTATGTAAGACTGAGATGATTAGTAGATTTATCACCACTATTAAAAACAAGAAAATAGGCCCAAAGTGAAGTTGCTTATGTCACCAAACTGAGACTTAATTATAGTTTTAGCTCTCCCAGAAATGGAGTCTAAATCAGTAAATCAGAAATCACCTGATCAGCACTAGTTAGGTAATTTTCCGGATAGTTCCCTGCCATCCCATAGAGCAAATTATCTTTGCAGAAACCAATCTACTTTTCTGCATAGTATACCTTCCTCGTTCCTGTTCCCTTCTGCCTATAAAAGTAGTTGATTTTGTACAGGTCCTCAGAGCTCCTATCTGCCAGTTTGGAAACTGCCTGACTCAAGTCGATTTTTGCTTAAACTCTTAAATTTTTTAATATGCCCCAGTTTGTTTTTTAACACCCTCTAGCATATGTCTACAAGAAATCAAGCCTGCCAGTGTCAATGAGCTAGACCAGACCAAAGGACCACCTCCAACAAAGACACCAAAGGTGTGTCACATAGAACAGCTGTGTCACATAGAACAGCTGCCTAGTTAGGAGAGAACTAGGCTTTCTTAAGTCCTAAGTTCATCAGCTCATCTTTAAAAACCTTTGGTGAACTTTTCTAAATTGCTCTTTTTTTTTTTTTTGCCTTTCGCCGTCAGAAGAGTAATTCGTAGTAATTGCATACATTTCATAAGTTTTTAGTATGTGTCAAGTTTTAAGCATTTTACATATGTCAACTCATTTAATAGTCATACAAGACACTACAAGATGAGGCATGTTATTATTCTCATTATTAGAAATGAAAAAACTGAGGACCGGTAACTTGTCACTAGTCAAGAGAGGAAGTGGAATTTGAACCCAGGTTGTCCTGTTCCAGGGTTTATGCTCTAGTCTAAACCACTACACTATGCTGCCTGTTGCAAAGAGGTTCCTAAGAATCCTTGCAAATTAATAGTCATTTGTCTTTGCTTCATTCAGCTCGGCCCCGCACCTCTCTCTTTTTTTCTAATCAAAATGTTCTAGCTACCTATCTATCATCTATCTATAAATAAAATGATGGCTCTAATACTCCTCCCTGTACCTAAACATCTCTCCAGTCTTCCCAAGATGGGCTGGTGTGCTGACAAAACTCTACAAACAAGACTGAAGTGCTGGGCAGGAAGCTGTGTTCTTTACCCCTCCTGGCATTCCACTGACGTTACATATCTTTCATATTGTAGCATTCATCACAGGAAGAAAAATCCTCATAGTACAGATGGTATTTAGCCTAGGCAAATGAAGGCCAGGGCTGGATCTCTATGTTGAACTTATTGCAACCTTCAGATACCTCAGATTTCTCAAGTTATTGCAATTCAGCTACAAAAGAAAAAAAAAATGCTGCTTCAAGACACAGATTTTGAGACATTCACTATAGGCTTCTAAGAAGTAACAATAGAATGTAGGCGGCCGTTGATGAAAAAGATACTTGAAAAGAATAATATAGAGTTGAGAGGGAATGAAAGAAATGGAAGAAAAAAAAAAGCAATTAAAGCTATAGAAATGGGGCATTTCTATGCAAGGTGGGCTATATTTAGAGGAACCTTGTCAAGTTAAAAATATTTTTTCAAAACCTTTCCTCACATAAACCATGTATTGTTAAACCTAAGAAGATCTGTAAGAACCAGAGTTAACATTAACTCATATTAAGTTTATTTTCCACTTTTCATTCAATTTTATATCATATAACTATGATCCTAAATTATCACTCAAAGTATAAGGTACAATATTCATGTTAAGTCAAACTGATAATGGTGCTAAGTTTTGCCAAGAAAAGTTCATTATTCAGACATTTATTAATAGGACATAATGCAATTTCTCCTTTGGAGAAGTACACACACACACACTGCTAAATTTGTATCACTGTTTACAGTTTTGTATAACTGCTAAATTTGTTTAGCAGTTTTGTATAACTGCTAAATTTGTATAACTGTTTATAAGTAAAAAAATAAAAAATAAATAAAAATAAAAGTTTTGTTTTGTCCATTAGTTCATCCCTGGTATTTTCTGACAAGTCCTCACAGAATGCTTAATGTGAAGGAGACAGAGTTATTTCTGGGAATTTTGTTCCAAGTGCTTTTGAGAAGGAAGGAGCTGAAATGAACTACTTCTCCTCTCTAGTGTTTTTATTGCAAAGTGATCAACACATATTTACAAAGTACCTATTTTATGCTAACTAGAGTAAGCACTGGAGTGGCAAGAGAGAACGGATAAAAACTTTCACGTCCTCATGGATCATACTAAAATATTAGGTCTTATTATAACTTTCCATTTATAAAAGAGATATTTCAGGAGCACTTTTAGGATATGAGAGCGAGCCAACAGCAAAGACCCCCTTCTGAATTCTCCATCTCTTAGATACTTTATCGTGGCTGCCGTAACGTTGATTATATTCTGAAAACTAGTTGTTTGGAAATATATACATGGGACCAGAATGTGATTCTAACGATGCTTCCTGGGATCATGCCGCATATGTCTCACGTGTGCCATCATAGAAAAACTTATTAAAATGTAAAAGGAAGAATTGTCATTCTCTTCATTCCCTCCTATTCCGGGGCCACTCCTAAAACATCCTCCTCACTGACTTCCCGACCAGCCTCAGTATCACAGCTGGTGGTGAGCTATAAAAGAGACTGTCCCCATTTGGGGAACTTTACACGAAAGCCTATCCTGTTCTGATATATCGAAGTCATCAAAAAAAGGAATGGCCTTGTCCTGAGTCATCTTTTATTTCCCTCCCACAAAGTGATGGAGAATTAGACAGTAAAAATGCAAAGAAAGCCAGCACTATTCCAAGCACAAGCCCTTTTCTCTGACTTGAAGCTTTAGAGCTGATGCCCAATGCTAGAATGACATGGTCACTTCAAACACAGGTACATTAGCTTATTGGTTTGCAGCTATAAATCACGTCGCTGCATATTTCAACAAGGACTCCCCTGGCTAAATAACCGGCATAACTGTGAGTAGGGAGATTAAAGGTTCTAAATGCCATTAAGCCTCGCAATCCATCCACTTTCCACATTAGTATAACAGAACTATGAATGCCGAACTGAAAAGCAGCTCCCTGTTAAAGGGAAAACCCCAGAAGGGCCATTTTCTAATAACACATGGATGGTGATATTGAGCCCATATTAAAAACATCCTTCATTAACCAGCTGCCTTTGGAAAACTCTGCAGATCTGGACATGGAGCAAATTGGGCTGAAGAATTATAATTAAGCTTAAAATATTTAGAGTTCAGAAATGATAACTATGCTATGTGCCCCATCACATGTGTGTATTTATAGTGAATTAATAGAGCTTTTAGATGTTGCCTTGTCTAGCAGATTATTTACACTGCATTATCCTGATGGACTACAAAAGGCATAAAAATCTGCATGCAGCAAAGCATAATGAGATGAGGTCCCTTGGTTTGTATATTGTTCTCTGATATATATTAAATGCACTATGGCCACCAGCAGTTAAGTCACCATCATAAGTCTAAGGAGTAGTTTCTGGTCTGAAGGAGTACATTCTCTAGGCAAGGGCACCTACCCTACAGATCGGAAAGTTTTTAGGGTGGCTTCCAAAGATACTACATGCATCTCATGATTGATAAGAAATAATGTGCAAACTCTAACTTGGTATTGACAACCTTTTAATGTAGAAAATCTCTGATATACCCCCCATGTGTCCATGGGGTTTACTAACAAACAGAAGTGAAGAAAAAAAAAAGAATATTAAATACAATAGGTGAAGAGTAGCAAGAAAGAAGGAAAAAGGAAGAAACATTGTCATGTATAGAGAGGTGAGATGCCATCAAAGCCAACAAAAAATTCTTATCTCATTTCTTACTAAACATGATTTAGGATTATCACTCATTCCTAAATTGAATTCAGTTCCACAAACATTTATTGAGTTCCAACTCCATCCAGAGCTTTAGTGCTGTAGCAAGGAAAAATATATATATATAATAATCTTTTATATTATAGGGAACTTTGCAGGTTGTAAAGCTCTGTCTCAGATTATCTAATCTTCACAGCAATATTGTGACTTGGGTCTTATTTTCACCATATTTCTGATGAGAGAGCTTAAATAGCTTGGCTAAGGTCATACAACTAGCCCTTATGGAGCAGGGACACCAATTTTATGTCTTCTGGCTTCAGGACTCACTCTTAAAACAAATCAAATATAAAAATACAAATCATTTTTTTTTTAAGTTAGTGTTAAATGAACCTAGAGGAAACAGAGATTCTTTTCACCTAGAGAGGAAAAGAGGAGACCTATGGTGGAACTGACAGAAGCTCTGGAATTGAATGAATTGAACACATACTTGAAGAGGAGTATAAAGTGTTCGAAAAGCCCTGAACTCAATTCGGTGGATGTGTTACTGATGATGATTCCTGGAATCCTAGTTCCAGTGTGTATAGGACAGTAGTTAATAGAAGTTAATAGAGAAGGCTTAGTCTCATCTGGAAAATGGGAACAGTAATTGTACCTGCTGAGAGAACTCAGGGACACAGTCCATATGTCAATGAGAAGACTATCGAATCATAACGATGACAATGGTGACAATGGTAGTGATGCTGTGACCCCTGTATCTGATCTAGGTCTCCCAACTCAAGGTTGGTCATCTACAGTCGTACTAAGCTATGTAACATAACCCTTTTATTTTCAAGTGATAAAAAAACTGCCTTAAGCAAAATGATAATATATCGGTCTAATTAATTAAAAAATATTGCAGTAGAGATGGCTTCTGCTGTGGTTTAATTCAGGGATTAAAACCAAAGTCCTATGGTGAGGTTTTTCTCTCCATGTCTCTTCCTCTGAGACAGCATCATTCCCAGACTGGTCCTATGCTCAGAGACACAAAATTTTTGCGAACATCTTTTTTTTTTTAGCATCAAGTCTACATTCCGAAAGTTTAAAAACTGTCTCCTTGTGTCTGATTCTCATTGAATCACATATAGCCATCCTTGAATCAATCATTCGAGCCTCTGGCAGGTCACATGGCCCACCCAAGTGGAAATGGAGTCCAACCTGGAGCGCAGAGGCTGAGAGTGGGCAGGCCTGATTTCCCCAGGACAAAAGCACAGTAAACACCCTCTTCCCCCACAAAAAAAGTGAATGATGGCTGTGAGGCAACAATGTATGGCCAATGCACTGATGTGTGTCTTGTTAATCAGTCCATTGTTCTTTTCTGAAATACACTGAAAATCTTCCACACGCTCCCCTTCCTTTCTTGATCCATACAATTTTCCAGATTTATTGTATGTACTGAATTAGTAATTTTGATGTAACTTCTCCTCAGACGAAACTGTTCATCCTCTCTTGCTTTTGTCTTTTCTAAAGTCAGTCGTGCCTTTCTAATTTAATTGCTTCCAGTCTTAATTTACATGGTTGATGCCTAACAATTCCCAGATATGTCCATCCCCAAACTCCTTAGAAGCAGATTAATATATAAAAGCAGTGAGGAATTGCATTTTTATTTGAAGATTTTAGTTCAAACAATGCTCTTAATCTCAAACCTTAGGTCCTTTGTTTATAAAATATGGCTATTCTTTGTTCATCCTAATTCAACAGGGTTGTGAGAATTATAAATACACAAAGACACACACATATACATACTTGTAAACTACAAAATAAAGTTATATCACTATCATTACAAGTCTAGAAGGAAGCAGGGAAAAAAAAGACTGGTAGTCTTTGCTCTGTTACTTATTATGTTATTTAGAGTAAGTCGCATTTGAAAGGAGAGTTTGGATGTAAATTTTAAGACCATTCCAGCCATGACACTCTATAACTCTCTGGTTACATATTCTAAAGGAGCCTTCTTGATAGCACTTTGTCATTTTTATCCTAACAAAGAGATCTCCTTAACAAAAATAATTGCAAAAATAATGGGAAATCAACCTCATGCCATGTCCTCTCGGCCAGGACCCTGCCTTGTGTGCCTGGGGACTGCACTCAGACAGCGTGTCCTCTGCAAGACACTTTCTGGGGACAGCCAGGAGGGCACAGGCAGACAGACAGGAGACGGGGAGTGGGAGGTGGGGGTAAATACTGATCTGTCCTTTTTTTCAAAGATCTAAGCCTAAAAATTAGATGAACAAGATAAAACTCATGACGGATATACTTTCAAAAGGGGTCCACTGGGGGCTGAGATATTCATGGAAGCAAATGGGAACAGTTTATTTCAGCTTATAAAATAATAACCACAACCACTTCTCTCTCTCTCTCTCTCTCTCTCTCTCTCTCTCTCTCACACACACACACACACACACACACACACACACACCTTATCTCTTTTTTAAAGAAATGAGTTGACTAAACTAAAGGTCATTTAAGTCTGAATTTATTTTGTTATCCATTACAAGATAATTTGCACATTTATAAATAGTTGCCTAAATTACCTAAACCTCCAATGTTTTATCATCTGATTTCTCTTCTCATTTTGTTTTGCAATACACTGTTATAGTAATTTTGTTTTATAGCATACTTTAAGAGGGTAGTTTTATAAGGTGATCTCTTTGCAATAGCAACTTAATTGAAAGGAAGAAAGAGAAAGAACAAAGGACACTAAAAAAAAATAGTGATAGGAATCATAGATAGTAAGTTATGAAGGATGAGAATTTAATATACATACAAACAACAACAAAACTAAAACAAAACAAAAAACCCTAAAAAAATCTATCAGAAGATATGTGAATCTCAATCTACAAATGCATCATTCATCATCAGCTCCCTAAGGGATCTTTTTTCAGGCTCTAAGTCTAGTGAATCTGAGTCCTTACCACATATGTCTGCTGTAACGGTGTTCCATAAACACAAAACAGTATAGTTTCTGTTGCTTTCATTAGAGTTGTATGATCATCTAAGGTGAAATTTAGACAGCTGTGGAGGGTACTAGCATGTTACATTTTGTCCCATCTAAATTTTGCCATCCATGTATTAATAATCTGGTTGGAAGGAATAGCAAAGTTGCTTTAGAAGATGGAGAAAAAGCCTGAGGGATATGTGTGAAGAATCATCCTCGTTGCCTTGGTGATCCTCGGTAATAGTCAGGGGTGTAATGAGTTGATGGCATATAAATCATTCTAATGACATTTTTAGCACTGGTAGGTGAGATCACCTCTTTTCCCCTTACCTGTCATTATGTTCTTTACACTTGCTCAATCAATGCCCAACTACTTGATTTTAATATTATGTATGGAATCTTATAAAGATTTTCTTTCCTAAACTCCAGACAGGTGGCCTCAGAAGAGGTCTAAACAGTAATACTCTTTGTCAATAATATGCCCATTTCCAATGCGAAGGGGGAGATTCTCTAAAGCTCAGGGCCAAGGACAGTTCTCCACCTTTTCTCTTTCCTTAGAGACTGCTCTAAGCTCTAAATTACAAGCCTTATATTGCTTCATCTGAGGGGAGTGGGGGGAGGAATGAATAAGAAGGTATGAAAAAGAACTGTCACAACTTTATCGGGAAAAGAAAAAGAAATTTGAAGGGAATAAAGATTTTCAATTATATGACAGTTAAAAATAACTATTGAGCCATCAACTTAAGAACTCAACTTTGGAATTTTGCTTGAACTCCCTATTACAAATGGTAGATGAGAAACTCTCAAGTGGTACATTTAAAAAAAAATAATGCTGTTCATCCAATGGACAAATGGCTATAACATTTGAAAGGCATCATAAAAAGCAGAAATCCTGGTCATTAATAAGCATATGAAGAGGTGTTCACGCTCATTAGTGATTAGTAAAATGCAAATTAAAAATCACCTTGAGACATCATTATCCAACTGCCAGATTGGCAAAAAATAAAATGTCTGACAATGCAAGTGATTGCGAGCATGTGCAGCAATTGAACTGTCACTTACTGCTAGTGGAAATATAAATAGGACAAGCTGAAGATGTATATATTCTACACACTAGCAATGAGTCTCCTAAGTATAAAATCCAAAGAAGCTTCTGCCCAAGTGCATCTTAATTCATGCTAGAAAATGTTCAGAGCTGCTCTGTCTGTGGCAGTCCTAAATTAGAAATACGCAAATCTTGAATGTGTTGATGACTTGCGGTATATTCTTAAACTGGAATATTATATAGCAAGCAAAATGAAATACAGGTATACAAAATATGGATGGAACTCACAAATATAATGCTGAGCGAAAGAAGTGCAAGGAAGGATACATAAAGCATGGGTATAGAAAAGAGACAAAGCTACACTATTTTCTTTAGGAATGAACCAGAGGTGGTAAATATAAGGTGAGCAGGAGCACATGCTTGGTTCTGGAGAGGTGGCAGCACCCCATTTCCTGACCTGGATGGTATCTGCATAGCTGTTCCTTTTAAATTATTCTACTTGTATGATCTAGTTCACAATAGAAAAAGTTACACAGCTCCATTTGTAATTCATCCCCCTTGTCAATGACAGAAGGCCGAGAAAACTTCCAGACCAGAAGACAGCTGCCTCTTGTCCAGAGTCATTTCTAATTTTACAGTTTATTATTGGATTGTGGAGATTTGTCATTTCTTCACTGTATTTGCTATTTCTTCTCTGTAAGAATATTCAATAATGACTTCTAGTAAGTGAAAAATAATTTTTTTTCTATTATCTTTTTTTTTTCCCCATAGAATTTGTCTACCATGAAGATTACTGACTGATATGTTTGAATCTTAGGCCACAAAAATATGGGAGAACCACAACAGAGCAGGTTGTTAAACCTCTAAACAGTGGACACTGTAACAATCCCCTTTCATGGTAAGGAAGTTCGGGGGGAAAATCTTACTTAGCTTACCCATCTGAATGAAAAGCATCAATGTCCAATTTTTTATTTTTAACATGTTTATTTATAGAAACATTCTGTCAGTGTTACTACTACTATAACACATTTCTTCAATGACACGACCAAGGTAAACAAGACATATACAACTCTATAACTCTGTTCTTATATTCTTAAATAAAAAGATAAACAACCACCAAGTTCTGCTTTACAGAGTAGTAGTGAGGATCATGGGGTAATACATGTGAATTACTATGGAAACCATAAATTACTTGGCCTTTTTTTTAAGGCACTTACTCTGATCACTATCCTTACAAAAAAATTATGCAACAAGTGTGATTTTTCTAAAAAGATAGGGAAAAAAAGCAACTAAGAAACTAACTCAAATGGTCAAAGAACAGTTGGAAATCATATATAATGGTTTCTAGATTTTTAATTGATCTCAGGAAAGAGTAAGAAAGCTACAGCTGATACACAAAAACATTAAGAATTGGGTACAAAATAGAATATTTTATTTCCAGAACCTTTGTGACCACATGAATGTATCAAGCAAAGTGAGCTGCACGTACCCTGGTTCTATCTGCCCTTCTTGAATTCAATATCACGCATCCCTAGTCATTAGCACTTTCCCTCAGCATCACTTGGATTTGCCTCTTCAGTACCTGCACAATTTTCAAGTGTGTTTTAGTAATTTGGTAATTCAAAATACCCAAAGCTGTCTAGTAAGTTGTATGTTTTTTCTACAGAATACATATGGATACAGCTGGTTCTGATAGAATGGAATAAAATAGAATTGGTCCAGAAAGATGGAATTCACTAAAGCTCTAAGTCGCCTAGCAACAACAAAAAGTGGTAATGCTTCACATGAACAGGCTGCTAAATTCCAGGAGTCTTGACAAATTATGATTCTTAATCCTTATAATAACCCCGTGAGGTAGGTACTATTCTCATCCCCATTGCAGAGTCCAGAAATATGAGCCTTGGGAGTTTAAATGACTTGTTTAAAAACTCATATGTATAGAAAGTGTAGTCTACTTAAATTCAGAAAGTCTAGGAGTATGTATTTCTAAACACTCATAAAAACGTGCTTCATTTTAATGGAAGTCTATTCAAATGTGAAAGTTATTGGATATTACCCTCACAATCAGGTTATTCTCTTTGTTATTAGCTGACCTATTAGACAACAATAACATTAATATTCTATGTTTCCAAAAAGAAACAAAATGAGTGACTTCGAGACAGTTTACCATGATGAAAGAGAAAAAAAAAGCAACCAAGTTGTTTAGGGGAATTTATTCTTACTTTCATGGCTTTAAACTATAAAACTTTTATAGTTTCCAACTACATTAAATCTATGATTACATTGACTCTACGAGTTGAATTTATTCGAGTGCAATTTCTTCTTACACTTTAAATCAGTCCAGTTTTATAATTCACATTCCAAATTCTGGATTCTTCTACCTTTGGTTCTAAAGAACTATTTCACAGCTCTAACAGCTTTATGAAGAAGGTTATAATATTAGGCTTCAGTGGCCTTAAGGAAAAAGTATGTTGCTGGAAAGAAATATTGCTAATATTGATGGTGCTGTAGAATTCTCACAGCTGTTATGAATTTTCTCACATCAAATATTGTTTTGTTGCCAATGCCAAAGTAAGCGCTTTTATTTTATACAAACCCACATTCGCATGCTCCTTCTTATAAATGGTTAGTCAAAATAGTGATGGGTAAAAAAAAGGCCCAGCATTTCAGAGTACAGAAAAGTAGGAATCATACAATCTATCTATCTATAATTTGAAGAAATGATTTTAAAAAACTGATAATCAACACAGTAGACGTTCAAATATTTGTTGAATCAACAAATGGATGAACGATTGATATGACATTAAGAACACAAAGGAAGATGAGGTAGAGCCAATTGCAGAAATGCATATTAGATATAAGAATAAACTTTCTTGTTTTGCAAGTTTTTAAATATCAGGATAAGCTATTTAATAATCAGAATTAGAAAGACTAAAAAGAGAATGTAGAAAACTGTGAGAAGAAGTTTGATGGTAGTACAAGTATCGGTTACAGTTATAGTTTACCTGTGATTAAGGGATTTCTTGAAATGTGGAACTTTCAGTGCTAAAACTAGAACCATCTTTGGCAAACTGAGATGAGGTGGTCACCCTACATGGGGAAGATCTGAGACTGGAAATTCGGAAACCTGGAATCTAGAAACTCTGACACTAGCCTGACCTAGTGCAAATCACTTAACTGACAGATTTCATTTCTTCATCCATTTATAAGTGCCTTTCCAAACTTAGAAAATTCTCTGATCTGAGATGTGATGGGTTGCTGGGCCAGGCCGACAAATTAAAGAGACACAGAAGATGATCCTACCAGAGGTTAATTCAGACTTTGTACAAGAAAAGGGAACAAACAAAAATGAAAACAAAGCAAATGAGATTCCAAAATATTTAATATCTAAATTTCTGATTTTAAGACACTCTTACACAATTTGGTGAGTGAAACTGTACTTTAATTAGGCTGTGAGAACACAATTAAAATGCATCTATTAAGTAAAAGCTACTTTTTTTTAAACCCTTGAAACCTGTTTGCAAAGTTTTACTTCAGAAGAAATAACTCTGAGGATATTTAAGTTTAGCAACTCAAAGGCTGAAGACAAAGACACGAGCTCTCCTTCCTGACCACTGATTCATTACACCCATGGTATGGAGAAGTATGTAGCATCATGCCTTTATTAATTTTAAAGTTATATTTAAAATCAATTTAAATATTTATATTTATCATTATTAATAAGTTATGTGTTATTGATAAATGTTTTATATATACATATATATACATAGTTTTCCAAATGTGCAACATAGGTGTATGTACACGTAAACTTTCCCATTACACGATGATGGGAGAAAGGTGTTTCCATTGCATCATATACAGTTTCTGTTCAGTTCTGCCTTTCCTAAATCATAGTGCTTAATAGGTTTTCTGGCAGCAGAGACTAAACACTTTTAAGAGGCATTTAATGTGAAGCATTTGTTTACCTGTGGATTCATTATTAATGAAAAGCCAAGCGATGCACATTTCCAATCAGGCAGACATTAAATGGATCAGTCACTTGCATTATTAAAATGTACCCTGGGGGATAGGGATTATTCTCCACGTTCAATTACTCCTAATGTAAGGAGTTCTCCCCACCCCTACCCATATCACTTCCAAGAAGAAAGCTTGCTCTTCCTGCGGACCTTTCTAAATGTACACAAGAGTCTTAGTCTGCCCGAGCCTCAGTACCCAAGTGAGAGTTGCAGGTGGCGAGAGACAGTAACTGCTGAGCAGGCCTGGACTCCCTCGTCCCCTTAGCATGACTTTAAAGCAAAGCCCCATGGGTAATAACTCAGCTCAAAGCCCTTGACTGCACGTCCCTTGACTACGGAAGGTCTAGAAACTCTGACACTGTCAGTCCTTAGAGCCTGAATCTACATTGGCAGTAGGTAGAATTCTGTCAGGGCACATGCTTTGGCTGTCATCAGCTCAGAAATCAGGTAAAGACAGGCCCAAGCTGCCTTGAAATCCCAATTAGGCAAAGGGGGAAAAGCAGAGTGGTGAAAAATGAGACAGGGCAATGAAAAACTTAAGACTAGCAATTCTTCCTTTCTCTCTTTTCTGATTTCATAACCTACCACTCCCCACAGTGTATCTCTCCACGCGGGTGATATTTATAGCTGGCTGCCCACTTGTGCTTTGGTTTAATGTCACTGTTTATTGCCAGTTGGCCCTGGATGTCTATTTGGATTGTAAAAGCTTAGAAAGCCCAAATTATTTCTCTGGAGTTTCTTCCACAGGACACCCATAATCTGATGTTCAAAAATTTATTTTTTTCCATATAGCTAAAAATGTTAAGCCCATCCAAAATAAATTTTTTTATTATGTTTAATCATAGTGTATTCTGTGTAACAAATACATTCTGCATGGGTTTTGATCTTGCCATTGGATTAACCACTCAACAAGACTAGTGAATGCATGTCCCTAAATCATTCAGACACCCCCATCCTATAAAATCTGTGCATGCTGCCATACAGGTTGTAACCCTGGACAAACTGAGGGAGTTATTGATGCTTCCAGTAACAGGAGGCCCCAAACTGACCTAGTCCCCAAGGGCTTCTCAGCATGGAACACTTTTCCAGGCTTGAAGTAGAGTCCCTGGTATGCATCCGCTGTACCGCCCATACCTCACCGCTCTCTGCTACCTCAAGACCCTCTACCCGCTTTGTGAGCATGGCCACAGAGATAAGGCAGTGATAGGCACAGGACCACTGATGCGAAAGAGTCAGGGCCATGTTCACTGGGGAGTAGCTCAAAGCCTACTGAATGAAGACTGAACTGTTGGGGAAATCCAAATGGGCAAAGTTTGAATAAGATTGAGTGAGGGGTTCAGAATCTCTCAATTGATTTTCTTAAGCAGGTCTGGAAATAACACTAGGAAACGAGAGGGAGAACAGGGGCACTTTGTCCTCTCGTACGAGCAGGTGACCATGAACAGTGTGAGCACTGAGCCACGCACGCCCTCTTCTCTGGAAATTATCTGCAATACATGAGTTGCTGCCTGATACCCCGCAACTCTCACCATTCCTTCTGTCAGATTCTTCTTCCTGAACATTTTGAATTTCAATGGGTACTCTACACACTGGAATCTGGGGAGCTGACTCATGCTCCTGGCAGAGGTTTATGTTCTTCAGATATCCTAGTGCCTTCTGAATAAAGTCTATTTTTTACTCAAAATAGATACTTTTTTTTTCTTGCACCTTGCAACTAATCATGACATAAAAAGAAAATCAAAAGTCAAGAGAAGTACAGAGTATCTGAATTACGAATTATGTTTGTGTAGATTTCTTTGTCCTATAGAACAAACTATAACCCTTCCATCTTAAACCTGCTCAGCGTAACACAGTCAACTGGAAAATATTTAATTAGCCTTATTCCCTAATAAAAACTTAATAAAACAATGACATCAAAACACTCTGATACTCACTTTACCGAACTGCAGAGTAAAGGAAAAAATAAAAGCATTCAGCAAAATAATGACTGTTGTTTAAAAACAACAACAAACACAAACTCATGTCTACAAAATCTTTAAGAAACATCAATTTTATGTCACATATGAAATCAGACTACAGGAAACTATCTCAGTGAATTAAGTATCGTGAAAAGAAACTACTGTGCAAACTCAGATTTCTAACCACATTCTCAACACTGTAACATGATATCAAAATGGTTTCTACAAATGTTAACCAGTTTGTTTTAGCTTCTAATACTCCTTTAAAAATGTTACTGCAGCATCATTACTAACAAATCCAGGAACCATTTTACTAAAAGGAATCAATATATTTAAAGTATTTTTTCCTCCTGAAATACTAAGATGATTAGTTTAGAGCTTGTTTAACACTAAAGTTTTATGCAAACCCAACAAACTATGAAAACCTTTGAAATCAAATTGACATTTTAAATTATTGTTGGAGGAGGCTGTCAAGAACATGTGACCACCAGCTGACCCTAGAGCTGGACCAGAGCAAGTGGAGGCTCCCCACTCCCTCCTCTGTCCTTGGAATGTGTGTCCCTTTAGCCTCCTCCACTCCTAGAAGCTGCTCCAAGGATTTAGCCTGGAGATACATTTGTGGTGTTGATGCTGTCTGAACTGGGTACATGTCTGAACTCAGGTAGGGCCTGTTGTGTATATGGCTGAAACCAGTTAAGGCCTCCCTATAAACTTTTTACATTCTGACAGGTGGGCACAGATGTCTACTCATCCTGCAGCTAACCAAGACAAACCCCTTAAGTAAGTTCCCTTATTTATTAAATCTGCCATCTACCAGTCTAGTGTGATCTGCCTCTTTCTTTGGTCTCTCCCTGCCCTCCGGATATGGGGACCGGTTTCAGATTATACCCCTGAAACCCTCAAGGAGGTTACAAACCAACAACTATGCATGCCTTTGCTTCCAGTATCTACATATTTCTATACTAATGAAATACCTGCATCCATGTAAGCAGACCAATAGGGATTTTAATTTAAGCATTTTTAATGTTTTTAAGCTACCAAGCAAGCTACAGCAAATAATCCAATAGACAGAATGTATTTAATTACAGCTGCTTTAAAATACCCACCAGACCATTAGAGGTTTGCCAGCTCTGCAGAGCTTGCAGTCTGAAACATTTAAATAAAATATTCTTAATATTAATTTAGTAATAGCCAGCATATACCGCTTAGTTAAATTTAGTAAAAAGTTGCTAGAACTGTCTTAATTGATGATGATATAAATGTGTGTGTGTGGCACACACACAAATATATATATATGAAATTGCATTTCATATCTAATAGAAATTGCATCAATCCCTGTGTATTAAAATAACACTGACAGGTAATATATGTTGCCTCTGCCTTTTTCATAGCCAGCATTTCTTTCATGAACTAGACAGCTACAACATAATGTCAATCTCGTTAAGTTCACCAAGTCTACCTCATCCCACTCCTATCTTCTCTTGATTACATTTTTGCTCGTATTGTTCCCTTTGAAGCATGCCAGGACTTTAGTAACTACTAAGAAACATCCATTTCCTCCCACAGTGTGTCAATAGGAAAACTGCACGTACTTGATGACCAAGAGGAAGCTGCACATTGCCATGAAGTTTAATACAAGTATCGTAGAATATATTTGATACTTCCCTTAAAGTTTCTACATAGAAACTATGTATTTTATACATACATCTTGCATTTCTTTCTCATTTAGCTTCTAAGTCGTGTTTCTCCAAATACTTATAATATACATAATAATAATGACAGCCAACATTTATGCCTGGGCTAGTGATAAACCACTTATCTCACTGTAACTCTATGAGGGTGATCATTTATACTGTACTCATTTTACAGGTGAAGTCATGGAAGATTAAATAAACTGGATGATCTATACAAATCCACAGACTTGGCAAGTTACAGTGTTAGGATTTGAACCCAAGTATCTCTGACTCCAAATCCTTGACTCACATTCCTCCTATTGCTCTTTTATCCATCTCAGCACTTCATACACAGTAGAGATTGAAGAATAAGTACTGGCTGGCTGTGTAGGTGGCAATAAAAGTCCAGTCAATCCTGTTATGATATAGCTTGTTATTACACAGACTTATAAATGATTCAAAGCGTGTTCTACAAAATATAACTCTATCATAAAAACCTGACTTAGCACAGTCAGCACGTATGGTAAATGTTAGTGCTATATCTCAACTTCAGAGAGATATCTATTCATCACTATTTCTAATGTGTTGGTCAATTCCACAATAAGTACATTTTTTCAACCCTAATTAAATTGGAATTTTAAACATTTTTTTGAAAAGTTTAAACTTGGGCATTTAAAAAATATTCTACAATTGAGGTTCTATAGGTGCAGAGATCACATTTTGCATGTTCACTGCTGAATTCTTGCATTTCACTCATGCTTTGCACATGTATGCATGGGTGTGTATATATACATATCTCAATGAGAAGTGTGTGTAAGCTCATACACATACTGACATATATACAACACATGAAACGCATTATAAATGCTCACTAATTGTCCAAGTAAGAGAAAAATGTCAAATTTATTAAAGGTCCAGACTACAGGGTATTTTTGAAAGAAACAATAATATTGGATACTTACAAAGTATTATGATTCTGCCTTTATTCTCAGAACTTTGTATATGTATATAATCTCATTTAATCATTGCAATAGCTCTATGACAGGCCACCATTATTTTTACCTTTAGTTATGGTGGTTGTTGCTTATAGTAATAGTTTGTTCCTTTTCATTGCTAAGGAGTATCGGACTGTATGGATGTACCACAGTCTGTGGGGCATCTGGGTTGTTTCTAGTTTTAGGTGATTATGATTAGAACAGATAGATATACACATCTGTGTACAGTCTTTTGTGTGAGCATATGTTTTTGTTTTTCCAGAGAAAAAATCTAAGAGTTGGATTTCTGGCTCATAGATTAAGTGCATTTTTTAACCTTTATTTTGAAATTTTGACTCACAAGAAGACGCAAAACTAAAACAGAGAGGTTTTATGGACTCATCATTCGCTGTGTCTCCTGCCCTGTGCTAACAATTAACAGAATTATCAGTATCAAAATATTACTGAAATCAAGAAATTGACACTTGCACAACATAATTAATTAAATGACAGACCTTACTCAGATTTCATCAGTTTACGCATGGGTTCTTTTTTTGTCTGTTTTGGGTATGTGTGTGCATATAATTCTGTAACATTTTATCGCCATTATCAAGATACAAAACTGTTCCATCCTGGCAAAGGGACTCCCTCAAGGGACTCCCTCGCCTGTACTTTAAACATGAGCAACCCAAGGCACAGAAAGCTGCGTAGGGTCTAAGTCTAAATTCATGTGGCTGCTAACTGCTGGAGGCAGGATGGGAGTCCAGGGTCATTCTGTTCCCACCATGTCATGCCGCTCCTGACTGGATCATTTTCATACGAGATGGCACAGCACTTACAGTAACTGCTAAAAATGTGGCCTGGCAGGATTTTTTATTAATAGAATTACATTTATTCATTTAACAAATATTTTAATAACTATCTTAAATTAGTTTTTAAACTATTTGTAGGTAGACACCTCTACATTTTAAAAGAGTGATTAAAACCCTCTGCTCTTTTAAGTAATATTAGGCCGAATCTTATGAACTTAAAATTTTAAGTTAAAACACAGTCAAATATCACCATTTTACAGAGTGCAATCTAACTACAATAACAATCAGTACTGAGGTCTTACTGTCCTAGGTTTTTATAAAAGTTAATGATATTCTTAAGCTGGCATCACTATAGAAAGCAACTCTTGGATTCAAAAGCATAAAAAGTCCATGCCCTTTCCTATTACATGAATTTAGGCATTCTAGCAGTTTTATTGTGCCATTTGTTTATAACTTCATCTCTTTTTATGGCATGTGGTATAATTGACAAATATATCCAAGCCAGGTTGTATCTCAATTTACTCTGCCCTGCACAGGGAGGTCATAGCTGCAAATCCCCTCTTTGTTGCTGGTCCGTAGGACTCTGGACCCATCCTTCTGGCCTCCCTCGGTCTCGTAAACATTGTTTCCCCATCTAGTCTTCGCAATAAGCTGCTACAGCCACAGTATCTTTTGCAACCACAATGGTACAGAGACTGTTTTACAACAGGATTTTGTTGTCGTTTTGAGAAAATATGCATGTAATTCTGAGAAGTGTTTAAAAATGCATAGCATCCGGCCATGTCCAGTTTAGAAAAGAAGTCTTACCCTGCAGCCCCTCTATCTAGCTGCATAACTTGTTCAGCTAAGTCCAGCTTCTTTCCAGGTAAGAACTCCTTGCCCCTTATGAACTTTGCATTTATCTTTTAACCCCAATACTTTTCCTTTCTGCAAACAGTGTGAGAATTCAACTGCTTAGCTTCTACTGAAGTCCATATCATACTGAAACCATATCATCTAGCATCTTCCTGTACAAGAGCAGAGATTTCTTAGGGGACTTGTACAGAAAGATGTTCATCCCGTCTAGATAGCTTCTCTGCCTGGTTCCTATAAAGACGTAATGGGCTCCATGAAGTCCCTGAAATTTTATGTATGTGTATGCACATAAATTTCCTTGAGTCTACATGTCCAGCTGTTATGAAATACTGAAATAACTCTTTTATCTCAAAAAATATTATAACAAATATACTCCATACTCCAAGCCTAGGAATCAATGAAAGAAGAATCATCTCAGCTTGGGAGAGATTTTTTTCTTCTACAAGTGAAGTTACTCATTCTTAAAATTTCTATTTGGAGAAAACTCACATATAATTTGTCAGAATCTGTTTCAAGAGTTGGAGAACAAAATAATGAGATTAGGTGTCAATTACTTCTTACTGCCATAGTTAAAAACATGAGGAAGATGACGACAACTAATGCATACCTAGGGGTTTTGAATCTCAACAAGAAACCCACGCATTCAATGAACTTGAAGAGCGAGGGATTCTCAGGCCAATAATTTATCTCAAAATCATTTTGTCCTCATGGACAGTGCTTAGAACAATGACAAGACAAATATCATGGAAATGTATATATGTGAAGCACCTATTCTCCTATAAATCACTTCCATATTTCTTGTGATATTCTTCTTTCTAGTATCTTTGGAACCGTGACTTCTTTGGGAGAAATAAACAAACAAACAAAAAATCCAAGGAGAAAACTTTAAAATGATATAGAATATAACAGCTTTAATTTCAAGCAGGTCACAAAAATAAAAGCATAATAATCTGAAATGGATGAAAACTGGCAAGAAATACAATGGTCAGTCCCATAACTGCATTGTTTTTCTAACAGGAATACACTGCCTCAGACCATTGATCTACTCTGTTTGAGTTCCCAAAGCTTGGCTCATGCAAGTCCATTGACCAAGACAAGCATGGTGCTCTCCTGGCGCAGAAGGCTACTGAGTGGCACTCCAGGCTCTGGCCAGAGGGCAGACAGCAGATCCCAATTAGACATGCTAAATAGAACCCACTAAGGGAAGCATCAGGAAGCAGGAAATGCTAATGTAATTTTTGGAGAAGACTCTTTCAAAGATTGAGTATTGGTATAGAAAAAATCTAACTCAATTAATTTGTGAAGCAACATAGAGGGGCTATTCATGCTCTATTTAATGGCAAGTGGTCTTTTTTTTATATCCACACACATACAGGTATAGTTACCATAGGCAAGGCATATTCACCACGGAATAACTGACATTAAACTCAGTATTCCTAAAGATTCCAAAACTTTATGTGAAAATATGAGCTTTTCCATCCTTACATACATATGCCTGCTTAAGAATGTTGGTGATACAAGACTACTTTTGATATAAGACTCCAGAGGGATTCCACTAATATTTAAAACCACCCCTTCCAATTTGAATGAAATGCTTAAACAGGCACTTGGCAAACTGTCTCCAGTGTCAATGTTTAAAAATAGGGCACATGTTCTCATACTAATGGATTCTGATGACATGAGAGTTGAAGATTTGATATCTTCTCAACCTACATTCATGTAAAGAGGAACAACTGAATGAGTTGACAGTACTGATGGCTATAATTAAAGTGAAATTAATATTTATTGTAAAGTAGAAGTTGGCATTAAAAACCTATATTTATGTGTAGCTTTGATTATCCCAAAAGACTGTTTTAGATAACTAATATTTCTTTGTGCTTTGCCTTCTTTCCTTTTTCTCATCATGTACAAATGCTTTTCAGTCACTGAGGGTGTGATGAAGATTTGCTACTTCTCAAATGAAGGTCGAACAGTTTCCTTTTTACAATGTCATGTTTGAGCTGGGCAAGAGATGTCAGAATTTTGTCCTGAAGTTTAATGTGAAACTCTCATAGATTCATAAGGGAGAGGCTGACTTAAGAACTCCATTTTCTTGCTTTTGTTTGAGAAAATGATCAAA
Organism: Pteropus alecto; assembly: GCF_000325575.1. Lineage (NCBI taxonomy): Eukaryota > Metazoa > Chordata > Mammalia > Chiroptera > Pteropodidae > Pteropus > Pteropus alecto. Next base: position 1,754,202 of record NW_006442107.1, read on the forward strand.
ACTCTCCTTTACTGGTTCTTTAATATATTAAGACAGAGATAAATCCTGTACCATTTTTGCCTACATTTGTCAATATGGATTTCTTCACTTTGTCCTAATCGTGCTAATATATAAATCCTGCCCTGTGACATTCAGTGTTTGAAGATGCAAAATTGAAAACTTCACAGAAAGGTGAAAAAGACACCAAAATTAACAAAATAATTGCCTGGCCATTCTTCATTCCTTTAACTTGACATAGTCATTTTATTTGATGTTTTCCATTTGTTTAAATAAAAGGCTGTCTAGCTAAATAAACAATGGCGATTTCAATCTAAGTAATCAAATCCCTTTTTATGTGAAACGAGGAACCTGGGACCCAGGAGATGACTTCCCTACTGTTAGCTGTCAGGAAAGCTGGCTTAGGCTCTGACAGCAATGTACACTTACCTCCGTGTAAAATTCATGTCTGTTGCTTCAATGAGAGAACGTTTCAGGGGAATGTGCCAAATTATTAATTTTTTAAAATTTCTATTTGGATGACACTTTTCTACCCATCCTCTTTAGGTCCAGGGTAAAATCCTAACTGACCCATGAATCTAATTTTTCCTCATTCAGTATCCCTCCCATGAAACCTTACTTGCTTTGCTGTGTCTTCTGCATGATGTTTAATGAAGAGTTAAAGATAGTAGGTCACTTAATAAAATATCCTTGATTAAGGATCACAAAGTAATACAAATAGAACATATTCATAGCCTACTGAGAGAAACCAGTGGTGAAAACACATATCCCCTGACTTAGAAATACCTTCTGAAATGAGATGGAGAAAAATGAATTAAGTGGCTTAGGGAAAGTTAAACAGACGATCACTAATGTTTGTACAGCACTTTCCAATTTACAAAGCACTATCACACACAGTTTCTCATTTAATGTAAAACCCACCACTTAGTGAACATCTCCATAAAACTCTATCCTGGCTCTAAGGAAGAGGTTCTGTTTTTGAACAGACATCCGTGGACTGACTGTTAGAAGAGGCAACGGTATCGGAAGGCTCACAATGGATATTGGCTCAAAAAGGAAAATTCTATTTACTTAGTGTTTCCACATAGGCATTTTCAGGCACACTCATAATGCATAAAATATATATAAAGTACAAATAAGATACAAGCAGAGATCAATTCCAATACTGTCACGTGTGTATCTATGTATATATTTATATTCATAAGGACTCTATAGATTCGGTTTTTTCTGAGATATGAGTATTTTATTCTAAATCTTATCAGGCATACATGCTGATAAAATAGCTCTAAATAAATTTCTATCTAAGTTTATAAAAATCATTTTTATAGACAATTAAGGAAATCATAAAAACTTTGAATAAAGTTGGCTCAGCATATCCTTTTCCTATATATCATAGGTTTGCATAACACCAAACATCTGGATATAAAGTGAAATGTTTGACTTTCCATATGTTTCCAAATATCTAGATGTTTCATGTCGTACAGAGATGAAATTATGTGGAAAAAGTGTTACAGATATCTGTTAAATAAAATACCCAAATTATCCTTCCTGTTAAGCCATTTGAATTTTATTTATTTATTTTATTGGTGACATTGGTTAACGAAATCCAATAAGTTTCAGCTGTACAGTTTAATAGTAAGGCATATATATGTTTACACTGTGTGTCCACCTCCCATAGTTAGATTTCTTTCTGTTACCACATGTTTTTCTAAATATTGATATTAGTTACTTAAAAAAATAAATAAGTATTTCAGGTCACATTGCCCTATAGTGCACACTATCCTGCATTTTCATGTCCAAATCAAAGATATATACATAAATATCTCCAGGCCAGAAAACAATGAATTTCAAAGAGAGCTGATACACAATGACAGTTTATCTTAAAAAGATAACATCATCAAGCATAGGCAGATAAAGCTTATAAATGGAACTGTAACTACTTGAGGAGGATGAAGGTCAAGGGTTATTTATGAGATGTATATCTTTCTCTTTGATTTTTTTCTTCTATTTACAGAAGGAAGATACAGTGTGAGACAGTTTGTGAGAGGCTCATTAGCTTATAAACAGGCTCACTTGCTCATTGAAAAGATCTTAGTAGTAGACCCCCAAAATATCTGCAATGAGAATTTAACCAGGGGTCAACAAACTACGGTCTGAGGGCAAATCACACAGCAGTGAGCTTAGAATGGGTTTTACATATATCAATGGTTAAAAAAAATCAATAATATTTCATGGCACATTAAAATTATATGCAATTCAACTCTCAGTGTCCGTAAATAAAACTTCATTCTTGCACAGTCACGCCCATTCATTCATCCCATGGCTGCTTTCCTGCTAAACGGGCAGAGTTGAGGAGTTGCAACATTCACCATTATGTCCCTCAAGCCAGAAATACACACTATAGACTACCTGGACTTTGATGAAAAAACTTTGCTGATCCCTGGTTTAATCCAATAAAGAACTACCGAGTTGAAAGTTTTACTTTATTATTTAAATGACCCAGCTATAAAAAAAGAGGGAGAAAAGCCATAAAACTCACAGAGGAAAAACATAGGCCATAAACTCTCCGACACCACTCTCAGCAATATCTTTTTGGATATATCTCCTCAAGCAAGAGAAACAAAAGAAAAAAAAAAAATGGAACTCCATAAAACTAAAAAGATTTTCACAGAGAAGGAAACCATCAACAAAACAAAAAGACAATCTACTGAACAGGAGAAGATACTTGCAAATGATACATCTGATAAAGGGTTAGTATCGAAAACATATAAATAACTCATACAACTTAGCACACACAAAAAACAAACAATCCAGTTAAAACATGGGCAGAGGACCTGAATATTTCTCCCAGGAGGACATATAGATGGCCAACAGACATACAAAAAGATGCTTAACATCACTAATCATCAGGGAAATGAAAATTAAAACCACAATGAGATATTACCTCCACCTGTCGGAATGGCTATCATCAATAAATTAACAAGGAACAATTGCTGGTGAGGGACCCTCATACACTGTGGGTATGACTGTAAGTTAGAGTAGCCACTATGGAACACAGTAAGGCGATCCCCTCACCTCACCCCAAGTAAAAATAGGGCTGCATATGCCACTTCGGGGTAATTATCCAAAGAAAACAACTTGAAGATATATACATCTCAGTATATATTGAACAAATGTTCATTGTAGTATTACTAGTAATAGCCAAGATATGGAAGCAACTTAGATGTTCATCAGTTGGTGAATGGATGAAGAAGATGTGAGATATGTATATGCGTGTGTGTGTATACGCACACATACACATACACACACACAATGGAACATTATTCAGCAATAAAAAAGAATGAAATCTTGCCGTCTGCAACAACATGGATGGACCTAGAGGGCATTATGCTGAGTGAAATAAGTCAGAGACAAATACCATATGATCTCATTTATACGTGTAATCTAATAAAAACAAAATAAATGAATAAGCAAAACGAAACAGAAACAGACCCACAGAAGTAGAGAACAAGTGGATGCTTGCCGAAGGGGAGGGGTCAGGAGAATGAGAATTAAGAAAAAAAAAGAGGGAGGGGGAAGTATACATATAATAATAAACTACAAATTTAAAATGTAAAAAATCCTCAAGCCATTTTTTTATAATCCTCCAAATATATTGTTTATAGTTTGTTTTTCTGTAAAATATTAACTTCTCAGAAATAATAAATGAAAAAGTTAAAAACTAACTCCTACGCCCATCTGATTAGCTTCATAAATAATGAGGTCATTTCTCTCTTTCTCTCCTCCACAATATGGTAAGATACTTGAGATTTATGTGGAAAGCTTTGGCAGTGTTCGAAAATCTACTTGAATGAAAAAATAAATCAAATTTGAGGCTTTCTTTTTTCTAAGAAGAAGTTATTTGTGACCTAAATAAGTAATGAGTTAGAAAATCAGGCTGAAACAGGTATTTCTATTATACTTATGTTTGCTGTGTATGATTTACATTATTCCTTATTGTGGTATCTTGCTTTTCATTTCTGATCATTTAATTTGATTTTGATTCTTTTATGTATTTTGTCAGCAGTGTGTACTAGGCTTTATGGCTGTCTAAATTCTGTATGGCATGAAAAATGAGAGAGGAAATATCTTTCTTATAGAAAGCCTATCTTCAATAAATTGATAGAGAAAGAATGATATTTTTAAAACAATCTCTCTTAATAATGAAGTAAATTAACATATGAGTTAAAGAAAAAAAGCAGAAGCTTGTTGAAGCAGTGAAAAGACTAGCAGTCAGGAAGTGAGAACATTCCTTGTATTTCTGCATTTATTTATTACCTGACCTTGAGGAACCCACAGCACTTCTCTCATCCTCAGTTTCCTCATCTATCAAATGGGAGATTAGATTAGCCAAGGTTTCTTCTCACTGTAAGATCCTGTATTTCTAACCTATTGTGTTAACTAGTTAATTTATGAGGTTATAATGAGCTCATTCATCACTGGAAAATGTCTTTTCGATCTTAGAAGTTGCCCAGAAATTACGGATAAACTCACTGGTTTTCATTTTTCATTTAAAATCCCGAGAGAGAGAAAAAGGAATCCTCATACACTGCTGGTGAGACTACAAATTGATACAGCCGCTATGGAAAACAGTATGGAGGTTCCTCAAAAAACTAAGCATTGATCTACCACATGATCCAGCAATCCTTCTATTGGGTATTTACCCCAAAGACTTGAAAACCCATATCCGAAAAGATATTTGCACTGATGTTCATAGCAGCATTATTTACAATGGCCAGAACATGGAAGCAACCGAAGTGTCCTACAATAGATGATTGGCTAAAGAAGCTGTGGTACATATATACAATATGGAATATTACTCAACCATAAGAAGAGATGAAATACTGCCATTTGCAACAACCTGGATGGACCTCGAGATAATCATGCTAAGCAAAATAAGTCAGACTGAAAAGTTAAAAATCACATAGAATCACTTATATGTGTGATATAAACCTAAAAGCCACGAATGAACAAGGCAAACAGAGACTGAGGGACATGGACAATGGACCAGTGGACAATGGACCAGAGGATAGGGGGTAGGGGAGGAGGGAAGAGGTAGACATGATAAAGGAGGTCAAATGTAGGGATGTTGGGAGAGGGTGAAGTGGGTAAAGGGGATCAAATATATGGTAGCTGAA
>NW_006442107.1:1759537-1824537 GCF_000325575.1 Pteropus alecto
GTAAAATAACATCTCGATAGACCTAATTAAATTAAAGGGCAGGAGACCTGGATTCTCCTCCCCACTTCCACTGACCAGACACCTGCTTAGAGGTAACAGAAGACATTCTGACAAATGTGTGTTAAGAACCCATTTCTACAGACCTCCCCAATTTCCTAGAAGTTTTACATTAGATCACAGTATGAAATGGGCAAACCAGAAAACTATATTCCGCAAAGCTGAAATCTGGAGAGGAAAGTGTTCATCTCACTAGGTGTTATGGAAACATTAGTCAATCTTTCACTCATAACTAAAGAAAAAATGTATGTATGTATATATAATATAGATGTAAAAGACACACATACACAAATGGTTTGACAGTTTCAATGGAAGAGGCATATTCACATACTATTGTAAGGCAAGAAAAGTATTTGAAAGCAAGAGATGTAGAGGAATTCTCAAAGTGCTCAACACCCTTTGATCTGATACTTCTGCTCCTAGGAAGCTATCCTATATATGGCATTATTTATACTAGTGAAAATATTATTTTTTTTCCAAATAGTAAATTTGGGACTTTTTAAAATAATTTTTCAACAGTATTTCCTAATATTAAACTTCCAATAATAGCAAACAAATGGTTATGTGTGATCATTAAAAATGATAATAAAATGTTTATAAATGATATAAAAATCTCAGTTAAAATTCTAAAAGAAAACATTAGAAAATAAATTTATATGTAATGTGCTCACACTTTTATTTAAAAAGGAAAAACCAAATGTATAAAAATATCTGAACTTGAACTCACCATAAAGTAAAAAGTGACTGTTCGTAAATGGAAGGCTTAGGGGTGCTTATTTTTTAAAACTTTAAATAGTTTGTTATTCTTGCTGCTTTCTTCTGCTTAGAAAAGTAAAACATAATCATTCTTTTCAAAAGGCAAAGACAAACACTGCAGTATTTAGAACATAATAACACTGCATGATAAAATTTTAATTGTTGTTTTAACATTGCCAAATAGCGTGCGCTAAATAAATATTTGTTGAATGTATTTATTTTCATCTTTAAATATTTCTAAAGTTCCTATGTAACTGGTAAATGTAAGTTTCATACTTTCTATTTTTAAAGTAGTATATCGATGTTATTACAAAATAACTAATTATAAATATTCTTATGGAGACAGATGGAGAATCATAGAATAGTTTCAAAAATCAGAAATTCCTAATTTTCATACTCCTAGTGGCCTCCCAGATGCGTCAATCACTTACTGAATAACTCATTCCACCAAAGTTCACAAATAAGGTAATGTAAGCATATGCTACTTTACACAATAAATTTATTCTTGAAGGTCTGGATAATCTAAATGCTGTTAAGTGCATAATGAGGGCTCACATTTAAAGAAACTTTAAGCCCATCCTCTCATAACTGCAGAATCTTTTGCGATGTAAATAATCAAACACTAACATATTTGTTCTAAAACAGCTTTCATATATTGGATTTGCTTAAAGAAAGTTTATACCAGGTCTTCCTAAGAAATGCGGAAATAATTTATAAATATTTGAAAAGTGCTTTATTCATTATCAGACTGACTTAACCTTTGGGGAAAAGATATTCAACCAAAACAACAATGGCTTTTAAAGTCTGAACCGATTCTAAGTTAAAAAAATATTACCCTTAGTTGTTAAATATTTCACCTTATGATGCAGTGCCAGTATTCCCAATTTTAAAAATAGGTTGTGACTGTTTAAAATCCAGAATACCATTATCCAGAGGAAATGATATATTCTTAGGTTTCCAGGTCCTCTCACTAACAGCTATTGAGCCCATCCATAATGGAGTTGATTTAATACCAGCTACCATTAAACAGATAAAATCGTTATGGCAATGATTCTATGGAAGGTTGCTTTCTGTTACAATTTGGGATACTGGAGGTTATTATCAAATATCTTTTGGGACACCAGCCCAGCAACAAGAATAGAATTCTCCAGCCGAGGTCAAGATTACCATGGGGATGTCTAGGAGTAGATATCTAGGTTTTGTATCTGTACTGTGCTCCCTGGACTTAAAAGTGGTTTCTAAAACTCCTGGGAAATATTTCAATGAAATCTGATTAGAATAAATTGAATAGTCTTCACTATAAGGATAGACACCAAAGAATGTAATGACTCGATGAGCTCTAGATATCTCAATATCATAGCAAACATTCATATAAAATGATGCATAATGACTGTGGGTAATGGAATGACTCCAGAGACATCAAGAAGAATTATTAATGAATAATTATAGTACATAAATTTGAAGAGGAATAAATGATTTCTAAAAATACCAGAAATAACACAGGCTACAAGATACTCTTTAAGTAATGACTTGTTCTTTCCCATTAACATTAAATGAATCAAAACCAGATGCTACCCTTTCATTTGATATAATTAAATGATAACAGATTTTTTTTTAAATCAAAGTCTCCTTAGAGCCAAATTACCAAGCCAGAGTCTCTACTAAAAAAGCAATCTTGAATACTTCTGCTTTTTATGTGTATCACTAATAGCCGGTATCGAAAAAAAAAATCATGCTCCTAGCCTTCACTGTATTCTTTTTGTTGCTATAGAAATATAGTCTGTGCGAATGAGAAGTAAATAGATCATCTAGTTCATTCTTCTTTTGGCATATGTTTCTATTGACATTGCAAAAGAAAAATAAGTGTTCATTGCTTTCTGCTTATATTTCTGTACTCAGTATATAAGGAAATATCTACTGATTTCGGTGTGCATGCTATTAATTCTTCCAGATCATTAATAAATGGTAAATTGAATTAGACGTCAACCTTTGCTTGTAATTTCCTGCAGCTCCAAATCTTGGAAAGGCTTTTTAGATGGCTGTTCATTTGAAATAATGTTTGTCTTTTTCTAGGTTTACATTAGTCAAAACTTTCTTGGACTTTCAGTTCACATTCAAAATGGTTACTTCGCTCTTATGGCGTGCCATTTTTTACATAAAATCTTATTAATTACCACAGAGTAAGAGATTTTCATACAATATGGAAGAAACTTCAAAGGCCATCTAGCTTAACTCTCTCTTGACAATAGTTTCTTCTATAAAGTCTTCACCTGGTGCAACTGGACCATCTTGGAATCCTCTATTGTTAGTTAAGTTGATACTTCCTACTTTCCATTTTTTGAATTCATTTGACTTCCTAAATTCTGACCTCCATTTTTCATTCACTTATCCGAGGCCTACCCTTAGATTTTATCCAAATTAATTTAATTCCTTTTCTTCATGACTGCTCTTCATATGTTTAAGTGTAGAAAGTATGTTTCCTAGTCTACTTTTCAGATCTTATCTATGTTTCATAAATGAGAAGACTACGTTCCTTTATCATCCTGATGGTAAACCTTTTGAATTTAACTTGTCTATGTTTCTTTTAGAGTTTGGCATTGGAGATGTGTTCTGGCCAAAACACAGAAGCATGAGGCCACCACTTCATTTATTTAGCATTTTTCTCACTTAATATAATAACCTTTTGACAGTGCCTCCCTTATTACTCCACTTTACAGCTAAGAAGTGAAATTTAGAAATAAAATAACTTTCTCAGATGAAGTTGCCAATAAGTATGGACAGGAAATTGAATCTAGATTTATTTTCTCCAAATCCTGTGCTCTTGATTGCTGATAGATGGTACCACGAGATGTAAATTGGTACTGCATTAACATATATTTTTATGTCTTTGCTATATATTGATATTATATGTTTCTGCATATTTTTTCCTCTGAAATGGCTTTCTCATCCAGTCCATATGGAAAACTCCTCCTCATCCTTAACCAGCACAAACAGCATCCTTTCTGCCCTCCCCTAGTTCCCTTCTGATATTCTATAATTGCTCTCTTTACATCATCGGTTAACATTTTTGGCTTCCTTCTGAGTGTGCACTCACACAGTGAAGGAGGGGTTCCTCACTCATTCATCGTTATATTCTCAGAAATTAACACAGTGCCTGGGGTACATAATAAAATTTTATTGAACAGTAATTCATGTGTGACAATTGTTTATTGACCTCATGGACCATTCTCTTTGCATCACTTGGTCAAGCTGACTTGAACTCATTCAGGATAGCTTAAAAACTTATATTCTATTTGACCTATGTCACTGCAGTCCTAGCTCTGCCTATGACTTTACATCTATTTGTTCTAAAGCAGTCAAAGACCTTTTGTTCCTAGCATAAGAGACGGAAGTAGGATAGGAATGGAGGCATTCTGCTTATTTTCCACAATTCTTCAGTTGTACACCATCGGCTGTGTGCAGCAGGCAGATCCTGGATCCATTTCCTGATCTAACCAGAAAGTGTCCTGAGAACTTTTCAGAACTTCCTTCAAATTGAGGTGTTTAGCCCTAAACTATCTAATTACCTCCACCCTTTTGGAATGAACTAAGTGTGACAAAATCTTAATTGTAAATTCAAAAAGACATTTCCTCTTGAATTTTTAAACCTGATAACATTTTAACCTTCAGCTTATGAAACTGCATGTCATTTTCTATTTAAACTCTTAAATACAAATAAAGATTGTAAAAAAAGATTTTGGTCTATATTCTTTTTTATCAATATTATATTATGACTGCAAATTGTGAGAAATATACTTTTTAGTTTTTTCTCTGGCTCATTTCTAATTTTTTTTACATGTAGCCTGCATCTACACATGTAGCCTAAAGATGTAATATGTATCTCTAGATATTTCAAGTAAAAGAATTATTTTAATTACTGAGATAAATGAGGATTTTTTTCACCTTAAATCAGTTAATTAACTACTTTGATTATTCACTGCATTAGTAATATTTTTTAAATTGCAGGAGATGCGATAAATACTTATATAATTGTGCTAAATCTTGTTAGATGTTTTTCCTTTCTCTGAAGTTTTTTTTAAAAAAGTGACTGGTGGTTTGATAAGGAAAGATTTCTCCATTATGTTTCCTTATAAACAGTTTAACTACGATTTTAAAAATCTTTCTCTTTATTCCCATATTTTCTCATACTGATTTCAGCCTATGGTATTTTCATCTATCTAGCCTTTCTTTAACATGTATCCTCACATCAAGCCCTGGAATGCCTACGTCTCAAGAGTATTTTGAATGGTAGCAGGAATCACATAAGAAGTTTCTGGTTATATCTACTCCCTTTCTTGGACACAAGGCCCTTTGAGTGGCCTTGAGTGATATTTTAAGCATTTTGCTTTAAGTTCCTCATCCCTGTGGGTCTCCATTCTTCTAATGTTGAAAGTACAGTTTATCTGTGTTTGACCTTCAGCACATAAACTTTTACTACTAAAAGTTTACTTAGAGAATCTTTCCCCCTCTTGAACTAGATCATTGTCTTGTCAAAGGAAGGCATTTTGATCTGTTAAATCTTATGTTTTTGGTTGTACAACTTTATGACCCAAAGTTTAAGTATTTCCTCAAAGATGATCATATCAATATTACAATATATGACAGAGCTTCACTAAGATTTGCTTTTGTCTTCTACATTTTCTGTATCCTCTCTTAAATATACCACTATCCATTTCATTGACAAGTTGAAGTTTACTGCCACTATTAATATTTGAGAAGTGTGATGCCACCTTGCCACCTTTCTGTTCTGAGCTCCTCTACACAGATTGTACCCAACAGAGCTGACATTTCAATTAAGAGGACATGCCTGCCAAGCCCCTGTTATGCCCGCTCTCTCTTGACCTCCATCACTGGCACAGTTTTCGAACTTTTGCCACTGACCACATTCTCTCCTTGTTGGATAATTCATAATACTCTTTCCTTTCACCTTGTTTTATGCTATACACAGCAGGACTGATTCTCAATGTGGTAAGAGACGGGGGCATCAATGTCAATTATTTAAAATTCTTAGCAAGGGAAATTTTTTCTCTTCTCTTCCACTATTCATCCAATCATTGATTTATATCACTATGGACTCATGGATTATCATTGACTTTTAAAAACTCACATTAGGATTACTGAGGCAATTCTTTACCTTGAGGTAAGTTCAAGATGAGGATTTTTTATCTTAAATCTCTTATATCTTAAATCTCTTCTGCGGATGGTATGATGCAAAGTAATGCTCATAACAATTACTCTAGGGCTCTGAGGATTTTGAAGTATCAGGTTCCAGAGTAATTCCATTTAAACAGCGTGACCACAAAGTACAGAGTTAGAACCATGGACTAACCTGCCTGGGGTCAAATTCTAGCTTTGCCTTTTGGCGGTGCATGACCTCAGGTAAGTTATTTAAGCCCCCTGTATCTCAGTTTGTCATCCACAAAATGGAAATTGTAATAATACGTAATATGTGGGATTGTTATAAAGATTAAATGAGATAATCTATTTAAAGAGGTAAGTGCCTGGAAAGACAGAAGTATAAATGCCAGCCATGAAAACCATAGTTTATAATTTACAGACAAGATAATGTCATGCATGGCAAGAGATGCAACTCTTAATACACATGTTTGATAAAATAGAAGACACTGTGGCCCAAAGGTGAAATTGGTGTTACACTGAATGTCCTAGATCCCACTCTAGTATTCTATTCTTCACTTTAGTAAGAATGAAAGAGATGAGGCGACAGGGGTAAGCGGAAAAACATGAGTTCACTCTATGGAGGACCAGTTACGAAGATTTCTTTTGTTGGGCCTTTAGAAGAGAGACACAAACACAACGGTGCAAGAGGAGTGAAGATGCTATGAGCAAAACTGTGCTGTACTTGAGATAAGCGCCCAGACAGTGGGCAAAGAGGAATGTACAAAACTTCTGCTTTTGATAGAAGGTGGCTGAAAATGGGAGAATGATTATTTAAATGGAATACAGCAAAGCTAGAATATCCTCTATCTCTAATAGGCACAAAGTTGATTCTACTTGTCATACTTGGAATGAGATACTTAATGCTGGAGTTGACAGTATATGACATGGCTTGGATTCATTTTTATAAATTTAGTGTCTCTAAAATCTAATGTAATCGAGAGCATCAAATACTAGGTCAGTTTCCATCACTGAAAACTCAATTCAAGTTTGTAAAGCCAACGAAAAAGTAAATTCAGAGTCCCACATCAGAAACTTCTGTGCATTGTGCTTGATTCTCTTCACTTCCTCTAACCACATATTTCAGCACCTTGACCGTGATTTGTTCCAAAAGAAAAAGGGAAATATGACTAGAAGAATGCAGTGTAGGGACATCCAGATTCAAATCAACTTAATTAATGATTAACGTTTCCCAAAACTTTCTAGAAGCTCATTATCTAAACGTGCATTTTTTTCCAGCATCCCACAGAAGTAACTATATAGAACAAGAGATTTTTGGATACATATAGATCAAATTATTTACATTCTATCCACAAATGTAAAATTTCTTCATAATTTAACTCCTCATACATTCTATTTATATGTGTAAAAGTCTTTACCGAAACACTATGCAAGTCAAACCTCAAGATCTTCCAAGACTGGCAAGACCAAGCCAGGGATTCTGAGAGATTCCACTGATGCATACACTCAGCATGCACTGTATGTGACCAAAAACCACCTTACATAGCTGATCTGACCAAAAACCACCTTACATAGCTCATCTGACCAAAAACCACCTTACATAGCTCATCTGACCAAAAACCACCTTACATAGCTCATTTGCTCTCAATGGACATATAACCAGCCTAGAACTGATGTGGGCATTCGTTTCTCACTTGAGATGCTAATGTTCACTAATTAGAGTGACCAACCACTTTGGTTGCCCAGCAATGTCCTTGTTTTAATACTGAAAGCCCTGTGTCCCAGAAAAACCTTCAGTCTTGGGCAAACCAGGCCAGTTGGTTACCTTAATATATTTGATGGAAGCACACATTAATTATTCACATTAAAGTCCCTGGGTCAAGTTGCCTCTCAAATGTTATTTGGAGTACTGGACTATATTTAGGATGTATGCGGTCAAAACATGTTACCTGCATAAATCTTGGAAACAGCAATTCTTATGTTTAAAAAAGGCAGTAAGTGGGAAATTTGAGTAAAACACTCTCTAAAGGAAAGGAAAGGCTATGTTAACAAATAAGATGGTATAACTGGGACAGAGATAAAGATTTAGATATTCTGACACAGTCTCCCTTTTCAGTCTGCTTCTGTTCCCTCTCTCCATACCTGAGTCCAGGCATCAGCGAATCCTAAGGGTCAAATTTAGAAACAAGTAGTTGTACTTGTTTCTGTAAAAAAAAAGCCTTATTGGAACAAAGCTACCCATATTCATTTATGGATTGTCTGTGGCTGTTTTTGTACTACATGGCAGAGCTGAATAGTTGTGCCAGAGGTGGGATAACTCAAAAAGCCTGTAACATTTACTCTCTGGCCCTTTACCAAAAATCTCTGCCATCTCTTGTCCTAGTAAAATTAATTTCTATTGCCTCCACAGAACCCCTCAACCTCTCTGCTGTCATGTCTTTGCTCATACTGTTCCTTCACTTTAAAATGCTCTTCATTTTCACAAATCTAAATCTCACGATGCTCACCGGATCTTGCAAACTTCCATTTTCCCTAGGACTGAACTTCCAGCTAGGAGTAAGTATTTCTTCACTGGTCTTCCAAATGTCTAAGCAAGTTATGGTGTACACAGTTCCTTATGTAATTGGCTTTGTTCATCTTGACTATAAGCCTTTTAGGGAAGGATTTACTTTTGTATTTTCATATCCCAAAGTGCCTAAAATATTTATATTGATAGGCACTTGCTAAATAGTCGTCGAATGCATGCATGCATAAATAAATAAGAAAATGGATTAAGTTGGCTAAAAACTAACATGTGCCCAGTTCCAATCTCTAGCATCTTCTTTTCCTGCCCTTCCCAATGTGCAATAATTTCACAGGCAAGGCAGTGGAGTGCCATCTTAACTTTCAAGATCAAGAATTTAAAAAAAAAAAAAAAAAGCCCCAACAAAATATAAGGCTACTTGTTTAAACAATAGTGCTAGTATTCATGCAGCTCCACGATTTGGCCAAGAGAGGACTGAGAAAATCAACTTGTGCCTGCAATTAGATGCTTTGCTAAGAACTCAAAAATACAGCCACTTCTGCAAGATGCAATGACATTTTACTATTAATAATATTATTTCACAGGGATTTTGTTTGTCTAATTATTTTGCTGATGAGAAACTTTAGCATGACCAAATGACACCCAAAACAATCTGGTTACTATCTCCAACCAAATCATCTGACCCCAAATGAAGTGTTCTTTTCACTTCACTGACCTGGAAGGGCCAACTGAGCTATAAGTATCTCTCTATTAGCTTCCCATATTCTGGCAGACTTCTAAATTGGATCCATTGTGAGCAATTTGGTAGAAACAAATTTTCTTTGGCTTTCTTTCCCAAAGCTACATGCAGTTCCCATCTGCTTTATAGGTTCACAGAGCATGAGAATTGGCCAAATAACAGCCTAAGTGTCAATTAAAAAATAGAATAATAACATGGTAGAAAGAGCTCTAGACAAAGTCTCAAAAAACCTGGGTCCTACTTCCTGCTTCACGATTTACAAGTTTGGTGGGTTTTTTGTTTTATGTTTATTAACAAGTCACTTATCTTCCCCGAGCCTCAATTTCTCTATTTGCAAACTGAGAGACTAGGCCAGATGACTTCCATGCTCTGTCCAGTGCTAACATTTTATCACCCTGTTGCCATGCGGGGTGGTGGGCACTATTCCGGAAGGTTTCCACCACCAAGGGCTGTCAGAGGACTGCAGGTGTCATCTGAGAACAGCAAGAAGACCTCCTTCATCAGCTCTGGCCAACTCGGTATTTGCTGCTCCCCACAAACAGAGCGTTTATGCCTTCTTTACAGTATCATGGCTCTGATCATTCTTCTCTGTCAATCCAGCGTTCTTTCCCACAAACTCCAGATCTAAAAAGCCCTCACATGCTGGCCAACACCATTCCTATATTTTGTTTTAACTATAGATCTGTTGTCTACTTTTTGACATGATCTTATTTGTATTCATTTGGAATATTCCTCATTCCTAGTGACATCTCCTGTGCACGCATTTAGGAAGATCGCCTCCCCTCTAAACCCCCAAACTCAATGCAAGTTTTGTGAAGGTAGGAACCATTCTTTTTTGCTTTCTTAGAAACCCTTCATAGGACCTAATATAGTATTCCACATACAGACATGCTAAATAAGCGATGCTTATTTGACGCTTAAACAATAGGCATGAGATGATATTTATTTCATTTCTTCATTTCCGACTACATCTGATACCATATAAAATTAGAAAAAAAAATTCGTTATAAGTGGTCACTGAAGTAAGAAACTATTAAAATGAGTAGAGATGTTTAAGTAAAAACAATTTATATAGTCTATTCTTGAACTCAACACTCATCTGTAGAGGGTACATGGCAGTTCACTGGTATAATACAAAGTTAAAGAGAGATATGGCCTCTGGTCTCAAGATGTCAATAATCCTCCTATGCAGTTAGTTATAGGGGAGAAATCAGAAAAATATCCTTTTTCAAATATGATTTTTATTACAATAGACTGTGGAAAGTAATTTCACCAGCACCTCTGTACATGTTACTCTGTACCATTACTCATATACAAGGAAACTACTTTCTTCAATGTTCACTAAACATTTTCTGATGGACCAATCTTCCTAATCATGATACAAAACGTTTTACCTGGTCTGTCTCATAACAAAAGTTCTAGGAGGTCATGAGTATGAGGGAATTGAGGTGGCTTGAGTTTGTCAGTCTCATTAAAAAAGTCACACTAAAATAGAACTACCATGTAGCCCTCCAGCAACTCCACTTCTGGGTATTTATCCAAAGGAAATGAAAACACTAACTTGAAAAGAAATCTGAATCCCATGTTCACTGCAGCATTATCTATAATAGCTAAGACATGAAAACAGCCTAAGTGTCCATAGACAAATTAATGGATAAAGAAAATGTGTGTGTGTGGGAGGGTGTATGTGTACACACATATACATCCACGTATGTACATACACACATGTACATGTAGATATACTTATATACACAATGAAATATTATTCAGCCGCCAAAAAAGGGGAAATCCACTTGGGACAACATGGCTGGACTTTGAGGGAATTATGTTAAGTGAAATAACTGAGAAAGAGAAGGACAAATATTATATGATCTTACTTATACATGGAATCTGAAAGAAAGACAAAAACGAGCTCATAGATACAGAGAATAGATTGGTGGCTGCCATAGGCAGTAGGTTATGGGTGGATGAAATGTGTAAAGGTAGTCAAAAAGTAAAAATTTCAAGTTATAAAGTAAGTCATGGGAGATGTGATGTATAGCATGGTGACTATAGTTAATAATATTATATCGTATATTTGAAAGTTATTAAGAGAGTGGATCTTAAAAGTTCGTATCACAGAAAAAAAATTTATGACTATATGTAATGATGGATGTCAACAAATCATGTGTACACTTGAAACTAATGTAATGTTATATGTCAATTATTTCTCCAAACAATAAGTCGCCCTATCGTTGCCTCATAGACATGGAAGTGACCAAGCAAATGGATATGTCCATTTACCAGCCTCTGGGTAGCACTGCAGGAAAGCATCAGGGCAGTAAAAAGCCCTGTTCCCATCCACTCCTCTTATGCCTGCTGACTCTGGCAGGCGTCTCTAAATTTTCAAAGGCAATATCAAGAGTTGCCCTCAGGTCTCAACTCCCTACAATACCCAGGGAGCAGCTTCTAAGTGTGACTCCGTGTCACACAGACCCTGATAAACTAAATCCTAGAAAGCTACTCCTCCTCAAGATATAAAAATGACACTGAGTGAAAGAGGTCTTTGCTTCCCCAATCTAACTGAGCTTCTTATCTTCCCTGCAGATTGGATGTGCTGTCGGTTTCTTAGAACGTGTTTTTCCTTTCCTTCTTCACTTATCACATACCTCTGAACTGCTAAGTGTTCTTAAAACAGTTCTTAATTGTTCTGTCTCCAACCTGAGCTGCAAGTGGCAGCTGAAAAGGTATAATACAACATAGTACCACTCTCAGTAACGCAACCTTCATTAGGTGTAATGGGTGATTATCATGGTTATAACTCAGGCAGACAAAGAAACCCGTTGCCTATTGCCAACCTCAAGTTTTCCAGAATAGTTCCTCAATTCAAGAGGAAATACTCTTTTATAAAAGTGTGAAAAAAATATGTATGACCATGTATATGCATATGATGTGTATGTATTCCAGAGGATAATGTATGTAGACTTGTTATACGGGGCACTGAAACTCCACAAGTTCTCTTTCTGTTTGCTGATCTGAAACTTTGAAATGCATAGAAGGGCAGAGGAGAGAGAGACCTGGGGCAGTGAATGGAAGCCCCAGGATGTTGAGCCAACTGTTCTTGATATATGATGTGACTTGTGTGATCATAAGCATTTATCATGACAGGGAGCAGGCAGCAAGGGAGGAGTGTCTTGTGGTGCCACAAGAAAAAGACTGGAAGGAATTGCCAATGGGGATGACATTAAAAATAGACCAAGTGACCTGCTTGTTCCTTGACTGGTGTCAAAACATTCAGTGCTTCAATTTAGTTATTACCAGGTGCTCTTCCCCCAGCATGACAAAGTGAGAACTTTAGGAAGAGCCAGTGACAGCAGGAGAAAAATCCTCCAACAGTTGAGACCGAAAATAATGACTTAGCAAGTAAACAAGAGAAATGGGTAACTTTCAATTCATATCCATGAAGCCTGTTTTAGGCAGGGGACAGATAAGCATGTCTCTGCATCTCCTACATTCTTGTTCCCTCGGCTCCCTAAAACAAGAAAGCCTTCATCAGAAATATGGGACAGGTATTACTGTGTCCGGCTTGATTAATGACAGGTCCACAGACTCAAAAGTATTTATGCTTTGAAGGGTAGTGCATGGACCACTGTCGCTGTGAAAATCTTTGACAATTTTTCCTTGACGAGAGGTTCATGGCGTTCACGATATGTTGAGAAGAACCTGTGACCTATAAAAGGTTGAGAATCACTACTGAAAATGGAGTTTACAGTCACTGCAGAAAGTAGCTCCCAGTTGGGCCACAGGTACACTGCTGTCATCAAGTGCCTCAGGAGGGCCCCAGCCCAAGCGGCAAGGGTGAGTTGAAATCTGGTCCTGCTCCCCTGCTCAAGCTTGGCCCTCGTCTGGGGCAAGGGTCAGGGGCTCCTTTTTGTATTTCATTTAAGCAGAGGGATCTTCATTTTATAATTCATACAAGAGTGCTATGTGGACTAAAAGTGATCTATGATCCATTTCTCTTCCTCTCTTCTCTACAGCCCCCAGGGCTCAGTACCTATCCTGTCAGCCTAAATCTCTGTCATGACCCCAAAGTGTCTCTGCTTGAAAAATGTTATCCATATTGCCCCCCTGCTATTCAAATAAAAAGAGTTTATTGAATCACAGCAATTCAGGTGGGTTATTTGTTACCCTAAAAGTACACCACTCAAGAGAGCAGGAACAAGCCACAGACGGCTACTGAGGACTTGAAATGTTGCTGGTTCACACTGAAATGAGCCGTAAGTGTAAATATATCTTGGATTTTGAAGACTGTGTAGGAAAAAATAATATGAAATTTACTATTAATAATTTCATATTGATTTTATGTTCAAATGATAATCTTTTCAACATACTGGGCTGAACAGAATAGTAATACAATTAACATTATCAGTTTTTTACTTTTTAAAATATGGCTACTAGAAATTTCAAATCTATACACATTGCTCCGCTCAAACTATCTCTAGTGGATAGTACCACTCTGAAATACTCTATCCAGTCTCTACTTGACGTCTCCCCACCAAAGAGCCCATTCTTTTGACAGACCTAACAAACTCTTCTTATGTTGAGGTGGAATCTGTTTCGTTTCACCTTCTTAAATGTCAGATTGAACTCATGGAACTAGAGGGGAGGCTGAGCCCAACTCTCTCTGGTGCAGCTCTGGATATTCAGCGGTATTTAATACATCTCTCCATTACTTCTCTAGGATAAATGTTCACAATGCTTTCAACTCACCCTCCTGTTGTATCTGCAATCCTCTCCCTGGGTGCTCTTCAATTCTCTTTGGTCTGATAGACAAGAGTTCAAAAATATAACCTCTTGCCCCTTCAATCCATTAGAATGTTTGGTAGCATTTTTTAAACAGAAATCCTGCAATATCTGTGGTATCACAGTGATTCTCCATATTTATAGTTAGACACTTTGGTTCTGTGGTTTAATGTAAATCATTTCTACTGACATTTAACTTAATTTTTAAATTTACTCAAAGCTTAAAATGAGCATGTATCATGTACTCTTAGCCTGCCTTTGATAAATGCTTAACTCCATTTATCCTTCCAATACTTTTGGGTAAGTGCTATTAAATATTTTTAAAGTTTTTAAATTTTGGAGGTAGCATCTAATTTGAGAGATGAATTATTCTATAATAAAAACTATATATATGACATTTTTACTCCAGGAAATACTTGACTATAGCAATATAGGTCCCAGTATCCTTATATGAAATGTAAGGGTAATATTTCAATAAATATAAAAGTTCACTTTATAATGATAAAAATATCCTTTAGAAGCAAAAGACTTTAAATCACTCCTCACATCTAGGTGCCATACTCAGAGCTGCCAAATGAATCTGCAATGGCTCATTTATTAAAAAAAAAAAAAAAGTGGAGAATAGCCAGGTTACATGGATTTGAGAGCCAATGACAACATTTAACAACAATATCAAGGATGAAATGTCACATCCTGACTACTCTTTAGCAAGCCTTCAGACCAAAGGAAGTCTTCTATTCGGCCCCACAAACAGCAAAACTCAGGTCCAAACTTTATTAAATATTGAAGTTAGAAAGAATACTTGTGCTTATCTGTTCGTGCCCTCCATTCTCCAGTTCTAAGAATAAGCACTCAAAAAACAAGTGATAGCTAGAACAGAGAATCTGAGAATAGAATTCAAATTTTCTCTCCTCAGGATTATAAAAACTATCAACATCCACTGTAGAATATGGAGGTTAAAGTTTTTAATGCACCCAGGAATTTTTTTTTGCCACTAAAATGTATTATCAACAATGTTGAAGGTAATGAGAAGATATAATTAAAATTGTCTTCACAGTTCTAAGCCCACTGGCTCTTGCTTGATAGAGCAGAAGGAGATCATATGGTTACTGAACAAGGATAAATTATGAGTGAGGTGATCAAGAGGGGCAGGAAGAACACAGCACCAGAAATATTGAGATCTAGCTCCCACTTTGGCTTCACCCCATGTGTCTTATTATCTGGATAAGTCTCATAAAGACACCAAGCCACCATATTCTCATCCATACAGTAGAGACAATGTCATCTGCTCTACTTGGCTCATTGGGTGACTATGTGGACCAAATGAGGTAACGCATTAAGGAAGGCATTTAGGACAATAAAATACTGTTCGAGAGCATGTTGGTGCTTCTGACTCTCTGCTGTCGATAACTTTCTAGAAGCAAACACCGCTAGCTCCAATTTTTTGCTGGCTTTCTAAGACCTCTACTCAGTGATTTTCACCATAGATATTGTCCTTTGGCAAATGCCTTTTCCTAGAAGAGTGGACTTCACCTCTTCTTGTAGGTCTCAGCCATAAGACAGGCCAGCCAACAGCTTACAAAACACAAACATGGAAAGATCTTTCAGGAAATATGAAAAGATTTTTCAGGGAACATGAAAATTCAAGTTGGTGCCAAACTCGTGACAGATAATCAATATAAAAAATATTAAAGCACCAAAATTTCCCTTGTAACAAAAAAGAAATCTGATGAGAATCTCCACAGAGACATCCTGATTGATGACAGAAATGTGACCTGTTTAGTTTTCTTTAAATAAATGCTACTTTAACTTTAATAAAAATCTAATCAAATGGTGAATAATAAATTACAGAGCACAGTTCACATGTGAATGACTAAGTAACAGTGGTCGGGGGACGTTTATAGGTATAAACAAGATTCAGGTTTAAGTTGGCTCGTGCTCATACTTTTATACCAATGTTTTTCCAATTTTGTGCCCGTCAGCACTACACACACACACACACACACACACACACTCATATTATGAGAAAGGGAAAAGAGATGACAGGTTGAAAATATAATCAATAATATTTTTGGTGAAATAATAGATGAGAGATATATACAAGATGGTTGAAAGCTGTTTAACAAGCCTAAATAGATTCTGAAGTCAATAGCGCAAAGGCCACACAAACACCCCCACCTTCCGCAGCCCATTCCTGAGCTCTGCTTCAAGAACATTGTGGCCACAAGTTTTCTGGAAGCCCTGAAACTCGACTTTAAGTTTGCCTTCCTTTATCTCATTCTTTGTCATGAAAAAGTAGGTGTCTCTTCTCTCATCACCATCCATCTTTTGAATAACACGAGTGTTCTTATTAAAAGCAAGGGAGACATTAGCATAGAAACTAATTCAATTCAACCAATGTTTTCTGAACCTCACGATAACTTGATTGTGGAAATGAGACTAACACATCTTGGGAAAAAAAGGGATGAAATCAGAATAACATGTTTAATAAAGCAATTCAATTTGTAGAATTTATAGTACTGGCAGGGTCCGTAGGAGGACTAGTTCTAAAGCCTCATTTTGTGCATGAAAAACAGTAAGAGGATGTGTGGCATTGATTCACATGAAAAAGGTAACAATACCTTGTGTTATAGCCTCCCCCAACACCCATACCTACTTCTGCTTCCCATGATCTGTGCTTGCCACACCGAGACCCAAACTCTTCTCTCTAAAAGATAAACTCAGCCCTACAATCCTTACTTAAGTAGCTGAAATGTTATCCAAACTTCAGAACTAACCTTCCTGCTTTTCCCCATCTTTTTTTCTCTTCCTCTTTACTTCCCAAATTAAAAGCATTGGGATTTTGCTGAGGACTCCTTTCCCCAAATACTCACAGGCTCTCTCTTTGAATGTCTGCTCAGCCCCCTACTCTGGGTTATGCAGATGTTCTACACACACACACACACACACACACACACTGCAATACTTCCATCCAGTTCGTTTTCTCATTTACAAAAGCTGTTATCATATTGTCTATGGGAAAAAAATGACTATTATGTTCCAGATAATTCCCAAAGGATAACATGAGAAATTTATCTCTAATCACACACATTTAAAGATTAGAGGCCTAGAAAGATGAATCATTGCCCATATCAAGTCAAGCCTACCCACTGTAAGCACTCGAGCTCCCCACTTAAAGGTAGGCGTGCTTTCCAGAGAACTTTACCTTTTATTGCTTGTCGACGTGAACCTGTCATTCCTGATCAGAATGGCTTTCTCACTAAACCTCTCATGCAACCATGGTGTCCCTGATCTACTTACCTTCACTTACACTTCTCCCCTTTCTTGAACGATTTTCCTCTTCCACTCTACCAATTTAAATTCTATTCTTCAAGTCTTGATGCAAGTTCTGTCTCAGCCATAAAAATCTCCATGACTAACATAGTCCACAATTTTCTCCCCACATCTATATGTACATGGCCTGGTATTATTTCAGAATTGCTAAATGTATGTCTACCTTCTTGGTAAAATAGATGGGGACCATAGGTTCTACTTTTCTTTTATATCCTCCCAGTTTTTATCATATGCATTTATTTTGATGGTTCTTATTTTGATTTTTAGAATAAACTCTGCTATAATTATAAATTCAGTTCAACTGAACGCATCGCTGTGCTAGGCACTGAAAGAAGACAAAAATTAAATATGACAATATTTAATTAATGTTACCTCTGTCTTGGCAGAGGTGGCCTTCCACAAGTAATTAACTCCTAAAATTTTCTTAAGAATCTTCTTTCAATATTCTGTAAATCTTTAATTACCAACTCATTGACATATAATTGGATGTTTCATGCCCCAGTATACCTATTTCTCTCTCCTACCAAAACAAAGTTAAATATATGTATTTGTTGTGAATAACTCTTTTTTTCAGAAAAAGAACAGTAATATGGTTACTTAAGACAAATGCCTTGGTGCCACTAAAATTGAAGGGCCTTTAACAAAAAAGACAAAACAATGTCAAGTAGAAAGGAATGATAAAGGTTTAAAATCCAGAGTCATTAACCTTCTAGTATGTACATTTAAAGAAAATGAACAAAATATTGGAATTATGATACAGGAATCTTTTCCATTATATTAGTATAATGTCACTGGATAGCATATGGCACAGCCAGAAAAAAAGTGAATACAATCTCTGAAGTTCCAATTCGACAGGAATTACAGGATTTCCCATTGACCTTTACCGCTAAACTTTGAATCAAGCTTATTTTTTCACTTATTCACCTTGTACTTCCTCTTGGGCTGTTATAAAGAATATTTCATTCAGGAACTCTAAGAACTTTTCCCAGGGATTCATTAATTCTTAAAATATCTCCCTATGGTTCCAAGTTAATTACAGTATAAATTAAGCCCCACAAAATCTTGGGTTAAAGAAGGAACTCAAAATATATATTGAATCAGAGACATGACCTGCTGAAATCCCAACACCAGTTTATATTCTAACATCCAAACCCAAATTACTGATTAACATAAAATTGCTGGACTCAGACTCTTTTCCATCTGGAAAGAACAAGCAACTAATTTTAATTTTTTGTTACACATATGTCTGTTAACTCCAGGCCAGTCACCAGCCTTAGTGTTGAGGCCATGTCACCCACCATACGTCATTCATTCATTCATTCAATCAATACCTTTTATTAAAAATCTACTTTGCATCTGATACTGTTTAAGACTCTGTGGGAAAATACAAAAAGAGAACAGATAACCAGTGGAAGAGTTTACAATCAAGGTCAAAAGAAATGTTTATAAAAATCTACTAGAAAATTATATTAAGACAAATAGAACACTGTAGCAAAGAAAGCAGCTCTCTAGAATTAGTCTTTCGAAGCTTGCCCCATGAGCTAGGGCTTCTGTAAAGGACACCGGAGATACAAAGATGAGGAAGACTCGTTTGGTATCCTGAAGCTGCTTCCAGTCTTGACGTAAGGAGGGATAATAGGAGACAGACAAAACCAACCAAAGCACAAGGCACGATTTATTGCATAGTAGAAAATAAGTGAAAGAAAATATAGCTAGAACACAAAAGGAACAAATGAACATGTTACATTAGGAAAGAGTTCACAGGTGTTGGTGAAGGTATATATATTTATATGGTTCAGAAAAGTTTTTTCTAAAAAACTGTGTTGCAGGGGAGAAGAGGATATCACAATAGATAGGATTAGAAAAGTGTAACGAATGGGGAAAAAAAAGAGTTTAGGTTGACTCAGTAATTTGAACAAGGAAGAAAGGCAGCAGGAAGTTAAGGAGCTATCAGATTTCAGGGCCCTAAGTAGTGAGATGGTAGCTGGAAGTAAGCAGGAGAGGCTATTGAAATAGATTTGAGAGGTAGATTGGGATACAGACGTGGAGGTTTGATGCCATGCTGGAGATGGAGGACACATGACCAAATCCAACAGCTGTTTCAAGGCTGGAAAAAATGTTTAGTTCTGTTTTGGGAAAACCCTCTTGGTGATTATTCCCAGACAGACTGAATCCAGGGTATGAAGTCAGGCAGCTGGAGACTGAGAAAAAGTATGAGATTTAGATTTGGGGAAGGCAAAAAGAAAGGTAGTCTTCCAATGATGAGCAGAAGGCAGAAAATTCTGGCACTTATGGATAAGAGCTATACTTCCTCAGAGATGCAAAACGGGACTGAAAGGCAGATAAGAGGGGGGAACAAACGTGGGGAGACCAGTGACTGGCTTTGGACAACTGACATGAGGCATAATTACAGTTTCCCAAGGGTGAAATATACACTTTGCATTGACAGTGAAGTCATATGCTATCGTCCCTAAGAAACTACTTCTTTGTTCTCTTTGTGTCCTTTTTTAATTTTTCCAGACAAGTATTATTTGAGTAGAAGAGGTGGCAATAGGAGGTCCAAAAATGCATACATGCTGTGGACTGTAGCTGCCTCCTCTAGACTGTAATTTTAAGTCTCCAAGTTAGAAGCCCCGGGAGATATTTATATCCAGGAAGAAGATTCCAGCTTACTGTGTATTTGCCTCCAGGCAGCAGCCTCAACAGTAGCTGTGTTTACTTTCCAAAATTGAATGGAAAACATCGTTTTGAAAAAGCTAATTTCCAAAAATCCACCCCGCAACAGCCTAATTTCAGAACTTATGAAAGCTAATAATTTCAAAATTCTACCCAACAGTTTCTTGTTTATGTTTTGCAACCCAAGTCTAAATATATCATAAGGAAGATTTTAAATATGGCTTTATCTATTTATTTATTTATTACTGCACTTATTTTTTTATTTCCTGCAGCAAAATCACGGCAAGGTATTATTTCTAGTTGGTGTTTGTCCTCTAGACCGGAGATGGTTTCCCACGATAAGGACCTGGGGGAGAAACTCAGAGGAAGAAAATCAGAGTTCCCGATTAAACTCTCCAGTTTAAAATGAATCAAATCCAATAACCCCACACTCAAACAGCACAGGCTCCCTGCACCCTCTTATTGACAGCTTCTATCACCTTAAGCATGATTAAAATCAGAAAGCGCTGCACTGAGTCTAAACCGTACATGAAGAAAATAATAATCAAACTTGGTTCTCTGAGAGAGTCTGACTGTCGGCAACACGGAACTTTAAAGAAGAGATCATTTAAAAAGCAGCAAACTTCTCTGTAAAAATGTCTAGGAGTATTCTTGGGAATTAGTTTTGGTTTTTTTTGTTTTGTTTTTGTTTTGTTTTTTTACAAAACATTGAAATGATCCCTCGGAACGAAGCAAAATCAGTAATAAAAGGCATTCTAGCTTAAAAGAAAGGGTACACATCCTAGAGGACGGATGGAATTTGGGGTATTTCCAAACTCATTTTTGATGAAGATCGAGATTTGTGGTTAGATCAAACACAGTGATTTTCGCCTAGCCTTAATTTAAGAATGGGAGCCCTGCCAGAGATCTGGAACGGGAGCTCCCTCTTCTCCAAAAACATTCAAGTTTCAATATGATTCCATGAGCTTTATTGAAAAGCCTTATATTGACAATACAGTGTCCTGCTCCTTAGATACGTAAGAGAAAACAGTCTGGTAACGCCCAGATCTCTGTAATGCCCTTTTTAAGAGGAAGTTGAGCTGTACTGAGTAAAATACTTAGGAAGAAATAGCTTAAGACTTAGTCCATCCGACCCCAGCTTTCCATTTATCTTTTCTCCATTTTTGTGGTCAGAGGGCTTTTTGAAATTCCAAGTTGTTCTATCCACTTTCCCCTGAGAATCCATCCCCAGCACAGCTTTGTGGCCCCATTTCCTCCTCCCTCTGTATAGGATCCTTCCTGCGACCAAAGTTCCCTGCACCTCCCTCTGCTACCCAGCCTCAGATCTTCACGCTGTTGCTGGAAAATGCCTTCCTTGCTCCTTTGTTCTCCAATCCTACCTCAGCGCCTGCCTGATCTTGTACTGGGAATGACCCTGCCCCATGTTTTTTCCATTCCCAGTTTAAAAGCCACCTTCTCATGAGGACTCTCGACTCCCTCAGGCCCTTATTATCACCTCCCCTGTGCCCCTAAAGGCACAGGGGAGGTGATAATACAGCTCTAAGCACTTTGCACTGCATAATCAGACACCTGTGTTTTTTCCTATACCAGTTATTTCGGTCCAGGTACGCTGTCCTTGTGCATAGCAGCCGTTCAGCAAACGTTTTGCTGAATTGTTGAGTTTGGAAAATCCTGTGTGCCACTTTTCCCAGAATATATCCCTTTCATTCCAAACAGACAGGTTTTTGTATTTTTTATACTGTTCCCATTTGAAGAATCATTTTAGTATTTTTAAAAAGGATTCACTTTTCAATAAACCTCCCAATTTTCCCAAATTAATTCTGGTTTTATAGAGACCGTGCCTTTTACTGGACCGTATTTTACTGGACACGCTTTTAACATCTAGTTATAAAATCTCTGCTGACAAATTTCACATAATACATCGGCTTGATTAAAGACATGTATTTCTGCGGTCTACCAGCTACAGCCTTAGCTGTGCATGAAACAGGGTACAGTGAGTAAAGGTGACTCAGGCAATGACTGGAACAATTTTTTTCTACTTCACATTCAATTCTGCTCTACTGTTTCTAATTTTTCCAAAATAGGTGTTCCACATTCCAGGCTCGCTCTGCCAGGAGCAGGTTCAGGATAATGGCTAAGTGCCCAATGCATCCAGAAATTGGATCTTGAAATATTAAGCTTTGAATGAAACTTCCACAGTAGAAGGTGATGTATGATTACTGTCACTAGTTCTTTGATTGATTATTGATTGTAATCATCTGCTCTCTCCTGGGATGGAGCTGGCTATAACTCGTCCATGCAGTGACTGATAATACCATGTCCCTCCTTTTCGAAGCAACTTATGCATATTGCTGTTTGAGATAAATTACTCATCGACAGTGGGGGATGGAGAAAACTGGTCAAGGAGCGACTCAAGTTTATTAGTGACTTAATGATATATTGTGCTTAATATCTGTGTTCCAGCTATCCATAATGAGGTTGGACAAGACTTACAATGGGGAGCCAACATGTCACATAGCCCGGCTACTGGATTCATTGCCAACAGAGTTAAATAATATGATGTATTTGACAAACTAAGTAGAAATTATGTTTTCAAAATAATCCTTAATATTTCACTTGTGTAGAAAACATTTATGATCACTAATGAAGAACCTTAGGTTTAAAATATTCCCCTGGATTGCTTTAATTAAGATCCAAAGAAAATAACTATTAAAGATGAAATTTTACTTTCAATATGCAATGTAGTATTTAATCATTGCTTTTACTAAATTTGTGACCTTGGCTAAGTTAATTAGCCTTTTCTAATCACAGTATCTTCAGCAGACCCCATGTATATTAGGCTCTCAACAAATATTTGTGCAGTAAATGAATGAATCTTAATCTCCTTACAGTAAGTTGGCTTAGAAAGTAAGGTCTGGCGAACTCAAATTCTCATGAGGCCAAACAGGCCAAGTGAGTGAATTAATCTGATGGGAGACAAGGAAGCATATGGTGGGGTCTGTAGTGAGTTTGAGGTACTAAAATTTTATTTTCAAAACTGACTTTGGCATGTTAAATAAATTTTCCTGAAGATTTGTTATTTTTTTCCCATAAGCTTGATTTAGCATGTGAGTTTCCAGTTTCTCTATCATGACCTAGATCATATGGTTGTTATGAAACTCATGTGACTACATATAAAGCATCTAATAAGGGTGCTTGGTACTTTTAAAAATAGAAGCTAAACTTTAGTATTTTAATATAAAGAAATCAGAAAGCATTTTTCTTACTATTAAACATAGTCTTCCATTAGTTCATGAATGAACAAAACGTGGTCTTGGCAATAAAAATAAAATACTGATACATGCTACAATATAGATGAAGCCTGACATATGCTAAGTGAAATAAGCTAGTCACATACTCACTACATACCTGTCAAAATGGCTAAAATAAAAACAGTGGCAGCACCAAAAGCTGGCGAAGATGCAGAGAAACTATATTGCTCATACCTTGCTGATGAGGATTTAACATAAAGCCACTCTGGAAAACAGTTTGGCAATTTCTTATACAATTTACATGCAATTACTATGTGACCCCAAATTGCATGCATAGGCATTTATCCCAGAGAAATGAAAATTAATATTCATGTAAAAACATGAACAAGGGTGTTCGGAGCGGCTTTATTTATAATAGCCCAAAACTTGGAATGGCCTAGCTGTCCTTCAGTGGGTAAATGGTTAAAATGTGCTACTTACATGGAATACATTTCCATAAAAACAAGGAATGGACTACTGATACATGTGAAAACTCGAATGATCTCCAGGGAATTATGCTAAGTAAAAACAGTCAATGCTAAAGGTTAAGTGTTTGATTCTATTTATAGAACACTTTTGAAATGACAAAGTTTTAGAAATGGAAAACAAATTAGTGGTCACAATGATCAGGACAGTGAGGGGGCATCAGAGGTGTGGTGCTGGAACTCTCCTGCATCTTGATTTAGTGGTGGACACATACACATGACAAAATTGTTTAGAATTAAATACGCATGCACTCGCACACATGCACATGATTACAGGTAAAACTGGGGAAATCTGAATAAGATCGGTAGCTGGAATCCATGTCAGTATTCTGAATATGATATTGTCCTATGGTGATGCAAGATCTCACCATTGCTGGAAACTGGGTTAAGGACGTATAGGACCACTGTATATTATTTCTTATGATGTCATGTGAACCTATAGTTATCTCAATAAAAATGCCTATTAAAGTTTTTAAAGGCCATGCAGCGTATACCATTTATTTATATGAAATGCCCAGAAAAGGCAAATTTATAGAGATACAAAGGTCAGTGGACCTGGGACTGGAGAGAGGGGACAGGAAAGGGCCTGACTACCGACGTGATGAAAATTCTCTGCAATTAGATAGCGGTAATGGTTGCACAGCTTTGCGAAACCATCTGACCAGTACACTGACCAGAACACTTTACAAGGGTGAATTTTGTTATATGAATTATATCTCAGTCACTCTTGACAATTTGTCTCCAGGTTAGGGGAGGTGGCCCTCATGAAAAGGCAAAAGGATAGAACAGAATTTATAGAATGACTCTCGTCTCCCTCCCACCATCCCTTGGGCATAGCACTTCCTCCCTTGACCTTCACTGAATTACTCATTTTTCACATGAAAGCAATCAATGGTGATGCACATTCTCAGCTGTTGTCTCCCCATTGAGCAGCACCTGAACAGAAAACTCAGAGCTCGAAATGTGCCTCAAAAAATGCCGTTTGCTTTGTGCAGAAAGATCATTCAAATCCAAATTAATATTAATATTATTTTGTGCTTTGAATACTCATCATACACAATTTTCAATGGGCCAAGTTCTAGAACTAATTTTGGTGAAACGTAAATGTGATTTGTCCAGTTTCCATAATTTAGAAAACAAAGCTTAATGAATGCTCAAGAGAATTAATAAATACAACTTTGGTGTAAAATCTTCTTATAATCACGATGCATAATGCATATCCCAGTGTGCTTAACTTTTTTCCTAAGTGCCAGCATAAGTATTTTCACCCTAGAATAGAAAAAAACTAGAGGATGGACATTGTTTTTGAATTTATATTAAGTTCTGCACACATTTTTCCAAATACAGCCATAAGCACAGAGGCCATTAGACTACACCCACATGTTGGATGATGGCTGTGCGGGTAAGTATGTAACTGTCAGAGAGATCGCAGTAAAACCTCTACTTTTTGCATTAAGATGAAACAGTGGAGGTGGCTATGAAATGAGATAGGCTCACACCAAGTAATAGTTGCATACGACGATGGGTCGGTTTGTGGAATGTCGTTTTTTGTTTGTTTTCTAGATCAAGAATAAAACATGGATCATGCCAGATTATTCCAGAATAACTCAGGAGGTTTTAGTACCAACACAAAGCCTCAGAGAGAAGGTGATTACAATAGGTAGCAAAGAAACAGGAGAAACTATAACAGAGAGGTAGGGGTGTGGGTGTCAAGGAAGGTGGCTGAAATAGTCTAAGACAGCTTATCATCAAGTAATTTTCACAAGTCAAGAAGAGTTCAAGGAAAAAACAAAAAACAAAAAAACAAGAACTCATTAAGCTAAACTATTGAGGCCATACAGACTTATAGATCAGAGAGAGAGAAACATATTTCAACTGTCTACTTTTAGGACAGGAGATGGTATGAAATATTAAACACCCCTCTCTAGAAATAAGTTTGATATTTTTAAATGCCAAATCCAAACTGTGCTGTAATGAATATATTGCCTTACTTTATATTTATACTGGTTTATCTTTTGACTACCATATTTTTTTTAAAAAATTTAAAGCTAGTGTTGAATAATTTGGGGGACTAGAATGTAGAATAGGATTTCATCATTTTCCAATCGCTTTCCAGAAATTTCTAGTAGCTTCTGTCTCTTCTGGAGACAAACCTATAGTACATTCTTGTAGAGAGAAGCCCTGATTTTTTATTGTTTATTTGCGTTACACATCTCAGAGCAGGTTTGCAGAATTGGTAAAATTCTAGGTAACTGTTTGACTCATTAGTTCAAAGCCAGCCCTGGAGAATAGGAATTTCCCACAAAACAGCCCAGAGAACAGGAAGTTGGTTATAAGCAATGGCTGCTCCATTTTGGAGATGTCTGAATGGGCAAGAAGGACACCCCAAAGCCAGTGAAATAAATAGAAACTGCAGTAAATAGCAGAGATGTTTAGAGGCCAAGTTGTCCTTATTTCTTTATACTCTCTCTTTGTGAAATTTCAGTGTTTCTTAACCGCTGGGACCACAGAATTTTTCCAGTACCTGGCTCTAAATGATCCTGGACACTCAGTGAATGTTTTGGGACAAAGACAGTCAAGATATATCTTTTCTAGATTTTTGGTAATTTCACTCCTGAGAAATTCTCTGAGAAAATATTTTTAGTTCTTGAATTATGGTGGAATAGGGAGACCACTGAACATAAAGCCCAAAGTTCCCCTTCTTCTACCTACTGAGCACTTCCTCAGTGATTAAAGTATGTTTTATATACCTTTTCTCTGTTTTCTTAACTCTGTGACAATCCTCATTTTGCATTTGAAAAAGCTGAGACTTAGAAATGTTTAGCAATCAGCCCAAAGTCACACAACTAGAAAGTGGGAGCATTTAAACGTAGAGACAGAACCACCCAGAAAGCTCATACTGCTTCATTACACCTTACTGCTCGACGCTGAGGAATTCGGACAAATCGCTTAACTACTCTTGGCCTCATGCAGTTCCATATCCAAAAAGTGTCACGTGTGTGTAAAATGTGTGTCCTTCAAAGACAGATGATGATTCCTGTCCTATCCACTTAACACATAGAAATATATGTAAACAACATGCACATGAAAATAGCTGTAAATAACACATTGCTCTAAAATAGTTTATTTATTTTTCACTGTGTAATATATACTATACTATATATAGTATATTCCTATTTCATTGAACCATATTAATAGGTTTTAGCTTCCTTAAAAGTTTGATTTATCTACAGCTGTTATAGTTTTTTATTATAGAAATTTGCCGAAATTTTTCATTTGATTAGAGAGAAAGAGTAACCATGGTACTTTCCCAGAAAGGTAAATGGGTTAAAAGGCAGATGTATTCCTTTCTGCACAAGAAGTCTGCCTGGAGCAGATATCATCATCTTTTTATCCACAAGCTAACTTTGGTAGGTAAGAAAGAAGCTAGAGGTAGGTGCCCCTTATTCTAGGCAGAACGTATATGATAAGAAATAACTCACATCTGGAAATCCTTGGCATGAGTGAGTATAAGGGATGAGTCAGAGACTCTGAAGAATAGGTGATACCAACGGACTTTGAAGAAATCTGGAGCAACGTGAGGAATCAGTGACGAGGTGCTGCTGTAAAGAGCTGTTTTAAAGGCCAGCAGCAACAGAAATGGAATTGCTCTTCCTTACCTTAAGGGAACAGTACCGAGCCTGAATGTTAATTAACTTTGGAGAATATTTAATATTTTCTACTATGAATCATACAATTTAGAAAAAATACGTATTTTCTTTTCTTGGAAAACCAGGTGCAAAGATGACCCCTGGAATATTGGTCCCCTTCTAATTGTCATGGTCACTTGAGAAAACCCTCTGTGGTGAAGGCTGAGTCTCAGAATTCCCATGGCCTCTTGTGTACAGAATGGCATTAGGTGAGCATAGTTTTATATTCACATCAACTTGGCAACAGGTGACTGATAAATATTAGGCATGTGACCCATCATAGCTATATGCTGACCAGAGAGGCCTAACTGGCGAAAGCTTGCCCTAAATGGGATACTGGTGACTAACTCTACCAATCATATCTCCTATACCAGAAAATTTGTGCAGAAACACAAAGTTGAGCAGTTGATAGATTTAACAAAGTAGAATCCAAGAGGTCTTAAAAACTGTGAGTAAGCAGAAACCAAAAATGAGAAAAGTTCAAAGATAAAAGTTAATTATAGTGTGAGCAGGTCACTAGGGCTGATGGATTTTGAAAGGTTCTATGTCCAGTTACTGACTTCCAGCTCCTGGGTCAGGCTCCAGTCTCTCTGAAACTGCTGTAATGTGCCAGTATTAGGAAGTGGGGCCTTTGGGAAGTAATTTGGTTCCGAAGGTGGAACCCTCATGACTGGGATCAGTGGCCTTGTAAGAAAGACTGGAGAGCTCCTTCCCCTTTCCATCACATGAGGAAACAGTGAGGAGTCAGCCAACGACAACACAGAAGAAATCTCTCATCCGAACCAGACCATGAGGGCACCCTGATCTCAGACGTCCAGCCTCCAGAAGCATGAGGAATAAATTCCTGCTATTTAAGCCCCACAGTCCATGGTAATTTTTATAGTAGCCCGAATGAACTAAAACACTTTCAGGACCACTGTTCTTGTTCTCTGAAGCCTGGTGCTGCAGATTTTGCTAGATTCTTATATAAAATAGATATATGGTCAAAATTGCTGGCTTCCTTATTTTCATGTGTGTCTTTCTAAAAAACCTCCCATTTCTTAGGTCAGCTGAGCCAATCTTGGTTCCTAGCAACAACAATAAAAAAAAAAATCTGGTGAACTGTGTTTGAAATATGTCTTGATGTATATACGTCGGCCTTGTTTTTGAAGAGTAATGTTATGGCTTATATAATAAGTTATTTATGGAAGTACTAATAAGACAAAGAGAAATGAGAGCAAAGAAAATTTTAGCCCATGTAGGAGGCCAACCTAATCCATAATCAGTTCATTATACCAGTATACTGATTTGAGAATTTTAAATCACTTGGCCCATCTATCATAAACTCTATAACACGATTCTATAACATCTTTAACTGGAAAAAGGAGCAACGAGATTTTAGATCTCTAGAAATTCTGTGGTTTTATTTTTGCTTTGCAAAAGCAGGCAAATCTGCTTTGCTAACCCTTAATATTAAAGGTAAAATGAGCTGCCTAGAAAATCATTCTGTGGAAATAAGGCAAAGCTCTTGGGGATCAGACTAGTTGCTCTCTGTCCCCAGAATTGGCAGAGCCTGAATGCTCTTGACCCGATGCCCTATTGCATGGCAAATAAGTATAGTCATTTAATTTTCTTGAAAATACTTTTACCAACCACAGACAGACCAAAATTAACCTCAAGAAAACCCGAACTTATGATTGAAATTGAACAGCTATGTGTTTATCCAAAAGTAAAATAGCAATGGTTTGTGTGGGACTTTCTACTGACTGACGAGATGGTCTGCATCTCCAGCACGTACATATTAATGGTCTAACTTGTTACATATGTAAACATTAATAAGCTCATTTAGCAATCACTGAACTCTGAATTTTTCTAACACATTTACTTTCATCCTTGCCCTGAAGATAAACAATGGGGGGGGGAATCCATTATTTAAGTGCAATTAAGCTTAATAATTATTCAAACTTGTCATCCATAAATCATGACCAATAAAACATTTCCAACCAATTGCTCATTGGTGGTGCTGGCTATGATTTATTATAACAAAAGAGCCACTGTTTCATGTATTCATACATAAAATCCCTTTGCTTAAAGATGTTTTCTTTTGTTGTTGTTGTTGTTTTTCTCATCATATTTCCTAGCAGCCTGAACACAGCATGTGGATACTATTTACTGTAGAGTTAAAAAGAGAAAAAACAAATTGCTCTAAACCTAGTATTCTATTCTTAAGATATAATATCACCTCTCAGTGACTGTTTTGTTCATTACAGAGAGAACAGAAGCATTTGTAACATTTCTCTTTTTTAATCCAGGTAGGGAACTCAGTGAAAGCCTCAGATTACACACCTATCAGAATGTTATCCATGTTCAGTGATATTAAAAAAAAAAAAAAAAAATTTCGCTAAGACGGAACTTTCTTTTACTCACCAGGTAAAAAGGCATTGGTTGAGACTTCAGATACTTAAATATCACCACCTGAAGATAGTATTCTGAAGATTTCTGGTGATATTTGTAACTTAATGAGTGGAAAATAGTACCCATGAGACTAGGGCACAGAGGACACTTTGCTATATCCTTACTTCCATATTATCTAAAAAGGTAGACCTATGAAATAAGTGTGCACATGTGCATGCTTAAGTGTGTGCATGCACAGGCATAAATCCATCAAATCTACTGAAAATATACTAAAAGCCCATGCTCTTCTGTGGCTATTCAGATATTATATTCAAGAGAATAATAATATTGCTTATATTTGAGGAGTTTTTTGACACATTGAGTCATATTATTTCATGACACTTTTTAATAGTTCTATGAAGTGCATAGAAAAGACATTCCAGATCTACAGATGAGTAATCTGAGGCTTGCACACAGTAACACAAGATAGAATAGTCCAGCCTCAAATCCAGGCCTTCTGAATCCTAGGTCAGTGCTGATGTCACTGGATCTAAGGGAGCCTTTTGATGATCAGACTGTTCTGAATTGTAGCTTACCAAGTTCCAGATCATCTACCTACAGCCACCTATCTGCAGTATCTGAAAACCTTGCCTCAATCTCCCATATAGCAGGGATGGCTATCATCAGCTCTCTTGGAAACACTGGCCCACTAAATTTGCTTTGCATAATACTCTCATTGCAAGACCATTGGTCATCTGTTCTCCCTTTAGTTCCCCTCATTCCAAGCTCTGGTTTTTCTCTTATCTGACTTTCATTCTTTCTTCTTTCTCCACTGGGTCCTCTAGAAACCCTGTTCCATGCCAAATAAGCTTTCCTACATCTGCTAATGCTCTCTAAGACAACTTCTATATCTTGGCTTACTTGGTTCTCCCCCAAGGACACCACTTCTCCTGAAACTTTTAAAAAGAATAAATGCATCATCAAACTCTGTCTTCAAGTAGTGTGTGTTAATTGGGATCATTATCACATAAAAAAAAAATAGAGGTTTTATAATGTGAAAATATAAGCTGGCGCAATGTGACCTTAAGATGTTAGGTTTAGCAGAAATTATTTTCGTTGCACAGATAGGAAAACTAAGGTTCACAAGACAGCATAACTCAAGAAAGGTCCAATAGAAGTTCAGGGCAGAACTCATCTCCTTTAGCTCCCATGTTTCTGTTATTTCTCCTCAATTATATTAGTTCTCTGTCCTCATTGTCACCATTACTAGCAGGAGAGTTAAGAAATATATCTATGATAACTACCATTTTTTTTCTGTTCTCCACCTCCTCAATATTTATTTTTGAATAAGTACTTAACCTCTAATCAGCTACTTTTAAAACTCCAGCTATCCTGTGTTAGGCAATATCAGAAGTCCACAAACTCTTTCTGCAAGTGGTTAAGCTGTAAATAATTTAGACTTTATGGGCCATAACATCTCCATCATAACTACTGATATCCACCCTTAAAGCACAAATGCAGCCATAAATGAATGGGCATGTCTGTGTCTCAACAAAACTTTATTTACAAAAACAGCTGGGTGGGTAGATTTGTCCCACAGGCCATAGTTTGCCAGTCCCTACAGCAGACCATTATAGATGGGTAGGAGAGGATTGTGCAAAGGTAGAAGATGAGTCTGGAACAGACAACAGTTTCTACTAGGCCCATGTGGATGATCATATGCATTTACCAAACAGTGCAAAGCAACCGACAGATGCAGGATAATATCTTATAGACTAAACATCCAAGTGGGTTTAGGGACAGAAAGAAACTTTTGGTCTGAAATCTATAGGGCAAAGACATCTTTTTTATGCCAGAGTGGAAGGAAATACACATTTATATGTTGATTGATTGCCTCCTAAATACCACGCACTGTTTCAGGCACTTAAAAGTAATTTTACTTTATGCTTATAACAATCCAGTAAATTAAATTAAATTTTTAATTTAAAGATGAGATGGAAGGCTCAGAGTTTTATAACTTGATACAACTACTGAGAGAACCAATATTTAAAATCAATTATCTTTGCTATCAAAATCTATGTTCCTTCTATAATTAAAACAAAACAAAAACAAAAATCTCAAAACCTAAAAATCCTTTTTATAAATATAGAAATAATTTGCCTTGGCCTTCCATCCAAATGTGCTATCTGGTATTAAAAATCTAATTTTAAAATGTGCTCTTTCCTTCTCTACCTCCCTATCCCCAGCAAAGGGAACTTGCAAAGATATTAATATAGAAGTATAGCAGGATAATCAAAACTCATGAGCTCTCTTTGGTTCCACTGATTGTCACCAGAGGGATAAAGTGGGCATGTAATTGAGTCAGTGTTAGTAACTGTATTTTCTTCAACCATATTTGGAATACAATTGTCAGATGTGGTAGCTGATATCTCTCTACAAATTAATAACAGTGAGTGAGAAAACGATTGCTGTGAATAGAAAAATGGGCTTCCATGTACCGAACAGCGTATTTCCGAAAAGTTGGGTACAAATTATTTGAGACAAATCACATTTAAATATGATAAAGCAGGAGCTTCTTCAAAAGATCTATAACTGTATTTTTAAAGCAGGAAATACTTCAATCATACTAATCACCCTTTAATTTATTGTTTTATTAGAACTTTTTTCTACATCAAAGCTTTTCAAAACAGTTTATTTAAAAACCAGTGTGTTTAAATAAAAGTACACTGGAGAGACAGAAACATACTAATAAAGCTTCTTAAGAGGATTGTTTCCACTTTATAGGATTTTTTTTGTTTGTTTTAACTTGTAAGAATATGTAGAAAGAGATAAAGTATAAATTGCATTAAATTTTCAAAAGAAGATTGTCAAGTTTTTTTCTTGTTTCTTGACTCAAATAGGTTAGCCTATAATTATTTGGTTATTAGAGAAAGTTGGTGTTATAATACCCTGCATTTCCATCTGATGATATTACATAAGACAATCCAATAGAGCTGTAAAAACTATTAATTGAGAAGAGCAGGAAATATTTATCTTGTCAGTTCCAGATTCAGTTGTTATTCCTTGAACAAGTATGCAGACATCTGAAAACTGAAAAATTTGCTCTTTTTCTTACTGGGTTCAAATGACACACTGTTATCTAAATGATAATCAAAATTCCTTGATGCTACTAATAAACAAACTTCAAAAAAATATAATTGTAACTTATTGATCTCATGCCAAAAATCTGTCACCGGTGTATAAATTAGCATGAACATATGTTAATACATAATTCACCATTTGCAACAGAGCTTTGTTAAAAAAACTGATGAAAATTCATAAAAGAACCTTTCTAAATTAACTTTCCCAATAACAAGTAACCAGAGGCACTTACAACGTAGAGTTAATACAGCTTTTGAAATTAGCTTTCATGAGCTTTATAGTCAAAGCTCTAGATAAACAATTGTATTACTCTGCATCACAGTCATCTGCATTTAACTACTAAGTGCAAAGACACTGAGAGGTCATCTAGTTCAATGTTTCCCAGTGTGTGGTCCGTGAACCAGCTGCATCTGATTGACTTGTGAGCTTATTAAAGATGTTGGCCATCGCAGTCCACTCCCAGGCTTCCAGACTCATGATGCCTGATTAGGGGCCTAGAAATCTACACTCTCCCCCAACTATCTCAGATGCTTTTTATGCATTGTAATGTTGACCAACCACATAGTCTGTAAATGAGGAACTGAGGCCCAATTCACTCAGGTCACCTAAAAACCTGTGGCAGATCTGGGAGTAAGATCCATTATTCCTTACTCCTAATCCAGTATTCTTCTCCCACATTTCAGAGGGCAGTAAGTTCATGAGATAAATGTATTGCACATGAGAGCAAATGATCAGTCTGCAGCAATCCTAGCAAAATAACAGTTGGTGGACATGGCTAACACATGCTTGCAATGGGCCAAATCCCATTCTCGGTACTGAAATATATTAATTTATTTAATTCTCACAACAAACCTACTCTCCGACTTACAAATGAGAAAACTGAGGCACAAAAAAGGTCAACTTACTTGCATTGTTGTCATAGGATTACCATTTTCACAGATAGGACTCAGCAAAGAAAGCTACAACTCACCCTGGCCATTACATTTAATGACTATACATTAATCTGGCCACTGGGCCTTTACACCTGAGTGTGACTATTTTCAATTAGACTCCCGTCTTCTGAAAGGTGGGTGAAATTATATATAATGAGAAAGTGGCAATTGAGATGAATTTGGGATAGAGTTTCCAGATTTAGCAAAAATTTGAGATACCCAGTTAAATTCAAATTTCAGATAAATTACATGTTTCTTTATCACAAGTGACTTCCAGATATTACATTATGAAAATTCCTTATGCTAAAAATTTTTCATTGTTTATCCAAAATTTAAATTTAACTGTCTTATATTTGGCAACCCCCAGCTTGGAGTTTTGGGATTGTGGGCAGACCTGAGCGGGGGGCTCCCTAGGGAATTTGATGTAACCCTGAGCAGCAGAAAGGCACTGCACCTGGGCAATCAGAGTGTGCAAGAGGACACATCTCTTGGCTGTATTATCTAACGGTAGGCGTGTCCAGCACTGCCATGACATCTAGACCTAGACAAAATACCTGTGAAAATTTATGAATGAAATTCAAAAGATGTAATGGAAATGGTAGGAATACGTAAATGTTGATACTGCCATTGATGTATCTGTAGGTGATTTGCCTTTGATCATATAATGATTCCTAAGTAACTGAATGCCATGTCTTAATCTTGGATATTGCCTCATGATTGTTGAGTCATTTCATTAGATCTTTCTTAGTTTCCCAATTAAGTCATCAGCTCCTTAAATCTGGGAAATTTTACTTTACTACGTTTTACAAAGTAAGCTTGCAGAGAATATGTATTGAATAAGGTTGAGGACTGAGTTTTTTTTAGGCTTGATAGATTTTGCCTAAATTATTCATTTTTATTCATTAATTCCTCCAACAAATATTTATTGAGTACCACCTTAATTATGCAATTTGCTTTGCCTGGCAAAGCAGTCTAAGGATGAGGGACTGAAGCTCAGCTATAAACCAATATGAAGTTTTATATCCCCTTCAGTCAACACAGAAAACTGTGGTTTATTAATAAACAATCCACGGGCAAACCATTCACCTTTTTCATTTTAGTTTTAAAATCATGAAACTTCCTTAAAATAATATAATCCAGAATTCTGTGTACCTTTTCCAAACAGAGTTATAAATAAGAGTTTGTTTTATTAATTTCTACTTACCACAAAATAATTAACTTAGTTAAAACGCAAAGGAAAATACTTTAAATCAAGTACAGGCATACCTTGGAGATATAGTAAGTTCAATTCTAGCCCATTGTAATAAAGCAAGTACTGCAACCAAGAGAGTTATAAAATGTTTGCTGATGGAGAGTCTTACCTTCAGTTTTAAAAAAGTACACCTGTGAAACACAGTAGGGCAAAGCACAATAAAACGAAGTATGCCTATGTGCTTTTTTTTTTCCCCCAAACCACAGTCATCTCAGTCTAAATGTACACATGCAAAGTAAGGAAAAGAATAAGGAGATTATCTTCTAGACAAAACTAAGTTTCTTGATGTAACTTTTGGCCTGAAATATACCAGCAATTAAAACAAAAGAAAAACCACAATAGTTTTCTTGGTTCCTTCTACTTAGCATACTTAAACAGAACCTGAAATCCACTTGTTAGAAAAGTACATAGCAATTTTCAAAACTGCATGGAAGGCCAAATGGCTTGTTAACAGATTTCAACTACGGCATGAACACTTAGGCATGAAAACAACACCAACTAAAGCAACAAAACACAAACTACTATTGTAAGACACTTTTAACCAGCACGTTATAAA
This sequence comes from Pteropus alecto, assembly GCF_000325575.1. Classification (NCBI taxonomy): domain Eukaryota; kingdom Metazoa; phylum Chordata; class Mammalia; order Chiroptera; family Pteropodidae; genus Pteropus; species Pteropus alecto. The sequence continues at coordinate 1,795,298 of NW_006442107.1, forward strand.
GTGGAAAGAATATTTTGATTCCCTGATCCTAAAACTTACAAGAAAATTCTGGATAAAAAATAATTGTCTGTGTTAATAAAAAATGTATGGTAATAGGACAAAAAGTACTTTGAAGCCAACCTGTAAGACTACAATTATAGGAGCAAAACCACACATAAAAAGAACTGGATCAGTAAGTAAGCTAACCCCCCAAGACAGGGGAGATGTGAGAAGTTTCATAAAGCATGGCCTACCCAAATTCCGTCTCTAGGGGCATTATCCACCAACTTGGAAATCGCCAGGAAACTCTACTGTTAATATCACTCCATTCAGTTACCTACACTGCTTTCCACACAGCCACAAAGAAAATGTAAACATGTTACCTGAGAAACTTCTGTTGGGAGAATGGGCAGGGGTAAAGGAGGAAATGTTCTTTAGATAAATTAGCATGGACTTAACAACCATAGTAGCAACTACACATGCTTCAAGGCACAGTAAGCCTGTCCCCTAGAAGTGACCTGCCATAGAAAGTCTCTTAATGATGCAGAAGTCACCTCTAAGCCTTGATGCTCGTAGGAGTCGTACCTGAGGAAGGTTGCGTGGGGAGTTATGCTTTGGAAGGCCTGGGTCCAGACCAGCTTGGGGCACTGGCTTTGGCAGGACTACGGGGTAACCAGTACCTAGATAGACTTTGGGTAAAGTCAAAATTAAGACAAATAATTGCAACTCCTGGCTTGCAAACTCCTTCCTGCCTCTAGGATTATTGTTTTCTTTTTGCAAACCACTTGATATTAAGTGAGTAACCTTCACTATTGAGGTACAATTGGAGAAGACAAGAGAGAGGATACATACATAGAGCAGGCATTTTCCTCCCTGTCCTCCGGCCCAGCTCTCTTCCATCTCTCTCTTTGCTCAGACATTTCCGTCCACCATGGTTCACTGAAAGTTCTTCATCTCCAAGCAATTTCCACTCAACTGTCAGGCAACCCCCAATTGGAACAGCAATTAGCCAGCTGTCAGTGCCCCTGTTACCTCTGCTCTCAGTTCTAGTTATTTAGTTGTGGCTTGATCACAGCTGAGGTGGATCCCAGCAGGACTCCGCTTTTTAAAGCTGCAATGAACCTAAAATAGAGCCAAAAGATTCACCACAAAGACACACACACACGTAACCAAACTTTTTCTCTCTTTTCCTTATAACTTTGCTTTATCTGTTCCTCTCCTACTTGCGCCCACCCCATCACTTGCCCAGAATCTCATTAAACTTACTCAGACATCCTCAGTAGTAAAGCTAGTGGAGATGATGAAACTCCTGCACGTGTCTTTGAAAGCACAGTATCTTTTATTCTCCTTTATCGGCAAAATCTGCACGTAAGCATCCACTCTTCGGACCTCTTACTCCTTCCACCAGCTTCTTTTTAAAGATTAATATGAATAAAAATATCCTCACTGTGCTGCAGTTCACATTTAACAGAAGAGGTTGCTCTTTGGGGCATGCAAGACCGTACTGTAAGCAAAACCCGGACACAGGCAACAGCCGCCTGGGAAAGCTGCGGAATGAGCTCCGGAAAGCCACTTGCTAATACAAGGTCGGCTCCCGATCCGGCACATATATTCTGAAGCTCTCCCACACAAGTGCGTTTTTCAAAGTCATGTGGAGCTACTAAAGAGAGAAGTTGTCGTTCAGAACATCGGAGGAGGAAACTTTTCCACATATTTTCATCTGTTACGAAAAATATAATTAGCAAGATGGGTTTTCATCCATCTACCACAGCATTTCAACTTATGGAGCATGGTTAAAATTCCCTGGCCTTCTTTCAGAGTCACAAACTAATCAGTACCTCAAATGCTTACGCAGGTGATTAAGCGGCCTGAGGAAAAGGTAAGGCAAGAAGGGGCTGCAAGCTAGCAGGCAGGGGCGGGTAGGTATGTTCTTAAAAGCAGGTAAAACACACGCACTGTAGGGGTCCAGTAGTTTATCTCTCCCACAGCTCTGCTGTCACATATTCTCAGTTTATGAGTAAAGAATGGTTTTATAATTGCCAGCTCTATACTTTGCAGGCATGCACACACAAGGGCAAGAAAAAAGAGAGAACTAAAAAAAAGTGTGTGTGTGTGTGTGTATATATATATAAATGTATATGTGTGTATATTTATATATATGTGTGTGTGTGTGTATGTACACACACACACACAAAAATAAAATGCCGGTAACACCTGCATTCAGTTACAACTTTTGCACTGCACTTTGTCTGAGACTAGAACATTTTTGTTTTGTTTTTTAAGATACACGAAGGCACAAGGGTTTCAGTGTAATTCTCATGTCTATCCATCCCTCGGCTGGAGAATCAAGGAGCAAACTACAGTGTAACGGGCCATTTCTCATTCACAAATCTGCTTAACTTACCAAGCCATCGATATTTCCGCTCCACGCCTTTTCACATTTCTCTTACCTGGAAAAGCACTACCCTCCTTTCCATCTCTCAAAGGCCAAACTCTGGGTTCTCCCTTTCACCTGGAGAGCCTGGCTCACCACTCCCAGCACATGGCGACGCTCTGATCTATGAAATCAGACCCAAAGGATATATACTATGTCCGACGCTCTCTCAGACTCCTACACTCCCAGCCTATAGACGCAAACCCTGAGGATGATCAGTCATTATTTGTACTGTTGTATAGATTGCTTTCTATTTCTAGGACCATTACTTTTATCTTTTTTCCAATTTGCGGAGGTAAGAATCTATTAGGGCAATTAGTGTCAGACTTTGAGAAAAAACATCACCACGATCTGTAATGAGAATAAATGGAGAAGAACACAAGAATGTTCACAGCAGCACTATACATAACAACCAAAAACTAAAAGGAAAAAAGGTCCATTGCCAATGAAATAAATGTGGTATAGTAATTCAAAAGAATACTACTCAGCAATGGTAATGAATGCACTACAATCACAGCAATGGCATGGATGACGCGGGACGCAAAAGACGATGTACTTACTGTATGATTCCACTGAAGACATTCCAAATAGGCAAGTCCCCAAATAGGCATACTAGTTTATCAGGATAGTGGTTCTCCACAGAACGAAGTTAGAAAAGTGGGCACAACGGGGTTTTTACACGTGCCAGTAACATTCTATGTTTTGACCTGGCAGCAGGTTATACCAGTGTGTTCTTTATGAAACTCCATTAACCCGTTTGTTTATGACATATATACTTTCTGTCTATCTGTTGTACTTCAATAAAACATTCATTTTAAAACAAAACAGGAGGGGGATAACTCTGACTAAGAAGTTACTGCCTGGCACATACTGGATACTCAGTGTATGATGCTCTTCATTTCTAGGAATTTTTTAATTAACTGGTAACTGGATTTAGGAAACACCTATTGAATGACACTTGGCCCATTTAAAGATTTATCTATGAGAAATAAAGCTGCTATGAAAATTTGTGCGCAGGTTTCTCTGTGAACATGAGTTTCTATTCCTCTGAGATTAATCCATAAGAATGCGACTGTTGGGTTGTTTAGTTTTTAAAGAAATGGTCAAACTATTTTCCAGAGTTGTTCTACCGTTTTATGTTCCAACCAGCAATGTATGAGTGATGATGCAATTTCACTACATCCTCTTCAGCATTCGGAGTTGTCACTATGTTTTATCATAGCCATTCTGATAGGTGAGCAGGGGTATCATATTGTGGTTTCAACTTGCATTTCTTTAATGGTTAATGATGCTGAACATCCTTTCATGTGCTTATTTACCGTCTGTACATCCTCTTTTGTGAAAGGCCTGTTCATGTCTTTTGCCCCTTTTCTAACTGATTTATTATTTTATTACCACTGTTAACTTTGAGAGTTCCTAATATTTTTCTAGCTCCTTTTTTAGAGATGTTTGAAAATATTTTCTTCTATTCTGTAGCTTGCCTTTTTCAGCCTCCTCACAGGGTCTTTCACAGAGCAAAAGTTTTCATTTTAAAGAGGTCCTATTTATCAATTTTCCTTTTTATCTATTATTCTTTTGGTGTAAAAGAACTCATTGCCTATTCCTAGAGCTTGAAGATTTTATCGTATTTTAAAAAAAATTTTTAGTTTTATAATTCACATGTAAGTATAAGACCTATTTTGATGTAATGTTTAGATAAGAGGGGTTTTTTAATTTTTTTGCTTTTTTTTCCCCATAAGAGTGCACAAGTGCTCCAGCATTATTTGTTACAAAGGCTATCTTTCCATCGTCGAATTGGTTTTGCACCTTTGTCAAAAATTGATTGAGCATATTCGAGTTTATTTCTGGGTCCTCTATTCTATTCCATTGTTCTGTCTATCCTTCTGCTAGTACCACACTGTTCTAAGTATCTTTGCTTGTAAGTTCATGAGATATATTGGTCTGTAATTTTATTTTTCTTTCTTTTCCTCTTTTTTTTTTTTTTAATGTATTTGTCTGTTTTTTGTATTAGAGTAATACCAGCCTCATAAAATGAATTGCAAGGTGTTCTCTCCTCTTCTATTTTCTGGCATAGATTGTGAATTTGTTGTATATTTTTCTATTAGTACACAGTAAATAAATACACATAGATGAGGATTCATGTTCAAACATTTTCATTGATAGGGTTCCAGATCACTAAAATTAAAGACTCTAGATATGGTATCTACTTATGTTTGATCAAATCTCTTATTTTATGTAGCTTTGCTGTTCTTCCCATTTGAATGATAATGGACCGTTTACATTTGTATTTCTCTTCTTGTACTCTGAAAATTTGAGAGGCATATGGAAAATTATACTGAGTTGATAACATACCCATTTGGTAACAAGAAGAAACAGACTAAAAAAAAAAGGTATACAACTCACATTTAAAAAAAAACAAATTAACAGTCTCATGCATAAGAGTAAAACAAATCACATTTGCAAGTCTGTAACCCAATGGTTCTCAACTGGGGGCAATTTTTACCCTCCACAGGGGACATCTGGCGATGTCTAGAGACATTTTTTGGTTGTCACAATTTGGAGGGTCTGTATTATATTGGCATCTAGTGGGCAAAGGCCAGGGATCCTGTTAAACATCCCATATTCCATAAGACATCAGTCCACATGTGTGTGTGTGTATGTACACACACACATATAGTTTTATTAAAGATAAATTAATATCTTATTATTATAAAAAAAGTTCAACACTTAAAAAAATTTTTCTTCAAGAGATTAAACAATGTGTTTAAACCCCGTACTGTCTTGTAGAAGTAAGTCTGAGAAATCGAAAAAGAAAAAAGTAATAGGAACAAGTGACATCCAGAGATTGTAAAGGCAAAATACTATGAAAAAAGATGATGTGGCGGAATCATGTCTGTTATGTTACTTCTTGACATCTGGACCTCCCGCTGCAGCGCCTCTCTATTAAGCAAAATAAAACAATCCTCAAGGGACTTTTGCGGGACATTTGTAGAACTGAGAAGTCAACAGGAAACCAAGGACCATAGGTGGAGTGATCTCAGGTAGAGTTTAAACACCATGTAGCATGGAGGAAGAAGCTCTAGTTTTTAGACCCAGAAGTCCTTGGTCTGGGTTCTGACTCTCATTTATTAGTTGTTGCTCACGTTCTTCATCTATAAAACAAATTGATGTAACTATTGGACAAATATCACCTTAATGCATACCAACCTTCTAATGTGGAAAGGAATATTTATCTCACAGATTTGTTTGAAGAATAAATAATACTATAATAGCATGTGCTTAATATAAGCCAGGAACAATTAAGAAAAAAAAAGAGCTTTGCACAGATATTAATGAATCACGTTGCCCTTTGGGGTGTCATTAGCGCTAATCCCTTTTGAGAGAGGAGGAAACTTAATCACACCGAGATTAAGTTACAGATCCAAGACCACACTGCTAGTAAGTGATGGATCCAGAATGTGTTCCAGAATCTAGGAAACTGCATTGCCAAACACAAAGCAAATGTAAGATATTAGTATGACGGACATTCTTAGGAAAATAAAACTAAACAAGCCACCCATTACTATCCCTTTTTTTCCAAGCTACGATCATTTATTCCTTGAATAGCTACAATAGCTTCTTAACTGATTTTCCTACTTCCATCTTGTTCCACCTATAGTCTTTCAACCCAGAGCAGCAAGAGTGGTCTTTTAAAAATGTAAGATCAGATTACTCTTCTGCCCAAATCCTGCAATGGCTTCTCATTATCTTTAGAAAACAACAGAAAAATTTTACCAGGCCCACAAGGATCAATATTTTCTACTCTTGGCTCCCTCTCTGTTCATATCTACCATCGTCATTTCTTGACCCCACTCTGGCCACACAGGCCTTCCTATTTCTTGAACGAACTGAAAATATTCCTATTTCAGTGTCTTTTAAGTTTTTTTCTCTCTCTCTCTCATCCTGAGCATTCTTTTTATAGATAACACATTTTTAAAAAGGTCATCCCTGACCACCTCATTCAAAACAGTAAGGTCTATCAATCTCTATTCCTTTTATAGCATTTGTCATGCCTTGATGCTGTACTGTATATTTATTTGTTTATTATCTGTATCTTTCTCTACAGTGGAAGCTCCATACGGACAGAGCTTCTGTCTTGGGACTCACCACTGAATCCTCAATGCCTACAATTTCATCTGGCACATAGTAGGTGCTCAATAAATACATCAAGACATTCTGAATGCATAACACCATTAAAACTAAAAACTAATAGAAAGGCATACATGTAAATTTTAATTAAAATTTAAAATCCAAAGATGTTTTATTATGGCCTGAAAACTAGTTACATGAGGAGAGAAAGTACATCAGTGGGAAAGAAATTAAAACTAAGGGTCCAGGGTTCTGAACGGCCCTTCTATTAATATATAATCATGTGATTATGTGGAAGAGGAAGAAAGGCAGGAAGTAATGGCTAAATTTGTTAGTAACATTAAGATGAGCTAATTCCCCCAATAAAAAGCAACAGCTAATGAAGACGTGCAGATAAAAGTCTGGACCACAGAATGGCAGATGGAGCTATACAAAGCTAAGATTAAAAAAATCAAAATAAGGAAAAAGCACAACACTTATGTAGTTGGGATAGTGAGTCCTAAGCCCCTAGTCTATTACAAACATTCTCATAATGCTGGTTATGGCCATCCTAATGAGGTCACCAGCTTCTTTAGGGTAAAGTAAATAATTTAGACTTCCTGTATCATCCTAGTGGCCAGCTTTATCTAAGGGAGCTTTCTTTATGATATTCAGTTTCATAAAAAGCAGTTTTACACATCATAGAAACACACAAAATTTTTTTTTAAACATCCCATCCCCTTTCAGTGGCTTCATGAAACTTTTCTTAAGAACTTCAGAGGAATGTGCAAATAGGAAAGATAATGTGTTGGTGTGTGAAAGAGAATCTTTGTCTTCTTGTCCAATCACATTTATCAAAATAAGGAAAAAGCACAACACTTATGTAGTTGGGATAGTGAGTCCTAAGCCCCTAGTCTATTACAAACATTCTCATAATGCTGGTTATGGCCATCCTAATGAGGTCACCAGCTTCTTTAGGGTAAAGTAAATAATTTAGACTTCCTGTATCATCCTAGTGGCCAGCTTTATCTAAGGGAGCTTTCTTTATGATATTCAGTTTCATAAAAAGCAGTTTTACACATCATATAAACACACAAAAAATTTTTTTAAACATCCCATCCCCTTTCAGTGGCTTCATGAAACTTTTCTTAAGAACTTCAGAGGAATGTGCAAATAGGAAAGATAATGTGTTGGTGTGTGAAAGAGAATCTTTGTCTTCTTGTCCAATCACATTTCTGATTAGTTTTAATACGCTAAATAAATCATTTAATCTCTGTCAGCCCCCGCTGATTCACATGGGAGATTAAAATGATGAACCAGGTGATCTTTAAAGCATAGATTCTCACCTTAGTACCAGTGACATTTGGAGCTGTATAATTCCATACTGTGGGAGCTGTCACATGCGTTATAGGAGGTTTAGCAGTAATGCTCTCCTCTATCTATTAATCAGATGCCAGTAGCATCCCCTTACTTCCAAGTTCTGACTCAAAAATATCTGCGGACAATGCCCAATGTCCCTTGGGGAGTAGAATCGTCTCCTCCCCCCGACTGAAAACCACTGCTTTCCACTCCTGGCATATTGTTTCCTTTTCCACAGTAAAAAGCCACATACTATGAATTAGAGAATCATTTTACTTCCTTCTTGCAAATTATTTTACAGAGCTTCCATCTCTATTTTTTTCCCTGTTTTCAGATCCCCTTGTTAAAGACCTCATCTGTTGCATTCAGCTTGGTAACATGGAGAAAAATCAGTTGCTTACAGTTCACCTTACAGCTGGGTGAGGAAAGCGAATTCTGTCTTATTGTGCCCATGACTGCCACCTAAACCAGGGAAGCCTTTTGCCCTCTTCTAGCCTCATTTGTCATTTATAAATCTGACAATAGTTACGTTGCATTGATAAATCTCTCAGGGATCATTTGAAGTCAGAACATAATTAACCACACAGAAAAATACAAGAGGTAATAATCTGTGGGACATCTCCAGAGATTCTGGGAAGATCCTCTCTTGCTCAAAAACAGTGTTCTAGGGTAGACTGATGACATTTCTCTTCGAGTATATTCCCTATGATAAGGTCACAGAAGGATTTATTGTAACGGCACTCCATTAACCGTTCTAACAAGAGGTCTCCCTGTTCATTCTGTACAGATCGACAAGGAAAATGGAGTCAGAATTAGGAGCTAGCAGGAACCACAATGACGGGGGTGATGGACTGTGGAGGTGAGGATGAAATAAGTATTTTATTTTCTAACAGTGAAGGCAGGCCAAAGGAAAAATGCTTTGACATCAAAAGATGTTCTGAGGATTCTATCACCTCTAGAAACAGCAGATTTTGATGTACATGAGAGAGTGAAGGTCTATCTAGGGACACTTGCTGACCAAAGGCATACCTGTTGGGCCAGTAGTACTTTTGTGCCCCTGGCTGGGAACATGGGAGATATAATACTTGCCATTACCACTGGCAACTGTTGGGTTAAGTATTGAATTCAGCAAGATAAACTACTTTCTCATTGTAAAGATTTTTTTACAGGACGATCTCTGATTTGGCTTTGGCCACTATATTATTTAATCTCTTTTCTATGATTTACATATTAAAAATGCAAATGCTTAATGTGTTCATGGTTAAAAGCCTTTTACACCAACCTTCAGGGCAATCATTTCTATACTAATATACTTACAAGTATTGCGTTAATGTATTTGACTCTGAGAAATTTGCAATGATCAGAAAAATAACAAATTAGTGCTGTTCACCAAACTTAGATTCATTTGACAGAAATTAATTAGTTCAAACTGATTGGCTCACTTTAATAATAATAATTAGAGGGAGCAAACTAAAGCCTAAAGGAGAATAAGTCTCTTAGGAAAGGATATGTGACTCCTATTTGGCTAAAAAGGATTAGCATCTTATCTCAAGTTAACAAACAGCCTTGGTGTATTAGTCTTTTTAACTATTCAGTGTCCATTTTGCTTTTTGCAATATGTTATCTTTGGATTGATTCCAAATCTCTCATTTAGGAGTTCTTTTTATATTCACCTCCTTTTCTTTAATCAATATAATCCATCACCAATTTGAACTTTAAATACAATTATATAAAATATTAATGATATACCTGTAACAACTGTCACTTTAATTTCCCCATAAACTTTATTAATAATTGCTCATCAAAAATTTTCATGAAATGAAGAAATAATTATATTTATGACCAGTACTGACAGCAGAGATAATAAAATGGCAATATCCAGTAATTATGGTTTCATTAATAGCATTGCTGAATATCTACCTTGCTAAGAAAGACACTGTCTGTTTCCAGAAGTGGCGGGGCAGGAATTTATAGACTTAAATGCAGAATAAAAAATAACATAATATTAATCATACTGATTCATATTGAAGTATTATAGACAAACATCTTTGGCTTAATAATTTTCTTTAATATCAGACAATAGACATTGCTTCATTTATCTTGAGAACATACACCCGGAATCTACTACAAAAGCAATAATCATAAAGCAAACTAACCATTTACATGGGTATGTATTTTAAGTGTTGTGTGCCTTTTATTTATTACTATATTTACACAATTAAATCCTATTATAACATGAATCATGTTTATATCGGTTTGAATGTTCCCCAGGTTCATCTCAAGTCGTTTTTAAAAATCTAAGGGATTATAAATTTTATGTATTAAACAAAGGCTTTTATACTAAATTGTGGACATTAAAAAGGTATTCCATTATAGCAGAATATTTTCAAATTTTAGCTTTGTTAATTAGTCCTAAAAATGTGTTGCTTAGTTGCAAAATAATTCTCCCAGCAAATTATTATTATAGAGAATCAAAATACTTAGCTGGAAAACAAAGGGGAAAACAAATATTATCCTAATACTCTTCCTATGGGAATTTGGTATTGCATGAGCAATAAAAACTCATGACATTATGATCACATTAAAAAATTCTCACTTTTCTTAACTCTGGCAGGCTGCCCTGTAAACATGGTAACATGTGTAAATGGGTTTCCTCACCACCAAAAGAAGTATTTCAATAAAATTTGCAGATTTTTATAAATGACCTTTTTAGTACAACTGATCTGTATTAACAAGTATTTCAGAAATATCACAGCTGTTCCAGATTTCTTTGGAAATAATAATGACATTTTGGCAGGATCAGATGTGCCCAGGAGGGGTGGCCATCCTTCCAATATGCATTTCATTATTTTTAAGATTTTAATTTTCAAAAGTAAATCCCTCCTGTGAAAAATAATGTATCTGTAAGACAGACAAAATAGAAGTCCTGTACATCTTCATCTTTTAGGTTGAACTCATTCTGTGATGGGTAAGGATAGGGCGAAGGGCAAACTCCGCCAGTTTTCTTTAATCATGATGCCAGCTATTCTTTTTAATCCCTTCAGAAATTAGAAAGCGATTAAATGATCTAAACATTTACCGTTATGCTATATATAAAACTTCCTTCTTGTCCTCTCGTTTGAGAAACGTGAGATCTGTTCTTTAAAACTTCTTTGGTTATTCGGGAACTTTTGTAGTTTCATACAAATTTTAGGATTGTGTTTTCTATTTCTGTGAAAAAATGCTATTGGGATTTTAATAGGGATTGCACTGAACCTGTAGATTGATTTGGGAAACAGGGACATTTTAACGACATTAGGGCACGCAGTTTTAGATCAACAACATAACACATCCGTAAGTGTGGCTCTGAGTCCCAATTTGCCTAGAACATGTGCAATGTGATGACCTTTTGACTCTGAAGTGTTCCACTTTACATGAAGAATTACATAGTCATTCAGCTTCTAATTCTTATTATTTTCATTGCTTTACAAATGGAGTATTTTACTTTGGAACCAAACAGACATGACTTTAGGATGTTGGTTTTTTTTTTGGTTTTTTTTTTTTTATGTTAAGGTAAAATAAGAGAGTAAAAGAAATTCCTCCGCAATTTGATTTGGTCCTTCAATGTCTTCAGGTGAAACAGGTCCCTCTAAGAAGTGAAGCAGCTAAATACGTTTATTTTTCTGAATCAAAATTCCAAATGGCATATATATGACAAATGTATGACAAGGGCACACATGAGCAGGATGGCATAAACTAAAGAATGCAAATAGGATGAACTGCAAAGAAATGTTTTGTAATATTTAGAAATTCTCCTAGAATGTCACTGAACTCACTTCCACATCCAATTCCAGTGCCAAATATGTACAGTATAAACTCCCGCTCAGGGCTTTTAGAATATCCCGGAAGAATTATGTAGGTTCCTGACTTGTGCTGCGTAGGCAGAAACATAGACTCTGCATGTGGCAGGGCAATAAAGCAAGTATCTGTCAGCTTCCAAATTGGAACCAACAATGAATTGGCTATTTGCAACACTGCTGTTTCTACAGGCCTGATGCAAACATCCTTTACTCCTGTATAATGGCTGGAGGGATCAATTCTAGAGGTGCAGAGGCCCAATATATTTATCATTATATTATAACAATAAGAAAATCTAAAATAAAAATCCTCCTAAGAGGTAAGCATGTTTCCCACCCCCACTTCTTGAAGACTGCATACTTGCAAAATTACAAATTCTTAAAATAGTGTTTATAATCAAGAAAATTTCAGGATATATAGCTCCAGGGGACAGGGTGGTAGTGACGAACACCCACACCAAGGATACAGAAACAATTAAAATGTTCTTATTTATAACACATAATCCTTGAGATAGTTCAATATCCTTGTTCCTACACAGGTGAATTAAACATTTTCTCCTTCTTCATTTACTCTGATATTCCTCTTCTAGATGATAATTTCTTTAATTCTGACTTACCAAAACAAAGCCTTAGAACCAAGTTATCCATTGGAATGTCTATAACACAAACTTTTTACATAACATTGAGTATAAAAATCAAGTTCCTGCGGTGCTGTATCTTCTAAACATACAGGAAAATGCAGAGCTGTGAATCAGGATCACAGAGCACTTCCTGTTTAGAATGTCTGTTTGGCCATTCACTTTCACTCTGAGAATCAATAGATGCTCGGACAACTTTTAATGCCCCTTATTTAAAAACTGTGGATCTTGGGGAAACATCCGTCACTTCTTTAATTTTAATTGCTCTTTCCATATAATCAAGGTAACACAAACTGCCCAAAGACAGTGAGCAACTGCATGTAAATCAACTGGTCCATAGCAGATGAACACAGATTAGTCCATTTTCCATCATATGTTCTAGAAGAAGAAACTAGTTATAACATTACCTTAAGTGACAACTAGTTAGGAGAAATATCCACCCAGACATTTTGATAGCAACATATTATAGAGGAAAGAAAAGCAGACCTCAGAGATGATAGACATGGGTTTAAATTTAACTCCTTTCTCAAGTGACATTCTTGGGCATGCTACTTCCACTCTCTGTGACTCAGTTTCTTCAGTGGTAAAAAAGTCAGCTGCAATTCTCAAGAATCGTAACTTAATACTCAATGATTCCATCTGCTCTCCCTTTCCCAAATAACAGTTCAGAAGACAGAAATGCAACTTGATAGCTATTCTCTTTTTTTTATATTACCTTTTGTGGCATAAACTTCTGCTTAAGAGAGACAACATAAAAGCATTCAGCTATGTGTGGTGCATGCATATGAGGTGTGCTCAGAGGTTCATGCCTGAAACTGATAAAGAGAAAGTGATTGTATTTGGGGTACTGCAGTAAATTGATTCTGGCATACCATTTGTTGCACAATTTACTATACTCCAATTCTTTGCCAGATGTCTGTTCCATCTTTAATAAAAGTGTGCTGAGAGTCTTTAGGAATAAGACTGCTGCTGCTTATCATTTCAGCTCTAATGTATAAACCCAAGCACCTGGCTGAACAGGAACTTACGAACAAAATCTCTAATATAAAATTAGCAATATACAAAGATTTCGAATAAAGATGCTCTCACTAAGAGATGACTTTTTCATTCCTTCCTCTCAATGTTACAGTTATTTGGTGGCATCTGTGAAATATCAGAACCAGTGGGCTGCACCATATTTTAATACTTTTACTTTGAATATTCAATATGATAATTATCACAAATTATTAATCATCTAACTTTATATGTGTCAATTACTTTAAGTGCTTTGTAGACATTGCTTAACACTTTCGATTCCTTAGGAAAATAAATATTTATCTCCATTTTTCAGGTGAGAAAACTGAGGATCAAAAAGGCTAAGTCACTCGCACAAGATCACACAAGTCAGAAATGTTTTTACCTCCTCGCATTACAGCTGGATTGAACAAAAACCATTTTACAGTCATTTTACTAGAGCTCTAGTATTGAAGAAACAATATTCAGGTAAGATAATTTCAAAGGACACAAGTTAATTTTTAATAGAAAGTTGTTTTCATCTAGAGTTTTTTCATGGAAAGACAAGGTATGTACAACACATCCAAGAAACTGATCTGAAGGATAAAATGGCATAGTTATTAGCACACAAATAATTTCACAGCAAAGGGAGCTTGTTTGCCATTGCCTGCAACAAATATTACAATGGCTTTAATTATTTCGCTTACAATTATTTCAAATTAAATCCTACAGGACTACCTGCTTCCCCACATGATAAATCTAGAGTGAAGGAAATGTCAAGAGGTAAATTCCTACCGAAGAGATCATTCCTTCTGGATGTTAATACATGGTTTCTGCTCAAAGCATTTCTGTTCAGCGTCTTCATTTGCCATTCATGAATCCTTTTCACGTGTCCTTGCACCCCAGCTCATAGCTGCATTGTTTATAGGCATTTTATAAGAGCTCACCTCCAGCAGGAAATGTAGGATACAGCCACTTTGTGGTGAATATTTGTAACATGTTAAGAACACCTGCACCTGTCACCTGAATTTCTCCTTGGTGTGAGCAGAAAAACCCAGCGACAATGATGCTTCTGGAAGAGCACAGCATGCCTAAAGTCATATGGAGAGACCCTAACTCCAGCTAAAAATATTGAGGGAATTAAAGGGTAGAGGCAGGAAAAGGTGTTAATTCATTCCAATTTCAGCCAAAAGCCAGCAGAGCACATGAGATAATATATAGGGTTTATGCCTGAGTCATTCACTCTTCCTTCAGGCTTTAAATTGTGACTGTGGCATAGATAACCCTTGAGAATGATTTATGGGGACCTTACACGAGTCCCCATCTGTTTGCACCATGATCCACTAACGCAAACATTTCCAAAGCAAGTGGGAGAAGCTCTGTCTTGGGAGTCGTTAAAAAGAGACTGGGCAAAACAACAGAAAATATACAGCAGGGAACAATACAGAATGGCTCCCTAGAGGATCGACTCGCTGTGACCTAATACTTAAGATTGATAGTCGACACTGTTGAAACATTAATGGTAAATAAAAAGCACTAAAAGGTCTTTGTTAAGCAAGGACCTTGTGTTAATGACGGCTGCCAAAGAGGTATCTGATGAAGGGAGGAGTAGTGAAAAAGAGAAAGAAAACTCCATCCAAAGAGCGGGGAATGGAAGAGCTGGTCTTCTTATTGCATCAGAAAAGCAGGTGAAATAGTAAAGTTCTACAGTTCAGCCTTCCCTCTACCAGACATTACAGAGCACTAGCTCTTCAAAATGTGCCTCTAATGATTCGTTGTTAATCCCTCCAGAGAAGACAGATATACCTTCGTACCTCCTCCCCCATGACAGAGATGAGGAAATAGACCAAAAGAATGCTTGGGGAACCTGAAGCCACTTAAGTGAGCTTCCTAAGCAGGAAAAATCAGGCTGTGTCATTTCTAATTGGTAATTATTAACTACTAAGCTCAACCCAGTGACTGGAATTTGTTTGAACTTCTAGATCCTTGATCAGCACTGTCTGTATTCAAGGAGCCTGCAATTTAGTTGCAGGAGTAGACATGTTATAATGAATTTATAAGACCTCATTTAAGCACCAAAGAAGAGCCACAGTTAACAAAAGACAATGGAACATCACAGATGATGGAGATCATTGTGGGTGGTATGGTGAGAGAAGATGCTGGAGACAGAAAACTACACTGGGCACTGCCGTGAACTGAACAGTGTGCCCCAAAATTCATATGTTGAAGCCCTATACCTCAATGTCTCTATATCTGGAGACGGGCCTTTATGGAAGTAATTAAAGCTAAATGAAGTCATACAGGTAGGACCCTGATCCAATAGGATTAATGCTCTTATAAGAAAATATACCAGAGAGCTTTCTCTCTCTCTCCATCACATGAAAACACCATGAGAAGATAGCCATCTGCAAGCCAGGAAAGTCACCCTCACCAGAAACTGACCCTGGAGAACCTTGATCTGGGGCTTCCAGCCTCCAGAACTGTGAAAAAACAAATTTCTGTCCTTTAAGCATCCCCACCCATAGTACTTTGATATGTGATCCTGAGCAAACTGAGACAGGTACTGGAGGCAACTAGCATCCTTGGAGAAGTAAAGTAATGATGTAGTCAAGGTCAGGGGCAGGCAAACTAGATCCAGCCTGCCACCTGTTCTTGTATGGCCTGTGAGCTAAGAATGGTTTTTACATTGTTAAATGGTTGGGGAAAAAATCAAAAGAAGAATAACGTTTTGTGGCATGTGAAAATTACATAAAATTTAAATTTCAATGTCCATAAATAAAGTGTGAATGGAGCATAGCCACACTCATTCCTTCTGTGCTGTCTGTGGCCCCTTTCATGCCATGACAGCAGAGGTGAGTAGTCGTGACAGACTGCACGGCCCCAGAAAACCAAAATATTTACTATCTGGCCCTTTACAAGAAACATTTTGTCAATCCTTGGTCCAGATCGGTGCTTCTTAAACTTTATTTTGCATGTATGTCACCTGGGGATCTTGTTAAAATGTGGATTCTGGTTCAGTGCAACTGGGTTGAAGCTCGAGGCTCTGCACTACCACAAGCTCCAGGTGCTGCTGCTGCTGTTGCATGTGGGCCACCACCTGACAAGGAAGGCTCAAGATCCGTTTTACTTAAGATCCAGTTTTCATTCAGAGGAACATCTTTTTTAATGATCTGGTTGGTTGGGCGTTCAGCACCCATCGCTAACAGAATTATCTTGGGATTCATCCTAAAGGTTAAAAATCAGTACTTAACATAGGATGGGATGCACGAAAACAGAAAGGGAAACTCTGGTTTATGTGTTGGCAATTGAATGCCAGCCACTGAAAGAAGGAAAAGATGGGAAAACTAAACATTTGTGGCTTAAGGTAATGATTCATTTTTTTTTCAATTTTATGTTATTCTTCTGATAATTATTCTTTCATTACATGAAAAATGGCTCTTGTTTCTTTCATATGTTATACCCAAATCTCTTTTTTGAAGATGCAAAAGAGGCCAATTCTTTTTGACACGAACAAAGACAATCCTCTTTTTTTTCTTTAAGATTTTCGAGTAACATATCTAAAAGTAAATATTGAGATTTAAACTGGTGAGAAACATATTGGGCATTGTCTGTCAAAGCCCCGAAGGCCACAAAATAAATGGTAAGGAGACAGCAGCCTTCGCTCATTGAAATGCAGGCTGTATTCCCTGTGATTTCATATGCATGTCTTCCCTGCACTGTCTCCTTAACAGATGTCATCAAATCAGATATACAGGGCCAGGGAAATAAAGTGCAAATACCACCCCAGGAGCTGCTGAGACCCAAGCTACAGGCACCCCAAACATGTGCAAGTGCCTGCGTGTAAATTCATCAGGCGGAAGCCCAACATGTCACTGGAACCAAAAAGTAAAATCAGACATCTTAAGGATTTAGCCCTAATAACTTTCTAATGTTTTAGCATATAGTGTCTATTCAGCCCACATATAAAGCTAGCTATGTTATTTTGGAAAAGTATGTATGAAAAATATACCGCGTATTTACACATCGTCCTGAGTATCAAAGTTAGGAACAATTAAGCTTTATCTTTTGTGGTTTTTTGTTATTTAAAAACGTTTGATTGCTAAAGGCAGTACGAACTATATATATATATGTCATAGTTAAACAATTATCTTTGGCCTGTACTTACATTATTCATATCCTGTTGTTAAAAGGGTAAGGTATGAGAAATAGGACTATGGAGTGGTTAATTTAGATTGCATCTGAAGCCAAAACAGAGGCTGGGTTGTAATCAAGATGAGTAATAATACTGCTCCTTTTATTGAATCCTTAGTATGTATTATGGTACATAGCAAATTAAAGCGAGATAATATGCATAAGATATTTGGCATAATAAAAGTAAGTAATCACTAAATGTATTCTTTAATCATTCTTACAAACATAAAAACAGATTTCTCTCTTGCCTTTTACAGATGGGGAAAGTGAGATGTAGAAAGATCTGATACTTTTGCCAAGGTTGCACAGACAGTAAGAGACTCAGCCAGGGCTTAAATTCCCTGATGCCAGCTGACAATATTGTCTCAGAACAACGCATCACAAAATTTCACATTGCTAAGAAATTTGGTCAGCATTCGAAGCCTTTAAAATTTCCCAAGTCCACGCAAATGAAGGGTAACCCCCCTGGGATGATTTATTTTGTCAAATGGCATTGTTTTGAAACACGTGTTTCTTTAGGTAAGATGGAGTAGCCTGTGGAAAACCAAAGGTCCTGCCAACAGAAACTGGAAAAGCTGGGGGAAAAAAACTGTTTAAAGGTATCAGATTTTTGCTGAACCAATGAGAACTAAAGGGGTCGACAATTGAGAGAAAGGAGAACCTCATACAAGTGAACTGATGTTCTATAGAATCTTTTTCCTTGAGGCATTTGCCAATTCTTGGCGCAAGGAAAGAACCTAAAAATCCAAGCTTTGCTGGATAGAGGCCTATAGATGGGAGAAAGAAACTACAAGAACATTTTTGCTGTCTTGCAGAGGCAAAAATGAAGACTTGAACAGTCAGAATCCTGCTGAGAAGAGGGGAAGAAAGCTGAAACAATGTCTGTTTTCTCCTCGAGACATAGACCCGAATCCAAAGCTATAAGAGAGAATAAAAAGCTAGTAACAAAACCTCTAAGAAGCAGAATAAGGATTAGAGTGTGAGACACAAGAGATCCCACCAGGCCCTGTGTTGAAAAGCTTGGAGGATTACATCTTAGGGACAAAGGTGAATGAGAGAAACTGCAACTCAACCTTGACCCAGCTCGGTCCCTTACTGGATTAAATTGGTCAGCTCCCCCTCTGTATTTTCAGGAGAGAAAAGAGTGAATCTCTGGGCAGGAAGATCAACAGAAGCTAAATAAACAGATATTTTTAATATACAGTGTTTATCATTCAATCAAAAATCACTAACACGACAAGATACAGAGAAATAAAACTAATATTTAAAAAAGGTGATGGATATAGACCCACAGTGAGCCAGTTATTTTAATTAGAAGTTCGAGAAAATAAAGGACAAGTTGGAGAAAACAGACACAAAGAATAATTTCATCAGAGAATTGGAATTTATAAAAAGAATCCAATGAAAATGCTGAAATTATATAACGTAATAACTAATACTAAGAACCCAATAAATAAGTTTATCAGCCAAGTAGACACCGCATAAAACAAGGCTAATAAAAAGGAGGAAGTCAATAGGAAAGCTCAGTAATTTTTAAAAATCGAACATATAGAAAAGTGAATAAAAGATGGTTGGACACAATATAAATACATAATATGCAGATCATTAGAATACTATTAAAAGAGAAAATAAGGCAAAAGTAGTAGCTGAAGATATAATAGCTAAGGGCTTTCCAAACTGATTAAAGAAACTAACTCTCAAATTAAAGAATCTCAGTGAATTCAAAGCAAGATAATATCCACGAACACACACACACACACACACACACACACACACACACTATTAGCCATACATAAGCAAATTGCCAAAAGCCCAAACCAAGGAAAACACATTAAAAATGGAGAAAACAGACATTTCTCTGAAACTTACAACTGAATTCTCAACAGAAATGATGGAAGTCAAAGAAAATAACTGCTAACCTAGAATTCTAGACAGTACAAAAATATACAAGTAAGCAAACATAAAACAAGCACATTTTCAACAAACAAAAACTGAGCTTGTCACTCGCAAACCTGTACCAAAGAGAATTCTAAAAGGAATTCTTTAAGCAGAAGGAAACAAGGAAATGCCAAATGAAAACAGAAAGAGTAAATATATGGGTAACTGTATGTTAATGGAATTAATATCTTATGATTTTAGAGTGTATTTAGAATTAAAATGTATAACAAAAACCAAAGGACAGGAAGGGGTAAATGCGTTTAAAGTATTCAAAGATTCTATCATTGTTTATAGTAATAACTTGGATAATCATAAATCAAAGGCACATGTTGATATCTCTAGGGTACTCACTAAACAAAACAGTAAATGAATGTCTAATAAGTTATTAGAGTGAAAAAATGGAATGGTTATAAAATGATTAATTGTATAAAGGCATGAAAGGGGAGAAAGGGAATATTGAAATCAACAGAGACCAAGAGAAAAAATATAGTAAGTTAATAGATATAAATTAAAATATATCAATAATTAAGTTCCAATGAACTGAATATTCCAATTAAAATATTAAGATTATCAAACTGGTTAAACAGCAAGGACACAAAAAGCTGTAAATTTAAAGGATGGAAAAAGATATACCATGCAAATATCACCAAAATAAGCTGGTATATTATAATAATGCCAGAACTTTCAGATTTATTTTGAAGAGATTCCAGGAATCTAAACGATTCTGCCACCATAAGGTCAGCAAATTAATCATCTCCTGAACCTCTGAACTCAACATGCTCCTCTACTTCGTGACCTTAACTGAACCCGTGGTATGGCTATGACTGGGTGTCATAATGACGACTTTGCAAATGCCATCAGCTGCCTTGCTCCTCTCTTCTTTTACAAAAGCATGTATCTCACAAGAGCCAAATCATGGGAGTATTGCACTCTATTGTGTGCCTTCCACATAGCTCACCTGAGTAGCAAAACATTTCTGGAGAAAATCACAAATGCTGCCTGACACGACTATTCTGTTGTGACAGACTCAATTTCTCAGTCATAATGATAAAGTATTATTGTGTCCTTATTCCCTCCATTAAACTTTCCCCATATCCGCCTTCACATCACTCTCATAGCTCCTCCCACACTTCAGTGAGCAAAAAAAAGTCATGCAACTCAAATTTCTCCATCTTTTCACAAACGAAACTCAAACCCACCTGCAAAGACATCTCTCTTCTCCTCTTTTCCTGTTCCAAGGGAGAAAACTATGCATGCTTCTAAGAGCCCTCTCTCCACATACAGTCTGGACCCATCTTTTCCCTTCAAGGATCTTGAGTGATTTTCCTCCTCTCTCCATCATCGTCAGTCTCTTAGTCACTCACTGTTCATTCCCGTCAATATTTTTAAAAACTCTTGTTTTCATAAAATAACTACAGATGCTCAATTTATAATGAGGCGACATCCCCAAAGCTGAAAGTATCATAAGCCAAAAATTCATTTAATACACCTAACCTACCAAACATCACAGCTCAGCCCAGTCTACCTTAAACATGCCCAGAATGCGTACATTAGCCTACGGTTGGGCAAAATCATCTCGTTGTCACTGAGCAGCATCATAAGAGAGTACCATACTGTATATCACTAGGCCACAAAAAATCAAAATTGAAAACTCAAATTATAGTTTCTACTGAATGTGTATCACTTTTGCACCACTGTAAAGGTGAAAAATCATTAAGTCGAACCATGGTTTAAGTCAGAGACGATCTATATTTTGATTCTTCATCTACCTCCAGGCGTGACTACATGTCTCTGCTTCCTCTTCAAGATTTGTCTACTTCATATCTTATCCCAAATATTCAACAGCCCCACGACTCCAAGATTCTCTATTAAGATAATCAAGATGTTGTATTGCCAAATCTAATAAACACGAATTTTCTATTCAGACTTTAGAAATATTTGTACAATCCACCATTCCTTCACTTGTGAAATAATTTCCTCCTTTGGTTTAAATACTGCTCTTGTCTCCTGGTTTCCATCTCATATGACTGGCTGTTGCTCTTTCCTCTGACTTCTCATCCCTGGTTTTCCCCAGAACGTGGTCTTGGGCAGACTCCTTTTCTCTCTCAAATATTCCGTCTCCTGTCAAATTTACATCATCCTCCCCAGACTGCTCCTCTGAGCTCTAGCTATGTATGGTCACCTAAATGTCTTCAGAGATACCCCGAATGCCCCAGCATCTACAAACCGATGCCTCCCCAGCCATCCTCAAATTAATAAACGTATCAACATTGTAAACTCAGGCCGCTGTTCAAGTAGAAATTCTGAGTATTCCTGAGTTTCTCTTTTCTCCGGTCCTTACACTCAGTGTCTCAGTAAGTTATCCTGATGTCCTGCCCATCCATCTGTCCTCACTGTCGCCTTCGCAGTCCTGGCACCCCCTCTCACCAGCACTACTGATGCCCCCTCCCTGGTCTCTGCTTGAGCTCCTGCCACTATAATCCATTCTTTGCAAGCATCTGAAAAACATTTTTTTTAAATCTTTTTGTTTAGAAATAATTGAAGATTTACAGGAAGCTACAAAAATAGTACAGAGAGGTTCCCATGTACCTTTTACTCGATTTCCCCAATCGTTACATCTTACATAACCATAGTAAATATCGAACAGAGGCCATTAATAGTGACACGATGACTGTGTACAGCGCTGTGCCATTTAACCACATACACACATTCATTTAACCAATACCTCGGGGGAGAAATAAGTATAAAGTTAAAATTGTAACACTACTTCCTCTGCTTAAAATCATTTATCCATCTTCCATTTGAAACTCATTGCCCTGGCCTATGCGGTCTGCTCCCTGTGCAGTTCCTCACCTCATCTTATGCCTCTGGCTCCCTGACTTTCAGTGCTCCAACTTCAAGATCTACTTTCTCTTATTCCCCAGACAGGCTGGCCTTGCCCTCAACTCACTCCTGTTCACATACCTTTCTCTTGATCGAAAGCACTATTTCCCTAGCTCACATATTACCCCCAGATCACACTATGAAATATCTAAGCCTGTTTTCTGCCAGCACCTAGATCTCCTCTCATGAATCACAGCACAATTTGCAATTTTATACAAATTTGTTTGCATGTTTGACTTCTGTATTTCTCCGCCACCAGATTGAAAATCCCATTGGGAAGGTAAAATGTAGGTCGTTATCTTCCACCCCTATCACCTGTCATAGAACATGGACATACATCATATAGCAAGTGCTCCAGCTAATGAATAAATAAGATGGGATAAAAAGAAAAGAGGAAAATAAATTAGCAAAATAAGAAAGAAAAATTCATGGTCTGAAAATGGTCCGAGAGCCTTTGATGAAAGGCTCCCTGTGAGGCCAGAGAGGTGTTAGGTAGGACTGAAGTTGCTTGCCTCTGCAGTGTGCCCGCCTCCTGGGTGTATATATTCTAATTAATACTAATTGAATTTAAATATGCATCAAGGGGGAAAGTGATTTGTGCGTGTGTGTGTGTGTGTGTGCACGCGCGCGTGTGTGTGTGTTTGCATACGGCTCCTGAACAACACTCTAAAAGGCAAAGCACTGCTCATTTTAACACGGACTCTCCTTTTCACCTTAGAAACCACAAGGAAGCATTAGTATTGGTGAGGGGGCCTCATCTTTGCCCTGTCCTTCAAAAGGAGGTATGTTTTTGTCCCTAGTACTTAAAGTCAAATAGTCTCTTCCTCTACAAACCAAATATCGTCAATGATGCCCAACACCAGTAAGTCTTAAAACAGATATGCCAGACATCACAGAAAAGGGAGGGGATCAATAGAAAAAGAATGTTCATGGTTGGAAAACTTGAGAATCTTGGATCAAGACCAGTTTGTCTAAATGGAAAGAGCCCTTCACTGAGAAACAAGGGCCTGGCTTCTTAGTCACAGCTCTGCTTCCAACTAAGACCAGCTGTTTTATCTGTCTTCATCTCAGTTTTCTGGTCATTAACAAAAGTAAATTGGTTTCAAACGAAAGACTCTTCCAGTCCTTACAACGTATAAATCTATTCTCAATCTAAAGTTGCATTCATAAACTGCCATGTGGCCAGGAAAACAAAAAAAAAAAAAATTGAGAAAGGAAAATAGTCCTGAAACTGTCGCCTGGCTACTGTTTTTTGAGCAGGTGATCTCTTTTTCATGAAGAAAACTTCATATTTTCTTTGTTGCCTTACTGTAGCATGAGAGATGCCATTTTTCTTCTACCTTGTTAAAAGCTCCTATTATAGAAATTGCTAGATCTATTAGTATATCTTAATTATCACATCTTGCGCTGCTTTTAGTCTCTAGTGGGCCAAAATTGCCATGATTTATGCTTTACTAACAATGATATTTTTACATTAGTAAGCAATTAAAGAGCCCAACAACACTCCTGGGAACTTCAAAAATCACTAAGAAAGACTGCCATCATTTTGATTTATATCTACTCTAATTGTATTTACAGTAAACTTGTGAAAGAATACTGTCAAAATATTTATGGTGCTCACAATAAACGTTAGTAAAAAGAGAAGCATTCATGCTTCGCATTGACTGTAGAACAACATATAAAGAAGAGAGAATGGGCTCAGACAAGGTCACATGAGAGTGATGAGCAGTGTCAAGTCTTAGACTTGTCAGCTCAGGAAATTCAGATGAAAGGGGTTTTGCTCCAAGGTGAAGCATCTAGCTTCCGTGAGTCCTGTCTAGCAGCATGATAGCTGAACTTGATCTTAACCTGAGAGCAGCATTCTTTTACATTTGAAACAGAGTGGAGACCTAGTAACAAAAATATCCATTGTGAAAAAAAAAAAAAGTTAAAAAAACAAAAGTCTCCTGTCAGCAGTAAGTAGAACCAAGGACAAGAATTACTGCTTCCTTCTTCAAGGCATGGGCTACTGAGAATCAATTTTTCTAATTCGACGGCAAGATTTACTTCTCACATTTTTGAGGTCTCACCATGTAAGATTTATTTCTATCTTCTTCATGTATTTAGTGGGGTATTTTTTTTTTGCCTCCAGCAATCTCTCTGTCCTCTGCATTTACTTTCAAGACCTTACTTTATTACGTATAAAAAAAGGCTATATAATATGCAAGAATACTTGTAGAAAAATGATATCAGACTAGAATGTGAATCGTTCAATTTAAATCTTTTCGAGCTACCCATATAAAGCCAAAACTTGGGATAAATCTAAAGTCTATACTCTTCCTACAGTCACAGAGCCTCTCTTGGGCCAGCAGCACCTACACCTTCTGGGAGCTCATTTGAATGCAAATCTCTCCCTATCACAGACCTTCTGAATCAGAATCCGCATTTTAACCAAGGGGTTTGTGGGCACAAATGTTTGAGAAACAATGGAATGGAGGGTGAGCAGAGACCAGGAGGTCAGTGTGTCTATCAGAGAACTTTAATCATGGTTCCACAGGCCCACAGTTAAAAAAAAAAAAAAGATGAAGTAAAAGGAAGTGAGGAAGGAAAAGTGGAGAGAGGGTGAGCGGGAAGAGAGAGAAGGGAGGAGGACAAAGACTAGGAGGAGGAGTAAGAAGACAGTGGCTTTCTGAAGTCATGGCGTGAAACTCCTTTTGCTCTAAATGAACCAAATCCCTAATACCACGGTTCCAGTAGATATCCTTTCCACAATAAGGGCATGCAGAAAGTACAATGAACTTCTCTGACCCCAAGTCCCCTGCTTTAATAAAACTATCTTAGGGATGCCTTCTACCTAGGAACAGCAATACGTGGCAGGCGGTCTCATTGTTGCTTGAAACTTTGTACTTATCTAATCATGTCCCACTTTTTATAGAGTAAGACTTTAACGGCACTTCAGAATGAGCTCAGAGGGGCCCACTGATGAGAGAGCAGTCAATGTCAGTCTCATGCCATTTCACAAGATTTCCGAGAACTGATGAAGCAGCAGTCAAATCCGGTTTCATTTATGCAGTTTCCTCTCTCCGTTCCACCTGCAGGCTGTCCTGTCGAACACCGGCGCGGAACGCACGGGGACGTGCTCCTCCCTGTTTCCCCACCATGCTCTCCCACATCAGACCGTATTCTCATCACTTACAAAAGCATGTTAATACGAGAGAATAAAACATCTGCCCACATTGACTTTGTTTCCATCTTCTTCTCGAGATCTGCTGCTCCATGAAAGTTTGAGGTTTATTTAAAAAAAAAAAACAAAAACTAAATTGTATTTAATCAGCAATTTCTGGTTAAAAATCTCTGTCGGGAACTACAGATAATTATAGAGTACTGAAGTATCTGGGGAAAAAAAATGTAGTTAAAGAGTCTCAAAAAATGAGGAATAATTGTGACAACGGTGGTGAACAAACAAGGAGAATAAACACAAAACAGCCTTAACTTTTTAGAGTTTTTCTTTCTCTGTGTCCTCAAACCTATGACGATCCATTGATGATAAAGTATAAAGACTTAGTTGGGGTGGGGAGAGCTGGTCATGGCACAGGCGACAGAGCCTTTGCCATCACTCTCTTCAGGGATTTAACATGTGACATTCCAGAAGATCTTGTCAGGCTCCCAGAGAATGATATCCTGATAAGCCTGGCAGTCGAGGAGTGAAGCCTTTTGTAATGTCCTAAGAGCTGCTACAGTGGGGATTTGGATTCTTCCTCTAATGTTTATTCTTCTAACTAATTTAGTGCTTTTTATTATTTCAACATGTTTTGCATTACGGTTGCTCACAGCTTCCGAGGGAGACAGAAAGGACAGGCAGTATTTTCCCCATTTTACAGACGTGTTAAGTGAAACAATTTTAGGTATAAAGCATCTCGATGATAAACAAGGACCAGGGTTCAGTTTAACAGTCCCTAACTTGCTGCTGAATATTTAACACCTACTAGCCTTTCCAGCTGCCTCTACATTTTACGATGATGGGGTTCCCTTTAGATTTCTTAGTCTCTGCTTGAGATGCTACTGATTATTGTCGCAGTTTGGCAAAGAGCGGACTCATCTGATATTTGGAAAATCCAGAGATAAGCAGGTTATCCACTAACCCCTACAGACAGCACAGATATGGAAGCATCTTCAATACAGTTATTAACTACTTTCTATTTAAAGGTTTCTGAGTGGAAACATTTTATGCTTTTTCTCATGTTCACATTCCAAGTCTAAAATCTGAAACTACATTCTGCCTAAAAGAGTTTTCCTTGTTCCCTACAGAGAACAATAGCATATGTCTTTACTGTTGGGGAGATCGTGAATAATTTACCAAACGAGAACATTCTGTAAAAGACACTGTTTTGCTTTGATGCTCTTGTGTAACTGCCATTGACTTTAATAAGAATTACACACATCTGTCACTGGGCAGAATCGAACCCATTATTTATTAAAGCTGAAACCTACCATTTGCCATAAAGCCTTCCTCTACTCAATAATTAACAGATATAAGACTCACAGATTTGTTCATACTTTATCTTTCTGATGAGAAAAACATGGTGATGAAAGAAAATGATCCAGGGAGAATTTTTCGAGGCCTGAAAGTATTCTTCCTGGTTCCCACTGGCTGAATAACTAGATTTTCCATCTTTGGTGATTAAATGGAAAACAAATAGTTTCAGTGATTGTTTGTTTCTTTGATATTACACAATCTGTTATAGTAAGTAATATGATTTCGTTTAATTAGTTGTTATAAATCACTTGCTTTCTCTATTGTAGAATCATTGGGAGGATACAACGAAGACATGAAGTCTAGCTGACTATCCTTAAGAATCTGTAACTCTGAACTCTATTCTTGCTACTCAAATGGCCAATCAGTTGACCAGCTATTTTGGCATCCAACGGAACTTGTCAGAAATGGAACCCCACAAAGGCCTAATGAATCCGAAACCCTAGTGTGTCATCCATCTGTGCTTTAACAAGCCCTCTAGGTAAATCTGACACTAAGTTTGAGAACCACTGATCTTAACTTTATTTACAACCTTGTAAAATAAGTTGTAAAATAATTACCAGGTTGGAAAGGTTGAAAAAGTAGTATTAGTGTTTTTATTTTCTAGTTTTTGTATAACTGTATTTTGGAATGTAAATTATATTAATTGTAATATAAAATACTTTTTCCAAATAAAAATTATCATTCCTATTTTATATTACAGGTGACCCTTGAACAATGCGGTTTGAAAGCATGGGTCCATTCACACACAAATGTTTTTCAATAAATGCTATAAATTTACTTTATCTTCCTATGATTTTCTTAGTAATGTTTTCTCTTCTCTTACTATTGTTAAGAATACAGTATATAATATATATAACATATAAAATATGTGTTAAGTGTTTATGTTATCAGTAAGGCTTCCGGTCAACGGTGGGCTTTAGTAGTTAAGTTTCTTGGGAGTTGAAGTTAAACACGAATTTTTGACTGTGCAGGGGATCAGAACAATTTACTTCTTCATTATTCAAGGGTCAACTATAATTTCATACGTCATATTTACTACTGAATTATCCCTTTTAGTTAGGAAAAAGATTGCTTTGTTACGTTTACATTCTCTGCCATTTAAGCAATGTTTTCTGCCCTTTGAACATGAGTTATTTGTTATAGTTTTATTTATCCTCTAATATTTATTGAAATACAATAAAATATCCCAAATGAAACAGTCATAATACTAGTACAGTTGTTTTTCCTAATTTCTCTATTATTGTCTACTCTTCTTTACCGATAAGAACCACTGAAACATTCTTTTCTCTTTTCAGGTAAAAATGTTTAAGTAGGAAGGGATTCGACTTATTTTTATACTATTCTCCATGTCTTCTGATATTAAATGAGAGTTCCCATTTCTTCTATAGCAGTTTGAAACGAGAGTTGGGGGTGAGTAAAAGCTATTGGTGCCAGTACACAGCTAGACAGTACATAAAAATGTCTAATGATACAATTTATCTGCTAAACTAAAATACATTTCATAAAAATGGAAGAAATAACTCTTTTAGTGCTGCATTCTCAGTGCATTCTGTATTCAAAACTCCTAAAATTCTCTCTGGTAACACAGTCCACATTGTGATGATGGGTAACTGATTTCCAACAGTGATGTAAAGTGATTATTAATCCATAAGCATCTGCCTGCTGAGGTATTCTATGTTTTTTAAAAAATTAAGAACCATTTCCACACTGTTGGAGCTCTTATAATCTTTTCTAAGCCATCAATGGGAGACCGCCTCTCTGTTACTATATTTCTTTATTAATTTAAGCTGACTGCCAAGACTTCTCAACACCATACAGTCCAGTTCCAGAACCAGGGAAACACTCCCATGTCGTGTGATAAAAGAGACTGTCACTGTGCTCATAAATGCAACAAATCAGCGGTCACCATGTGGGAGCTTCATGCTACAAGTCTCAAAGGCCAAATTAATAGAAGTATCACATCGAATCTCAGGATTTCAGACAGAAAAAGAACCTTTGATATCACCAAAACCAGGTAATTAAATATTGGGGGTAGTGGGATGGGGTGTGGCAGGAAAACTTGATCTCCCCATAAAAGCAATCAAACAACAGGAATCTTAGGAACTTAGGTGAAAACAGACTAGAGTGGCTTGCTCTGGTGGAAGAAGGAGTGAGAGGGCCCTTATTTCTCTCGGTTTTTGGCAGCGATACACTTAGGTGTCTCCAAACAACCACGGGTCACTAGGTAAGCTCAGAAATTTCTAATTTAGTACAACTCCATATAGCTTACAGATGAGAAAAGCTAAGTCACTTTCCCCTCGCCCCCGACCTCAAAGATTATTAATAACAGAATTTGGCCAATTTCTATTTATTCTGATTCTCAGTCC